>NC_059161.1:49736022-50056676 GCF_019923935.1 Bubalus bubalis | reverse complement strand
TGCCAATGTGAGGGCATGGAAGTGGTTCTGAGGTACTTTCACATAATCCTGCTTAAAAAAGTAAGCACTGCGGGAGTATTTTCTGTTGCTTCTTTGATTTATCAAGATGCCCCCACGGGAGAAGGCTTATACAAGCTGGACGGTGCACTGATTTATTAAGATATGTGGTGGTCACTGAATGCTGTACTGTGTCTGACATGTTTATTCCTCCTGCTGATTTGCTGACTTTTCATTGTTGTTTCATGTTTATATTGAGACCCGCTGAATATGTGAATATACCAAGAACTATCACCCTTGAAAGATGTGTTCTTTAAAAATGAGGATTGCAGGCTCTCTAGAGTCATCTTGTCTCTGCTGGCTCATATTTGTGAAATGAGGGTTTATTCTTTAAAAATTAAAAAAAAAAGGAAGAAAGAAATATATGCTGACCAATAACATCCATCTGATCCATTGTCAATAAAGAGCCATGCAAGCATGATTACCTGGCGTTGAGTTAATGTTTCACAAAATCAGGATAAACAAAAGCTGGCAGGATTATTTTTTAGGCATATTTCTCTTCATATGCACCTTTGATTTAAAGATCACTCTGCTTTAGGTTTTTATTTCTTCAAAATTACCAATTGGAAACTGACATTCTTCTAGTAGTAAGATTATTGGTACTATCTGTATCATAGAATTGCAAGAATTAAGCAAAAAAGTCTATGCAGAGTGTTTGGAACATAGCAAGCACTGAATAATTAGCAGTTAGCATTTTTGGGCTCATCACCCCTAGGACTACCACCATCACCATGAATATCATCATCCCTGCAAGTGCTTACTTTCACATTCTCTGTTACCTTAGAGTCTCTGACAAGTAAAGAGAACTAGCCAGTTAGGTCTCAGGAATTTAAGAAGCCCTTAAACGTTTTGGACTAAGAAGGATTTGGTCCAGACTATGTGTTCTGTGTTTATGAAGACAATGCATGCAGTCCCCACAGAATGATCATAAAACACTGCATTGCATTAAAAAAAAACTATTCTTTGAAAGACATGATCTTGTTGAGGTGTGAGAAGAAAGTTGTATTGAACAAATATAGAAAAGTTACCATATTTCATCAATTCTAAGATGCAGATCTTATTTCATATTTTGTTTTATCTGAAATCAATGTGCTTTTTATATCCATGGCATGTTGTAGATTAATTGACAGTGTGTTTCTTTCTTACATAATTTAAAATGCATCTTAAAATCACAGGCATTTTAGATTTGATAAAATGTTACAAGTGTTTACCTATGTGGAATTCACAAGAATGGGGGTGAGCATCTAGACAAAGAGAAATCAACGCCACTCCTTAAGAGGAGGTCATGGGACTTGGGTAACCACGGTGTATCTGACTGGGGTCAGTCAAACCCTCTGGCTTCTCTTCTACTATGAGACTGACGTTTACATTCATCAGCTGCACCATCCTGACGGCTCCGCTGGTATTTCAGGCCCAGACTTCTTATCTGGGCTACTTTGATAATAATCTTTTTCTTTTTTCACTAATCTATCTTTTCAAACACTTGGAAAGTCTTTTTAATAACAGTCGAATCTTATTACTGCCCTCCTCAAGTCTCTAAAATCTGCCTCCCAAGACAGCAGAGCCTGGTCCGGCCCAGTCTTCCGTCTGTCACCTGGTGGTCACATCTTCCTGGGCAAGTTTGTCAGCCTTTCTGAACGCATTGCCCTAATTGTAAGACTGGAGTGATAATCATTCTTTATCTCAGAGGGTCATTATGTTTGCTCTTTACCTTACAAAGGGCTTGTTACATACTGAATGTTTAGTAAATAGTAGTGTTCTCACTTAACTCAGTTTCTCCATCTGTAAAGTAGGGTTGATCATTTTTTCCTTGCTAACTTGGTCGGATTGCTCTGATGATTGATGGAAATAATTTATATGAAAGCATAAATTATTTTTGTTCTTAAAATTATTATATTTTGTTCCTTAAATTACTATTTTCTGGACTATAAAATGCTCTGTCAAATTAGAGATTATTTTTATTGAAGCATTCTAAGCCTTTAATGAACTTATTCCATGGTTTCTTTCTAGATCAGTGTACTACAGTGCACTCCAGCTATATACATCCCCGGAATGTACTAGATACTTTGACATATTGTTGTTGTTGTTTAGTCATTAAGTCGTGTCTGACTCTTGCAACCCCATGGACTGTAGTCTGCCAGGCTCCTCGGTCCATTAGATTTTTCAGGCAAGAATACTGGAATGGGTTGCCATTTCCTTCTCCAGGGGATCTTCTCGACCCAGGGATTGAACCTGCATCTCCTGAATTGGCAGATGGATTCTTTACTACTGAGCCAACTGGGAAGCCCATGCTTTGACATGCTTGTGTGCTATATGTTTATGATGTAGGAATTTTATTCTTCACTATATTTTCTATATCCACATCCATCAAGATCCAGTGTAAATACCCTTACCTTTTCTGATTATACTAGAAAAAAATTGCTCTCTCCCATTTTCCCTCAGAAGTTGTAGGAATTTGGGCTTCTTTGTAACATCAGTTTTATTTAGATTTATATTGTGTCAATTGTTTTGTCTATTTTCTTATCCATTATATCAAAAGTTACTTAAAAGTAGGGACATGTCTAAGAAATCATTTTGCCCACGGAAATTGTCTAGAATTTGTTGAATTGAACAAGGCATTTGAAGGCAAGCAAAAAACCATTCTTGACAATGGGGTTAATGACTAAAGAGGTAATGTGCATACAACTTGTAGAGCCCAGTCGTGTTGCCTGGAGTGGCTAGAGTGTTAGGAAAGTTTTGAGAAAGGAGTTGAAAGTGGGGTAGCATCTAGTTATGGATGTCCCCAGCAACCAGCCAGAGAAGATGGAACCCACTGTAACAAGACAACCATTTTCAATTGTTATTTACCAGCAGAATTTTCTTCTCACATTTTTACAAGAAAATCCTAGTGTATTCAAAAGAGGAAATGGAGTTACTTGGGCAAGTTTGTCAGCCTTTCTGAACTCTTTTTGATAGAGACACTGGATTCCCACCCTCCCTGGATGTTCCCTCTTCCCCATTACTATCACACTGGCACCTCAGCAGAACAACTGGAGTTTCAGGAAGCAAGGTTTGAAAATCACTGTGTTAGAGATTAGCCTGCTACCTTCTTGCGTCGGAGAAGAACATGATGGGAATTGTGCTTCACATCTGGTAGCAATGTGAAAGATATACTGGAGAGGAGGTGTTTAATTTCTTTTTTAATTGCTTCATCTTCTTTCTGAACTAGCTCAGAACAACTGCCAGTCTTCAAGGATTATCCTGTTGAACGATTTTTCTTACCTGCCTGCTCTCTCAGCTTTTTGCAGAGCTATTGTCTGTTTTGCTCATCTTCACGCCAGTGACTGAGATGAATACTTACTGTTTGACTGTACTCACTAAATATTTCCCAGGCTGTCAAGGCCTATCCATGCTGCTTATTTAGTGTACCTGTGCCAACTCTGGGCAGTTATTTATTTATTTATTTTATAGGCAATGATGTTAGGTTTTAGCCCCATGATAGCTTATACTTTGTTGCTGTCTTCTACTGCTTGTTCAAAAAGATACTTAAAATGGGCCCTGGGAAAGATGATTGTATTGAATTATTGTCTCCAGAATAATTATATGCCAATTCAAAAGGAGGTGAATATCCAAGTGATAGAATAAAACAAGAGCAATTAGTTAAGATACAATGAGTTTTACTTCTAACAGGAAAAGTTTCCATCTTGTTTGTCTCTCCCTCAGAGGATTGTGTTGTAAACCTGAGTTTCTTCATACTTGTATGTAGGTTATAAAGTTAAAAAATAAAACAAAGCATATTTGTGTTCCTAATGATTGTTTGGCTATGACTTAGAAATTGAAAGCTTGATATATCTGTCTGTTGGTTATAAAGACTTCTTACATCAAAGTAATTAGTAATTTGGAAATTAAAAAATTAATTATGTACTGTCTGTCAAGGAGGAATATAATTGTCTAAGCCAGTTACAATCTTATACTTTTCATTTAAGACGTGAATAAATGGCTAGTATAATTTTTTTCTGAGACACATTTTTTAAATGTTCAGATTTAAATACTCAGATTTATCACAAATCTTTGGGTTTGATCATGCCTTTGAAAGGAATTCGTGTTTTCTTTTTAGAATAAAGAGGCAAAATGTGTTGAGGGAGTATAGAGTAATTCAGAAAGATATCAGTAATTTTTCCCATTTTTACTACTAAGTTATAGGCAGTTATTTTGATTGGTAGTTTGAAAAAGAAGACTATGCCCATGTGATGCTGGTAATGGGATTGGGTATGCAAATCACGCACTTGAAATAATGAGATGGCTGTGTGATGGCTTATTTGTACACTGGGTTGAAGGAATGTGCACCGTGTGGCATGTCACCCTGCACCACACGTCCTCTCTCTGTGTAAGTTTGAAGGACAGGTATTTGCCATCAGATGTGGGTTTCCTGGATGCTTATAATCAGCGAAATAATTACTCTTCTTAAAAATTGTTTTTAAAGTATGTATTTTTGGGTTGAATGGCAAGATGTTTTAAGATAATATCACCCTGGGTCCAGATATCTATGTATATTTATTTTGTAGAGACAAGTAACTTACTTAATCAAATGATTGAGTGAACCTTCACAAAGAGCCTACCTAATATGGGCTGGGTAGCATGCTGGATGTCAGGGACTGGCGCTGTGGAGAAGTGAAAGGGAAATGGGCTTGTAGGGTCGTGACTGAGCTAAGCAGAGGGCCTGGTACATACAGAAAGTCCTAAGAAATTATTACTATTTTTAATTAATTATTAAATTATTAACTGAAATGAGGGTCAGAGTTGAAATGGTGGTCTATCTAAAATGGGCAAATTAGTTAATACTCTTCGTTTGTTTCTTCGTCAGAAATACAGGGTAATAAAATCACCGTCAGAGGGACTATGTCAAGATTAAATGAGTCTTTCAACAATATGGAAATATTACGGAATGGGAGAAGATATTTGTAAATGATACAACCAAGTAGGGATTAATATCCAACATATATAAACAATTTATACAACTCAACATCAAAAAAACAAAACAATTTGATTAAAAAATGAGCAGAAGAACTAAATAGACGTTTTTCCAAAAAGAGAATGCAAATGGTCAACAGAGCACGTGAATAGATGCTCAGCATTGCTAATCACCAGATCACCAGGGAAATGCAAATCAAAGTCACAATGAGATATCACTTCACAGCTGGCAAAATGGCTATAATGGAAAAGAAAAGAAAAAGACCAAATAGTAAATGTTGGCAAGGATGTGGAGAAAAGGGAACACTTGTACACTATCGGTGTGATGGACATTGGTACAGCCTCTGTGGAAAACAGTATGGAGGTTCCTCAAAAATCTAAAAATAGAACTACCATATGACCCAGCAACTATACTCCTGGCTATATATTTGAAAAAAAAAAAAAACCAAAAACCACTAATTGAAAAAGATATATGCACCCCAAAGCTCAAAGCAGATTTACTTACAATTTCCAAGATATAGAAGCAACCTAAGTGTCTATCCAGAGATGAATGGATAAAGATGTGGTTTACAACATAATAGAATATTACTCAGCCATAATTTTTTTTTTTTTTTTGCCATTTGCAGTAACATGGATGGACTTGGAGGATATAATGCTAAATGATATAAGTCGAACTGAGAAAGAAAGACAAGTACTGTATGATATCACATATTTGGAATCTAAACAATATAACAAACTAATGTCTATAACAAACAGAAGCAAATTCACAAATAAACAGCCAATTAGTGGTTACCAGTGAAGGAGCAATATAAGGATAGTGGACCGGGAAGTACAAACTATTCGGTGTAAAATTGGCCCAAGCATATATTGTATAATATGGGGGATAGAGCCAATATTTTGTAATGATCATAAATGAAAAGTTACCTTTAAAAATTATATGAAATATTAAAATTTTTTAAAAGATTAAATGAGGTAAATTATGGGAGTATGCCTCATATGGGACATGCCCAGAAGTATGTCTGGCACATATCAGATAGTTAATAATTGTTGGTAAAATAGTGAAAAGTAAAAAAATTCCCTATTCTCAAGATGTGTCATGGCTTAGAACAGGGGATTTTTACACATTATGAAGTTGGACTTTAGCTGTCATTCCCATGTATTTGCTTTAAAATTCGGTCTGAGTTTCACTAATAATCCAAAGAGATTTGGACTCTATGAAGAAAACACACATACACAAACACACCTACCCACTTCCCTGCTCCTGTGCTCGTAATTATTATTCTCTTGTCCACAGGTTTAAATTTTCTTAAACCCATGAAATATTTTTATATTTAAATGTCCTCTCTAATAACAGGAGAATGTGAGAAATGAGCAGAAGCAGCAGAATTATATTATTGGATAAACATTTGGATACAGAAGGAGATGTGTAGGTATTTAAATTTCAACAGCTTCATTCCCCTTCACTTCTACATATTTTGTGGTTCGTATAAAAAAATTTATTGTGTTTTTTCCTTGTGATTGAATATTGACAGACGTGAAGTCCAGTGACGGAGAAAGCAATGGCACCCCACTCCAGTACTCTTGCCTGGAAAATCCCATGGATGGAGGAGCCTGGTAGGCTGCAGTCCATGGGGTCGCTAAGAGTCGGACACAACTGAGCAACTTCACTTTCACTTTTCACTTTCACACATTGGAGAAGGAAATGGCAACCCACTCCAGTGTTCTTGCCTGGAGAATCCCAGGGACGGGGGAGCCTGGCGGGCTGCCGTCTATGGGGTCGCACAGAGTCGGACACGACTGAAGCGACTTAGCAGCAGCAGCAGCAGAGTCCAGTGATGCCAAAGGGATGTGATGTATATGTGACAGGCTACGGTTTGTGCCTCTCTGCACGAAATGCCACTCATTTTAAAGAACTTTTCCCTTTCTTTCTTAACAGGAAGAGAAAATGATGTGTTTTTCCTGCTAGACCACAGTAAACTGACTTGTTTCAGTCCTTATTGTTATTTTAAGAAAAATTGCTGGTGTGAAGTATATTAGATGCAGTGCAGTGTTTTCCCTTGTTAAGGTCAATTCATATTTTAATAATGTGTTTTGTGTTTATCTATCTTTAGATTTAACCATTTAGAAAAATCTGATCTCTAAACTGATCATTTCGTACATAATTGTTTAAATACCATAGGTCATTTGATGACCTTTGTGTGTTTTTTGATTTTTTGAATGTCTTCTATTTGAAGATTGTCATGTCTTTAATGCTAATAATGCTTCATCTTTTCTGAAATTGGATTTGAATCATCGCTAAAGGATAAAATGCTATGACTATAAGGTGGCATTCAAAAACAAGGAACACTTATTAAATTTAAACTATTACTTTCAGGCCCATATTTTCAACTGTTTCAGAAATACTTTTGAGTTAAAATTGAAATGTCAAATAACATAAAATTTAAAATACACATTTGGTTCAGTATTACCATCATACAGTATTAAATATTAAACATTAATTTATTTCATGCTGCTGGCAGGACACAATGATTCAGTGTTTAATGAAAAAAAAAATTGTCTGCTTGATGACTTCCATGTATTGTAATAGAACTGTGCATGTTTATTTACTGTGGATTAATAGGCTTTGTTCTGCTAGTGCATACTTAAATATGGTTTATAAGTCATGTATACATATACCTATGTCAGACATAGTCTATACTGAAATCCACAAATACTCTTTTTTGAAATATGCCTTTGTTTCTTCTGTGAAAGAAATATTTATGAAAAGGTGCCTCTATCTTGTACGCTACATTCCTTACAGTAACCAAGGCCTCATTAAAACTGGGTGCTTTGCACCTGGTGATGGGTTTAACATAGGTAGTAAAATCTTACTACGGATGAATGTGAAAGGGAAGCTGCTTTAATTAGAGGGAATGAATCTAAAATAATACAATGTACTATTTGGAATGGAATTAAAAAGCAATCTTTAACAGAGAGCACATTTATTTCATTATATTTTGGAGTCAACATAATTATACTTATTATTTGTTCATAACACTGAATGTGTGACCTTGGGCAAGTTACTGATCACACTATGCTTCAGCTTCTTTATCTGAAAAATGGATATAATTATAGTTCCTACCTGATATATTAAGAGTATACTTGGAATTGTCTGTGGCACTTAACAAGCACTGTTTGTTATCTTTTGTTATTTTTGTATATGATACGTAGAGTAGGGTAGGGAAGTGGGAACAGAGAATGAACCAGAGGATGAACCACTCAGAATCAACTGAAATAGCACAGCTTTCAAGGGCCCTATTAGGGATGCAGGCTGGCTATTTTTGCACTTGAGATGAGCTCCAGTCACAAAATGATAACATTCTGTGGAATGTTAAAATTGAAATGTCTTATGTCTTGTTTAGTTCCTAAGTTGTCTCTGATTCTGTGACCTCATGGACTGTAGCCTGCCAGGCTCCTCTGTCCATGGAATTTCCCAGGCAAAAATACTGGAGTACGTTGCCATTTCTTTTTCCAGGAAATTTTCCTGACCCGTGGATCGAACCAGTGTCTTATGTCTACAACTTACATAGAAATATCTCAAGGAAGACACTACTATTGGAAGTCAGCTCAGGTTACTTTACGTTATGAGAAAAAAAATTGTTCCTCTGTGAAGTTCCTTTCCCTCATCTTCAAACTCCAAATCCAGCAACATAATCCTCATCTCCAACTCAAACAGACTACCTACTCCCAACTCAAATCTACCTATTGATTTTCTTTGAATTAAGAAATTACATCCCTAGTGGCTCAGTGGTAAAAAATCCGCCTGCCAATGCAGGAGACGTGGGTTTGATCCCTGGTCTGGGAAGATCCCACATGTGGTAGAGCAACTAAGCCCGTCTGCCACAATTGAACCTGTGCTCAGAGCCTGTGAACCACAGCTACTGAGGCCACATTCTCTAGACCTGGACTCTGCAACACCAGAAGCCGCTGCAGTAAGAAGCCCCTGCACTGCAATAAGAAGCCCGTGCACTGCAACTAGAGAGGAGCCCCTGCCTGCTCTCTGCAACTAGAGAAAAGTTCGTGTAGCAACAGAGTCAGCACAGCTGCTGCCCCCCCACCTGCTAAAAAAAAATCACACCTGAAATGAGTTTCCAGAACTACACGTAGGTCGTATGTAATTTTTAGCAGACCTTAAAGTAGTTGGAATTCAGGTTTTCATTTTAGTTTATTGATCTCTTACAGCTAATAACTGTTATTGAACTTTTGGGGGGTTTTGTCGAGGTATAATTGGCCTTCCCTCGTGGCTCAGATGGTAAAGCGTCTGCCTGCAATGTGGGACAGCCAGGTTCGATCCCTGGGTCGGGAAGATACCCTGGAGAAGGAAATGGCAATCCACTGTAGTACTCTTGCCTGGAAAACCCCATGGATGGAGGAGCCTGATAGGCTACAGCCTATGGGGTCGCAAAGAGTCGGACACAACTGAGCAACTTCACTTCACTTTCAATTGGCGTACAACACTATAGGAGTTTGAGGTATACTATAGCATAGCAATTCAGTGTTTGTGTATATTGCAAAAGTATCACCACTAGAAGTCTAATTAACTTCTGTCACTGTGCATCCTTACAGAATTTTTCTTTATGATGAGAACTTTTAAGATTTTCTCTCTTCAGTTCAGTTCAGTCGCTCAGTCGTGTCTGACTCTTTGCGACCCCATGCATTGCAGCACGCCAGGCCTCCCTGTCCATCACCAACTCCCGGAGTTCACTCAAACTCAACGTCCATCGAGTTGGTGATGCCATCCAGCCATCTCATCCTCTGTCGTCCCCTTCTCCTCCTGCCCCCAAGCCCTCCCAGCATCAGGGTCTTTTCCAATGAGTCAACTCTTCGCATGAAGTGGCCAAAGTACTGGAGTTTCAGCTTTAGCATCATTCCTTCCAAAGAACACCCAGGACTGATCTGTTTTAGAGTGTACTGGTTGGATCTCCTTGTAGTCCAAGGAACTCTCAAGAGTCTTCTCCAACACCACCAAACTTTCAAATTTGCAACACATTGTTATTAACTGTAGTCACCATGCTGTACATTACATCTCCTTGACTTATTTATTTTATAACTGGAAGTTTGTGCCTTTTGACTCCCTTAACCCATTTTGTCCTCCCCCAGTCCTCTGCCTGTGGTAACCACCTCTGTGTTCTCTGTATATATGAGCTCATTTTTTTTTTAAGATTTCACATAAAAGTGAGATCATAAAGTATTTAACATTTTCTGTCTGATTTCACTTAGCATAATGCCCTCAATGAACTTTCTTGTCTCAAATGGCAAGATTTCTTTCTCTTTCATGGCTGAAAAATATTCCAGTAGATGTGTGTATGTGTATGTATGTATGTTTATTTATTCTCACCTACACTTGTTATTTCTTATCTTTTTGAGAATGGTCATTCTGACAAGTGTGAAGTATCTTTTTGTGGCTTTGATTTGTATTTCTCTGATCATTTTTGGTATTGAGTCTTTTTCATGTGTTAGTTGACCATCTCTGTCTGTTTCCACCTTCTTTGGAAAAAAATAGCTGTTCAAATCCTCTGCCTATTTTTTAATGATTTGTTGTTTTACTATTAAGTTGTTTGAGCTCTTTGTATATTTTGACTATTAACCCCTTATCTGATACATGATTTGCAAATATCATCTCCTATTTGGTAGGTTGCCTTTTCATTTTGTTTGTGATTTCCTTTGCTGTGAAATAGCTTTTTAGCTTAATGTAGTCTCAGTTTTTTATTTTTGCTTTTGTGTTTGTTGCCTTTGTTTTTGGCATCAGATGGCTACCTTTTAAAGTCCGATCTAGGACAGTTATGTTTATTGTCTCAAGTTTCATTTTTTTTTTGTAAATTTTATTTTATTTTTAAACTTTACATAATTGTATTCAAGTTTCATAGTTATCCTTAAAGGCGTCTTTCAAAGTTTCTTTTCTCCTATTTTGCTTGGTAAAATTCTAAATGTATGAAAATCACCTTAAATGAAATCTCAGTTGTAATCTAATTTCTGATTGAATTAGACAGAAGCTGCCATTTTGTCAGTGTTACAACCCTATTGACTATTTCTAGTGTAATCAGTGGGCTCCTTTTTGATTATTCAAAGCGCTATATAAGTGTAATAACGTCTTACTTGTTTTTTCTAAACTTATGTATTGGGTCTGGTGAAGAGTTATTTTTCAAAATAAAATATTCGCTTATGCAATTTGAACATTATCTGTCTTTACACCTAGCTTTTGTGAAAAACCACATTGCATGCTGCAGTTTTGCAGTCACTGAAAATAGTGTTCTGAACTTAGTTGCTTCTCCTTAAATAGATGTTCTATGATAACCAGATTTCTCAAGAAAAGAGTTGAAGATGTAAGTATTGCACTATGAAAATGAAAATTTTCAAATGTAATTAGTCACAGTAGACACAAGGTGAGAATAGATTAGTGTTGCCAAATTTGTAGAGACATGTTAGACTGAAGAACCAATGGAATCAATGTATCATATGAATACAGAGAAGTACATTTTTTAAATGTTTAAATAGCAAGGTTTTTTTGAGACAGTTTTGCAGGTATGTTATGTATCAAGAGAAAGAAAAGGGAAAAGTATAGTTGGTGGGAGAATGAAGAAAAAGAGGAGGATGGAAAGGAATGCGTTTAAATTTATCCTGCAAGCACTTAAAATTATTAACGGACTCCATAAAGGCACATTGCCACAAGTGACTCAGTTTGAAGGCAAGTTCACATGGAACATATTTGACTGCCTGGGGCAACTGCTCTCAGCAGAAATGAGACAAAGTTTTAATATAAAAAGGACAAGATCACTTTTCTGAGGGGGAAATACGTTTCGAGTTCATAGAACATCCTATCTATGAAACAGTCGCCAAAGCAGATATAGTGCAATGAAAGGTAAGGGCAGTAGGCTTCATGTGACCTTATCTTAATTAAATGATAAGGAAAACTAGTTTTCAAAGTACATAAACACATATACAACAACAACAGCAGCACACACACATACATACATTTTTTTAAAGAGGAAAGAGAAGCTGTATTTTAGTGTTGCTTTAGGTAAAGCTTTTAATCATATTGTACCAGGATTCTCAAATATGACTTTAAATGAAGAGTTTTATAGAACCTTTTTTTTTTCAGGATTTTTTTTTTTCTAATACATTGAGAAAATTAAAAAAAAAAAGAACCAAACCCATACTGTATAATGGTCCATTGTGGGCACTTTTTCATGAATTAAAGTGTGGAATGTTGAATAATAGCAACAGTGATATTATCCTGTGTTTTTATTGCAGTTTATAATTTTCACATCTTGTTCATGATTTCGGTTGATCCTCAAAACAACACTATGAAGCAAGTAGATGGTTTCTTCCTTCTTTAGATGAGGAAGTTGAGGCCAGATCAGTAACACGATTTGCCCAAAGATGTGGGTCTACAAACCAGGCTTTCAGAGCTTGACTGCAGAGCAGTCAGGTGAGGACTAGAATGTACGCACAAGGAAGCCCAGGAGCAGCTTTGATTTAGGAAAAGAAGTATTGAAACACTGATCAGCAGGTGCTGGAGAAGACTCTTGAGTCCCTTGGACTTCATGGAGACTTCAGACCAGTCAGTCCTAAAGGAAATCAATGTTGAATATTCATTGGAAGGACTGTTACTGAAGCTGAAACTCCAATACTTTGGCCACCTGATGCGAAAAGCTGACTTACTGGAAAAGACCCCGATGCTAGGAAAGATTGAAGGCAAAAGGAGAAGTGAGAGGCAGAGGGTGAGATGGTTAGATAGCATCAGCGACTCAATAAACATGAATTTCAGCAAACTGTGGGAAATAGTGGAGAACAAAGATTCCTGACGGGCTGCAGTCCATGAGTCACAAAGAACTGGACCTGACTTAGAGACTGAACAACAGCAACAAATTGCTGGTGAAACAAATGACTCAGACGAAGCTTTATTAGCAAAACCGTGCAGAAGAGACAGCCTTTGTAAACTACTGAAAGCAGACACTTAGATCTGAATGGAAGTTTAGTTTCCAGACTTAGAGAAATTAGTTTATATATACTGATTTGGCCAAAATTTCTTTCCAATAAAATATTGTCTCTGGAGAAGTTTCAAGCTGGAAAGAAGGGTAACTTTTGGATGAGACAGAAGGATTTTAAATCTTGTGAAATCTTTTCAAAATCCAAACAGCCCAGTTTCTGTTCTGTACCCAGACTTTTCCTGTGTATATTACATTGGTTAGAGGGCGTGATTTGATTATGTGGTCAGGAACAGTCTGGGCAAAATTGTTAAATCATCAATTTTTATGTTTTCAGCCCTAGCCTCACTTTCTTGTGGTTGTTTTCCAGTTTTATAAAACACTTTACTCCCAAACACTTTCTCAATGACTCAGTGCCCTCGTACTTCACAATTATCCAAAGAGATACCCTCACTTTCTGTGAACTATTTAAATCAAGATTCAAACCTAATGTCAAGAGAATGAATCTTCTGGAACCGTGGGTTCGGCCAGTTGGCAGGAGGAATTTTGGTGGTGAACAAGAGTGAAGGCAGGAAAGGATATGTTGTTCTCTTTACTCATGAAAACAAAGTGAAGTTCTGAGGTAGTGTTTATCCGTAGCAGCTATCTATCCAAGGGAACAGTCATCCAGATTCTAGAATACCTGGGTTCTTTTAGGAGGGAGAGGCTACTAAAGTTTTTCAAAGCAAACATTATAACCCACTTCAATTTATCCCTGTGAAGAAAATAGGTAACGCGTAGCTAGAAAATAAAAAATGCTACTATAGCTTTTTTTTTTTTCTTTAAAGAGCATTTTAAGGCTGGGTATTTAATCACAAGAAATTAAACTTGAGTTTTTAGCGTTGTGCTTGTAACACATAACGTTCGAGATCTGGGGCTCGAGATATTTCCTTCCAAGGAAATGCACACTCTGAAATGCTGTTACCTGCTGGAGTCCAGCATCTGGCGATCTGTTATACTGAGCAGCTAATTTTTCACTGCGGTTCCTCTGCAGACTCAGTGCAAAGTCATACAACACAACTGATACAACAGAGTAGCGGCCTGAATTCAGATCAGGAGCCAAGTGAGTTTACAGCTCTATCACCTTCAAGCCTAACAAGGAAGTCATTTTAGCATTTGGCCTATTAATCCATTTAGTGATTGGATGTGTAATCTGGGTATTTGACACCTATAACTACCAAGACACATGCTGAATGTTATTTTCTCCATGAAAGCATTTAATTATCAGAATAATTGGAATTTAGATATCTTACCCTTCCTGGAGATACTATAATCATATACAGCAGTGTAAAATGTTGGAATCAAATTGGGCATGAATTTTGGCAGAAACAATGTGTCTTTTGGACATATTCTGTATGCCTCAGTTTCTGCATCTATAAAATGGGGCTGCTAAAAGTAGCAGCTTCATAGGGCTCCTGTGGGGATTACTTAAAATCGTAGATCTACTATTAATGCATGTTGTAAATGCCCCATGCCCTTTATTGCATTCTATAGAATTCATTTATGAATATAACACTTTTTTGATGATAACAAATACATATATAAATAATTCATTTTTTGTAAGTTATACTTGGTCTGCAATAGTATGGAGCAGTCCATGTATTGTAATGACTCCACTTGGAAACCTCAGTACTTGGGATTGCTGCTATTTCCAATATAACAGTAACCTTAGGTACTCAGACTCAGGATTGTCCAGTAGAAAAATGTATATTGTACATTGCCAGTAGGATCACATTTGAATAACTAGAGCAATGTCCAGTTCAATATAATAAACACATTTTCATGGTTATAGTTTACATTAATAATCTTTATTCAATGCAAAGAATGTGTGTTTGAAAATTGTCATCATTGTTCAGTCAATAGATCATCTCCAACTCTTTGGGACCCCATGGACTGTATCACGCCAGGCTCCTCTGTCCTCTATTGTCTCCGACTTTTTGCTCAAACTCATGTCCGTTGAATTGGTGATGCTATCCAACCATCCCATCTCATAATTTATTATTTTGAATAATGAATTTTTTAGAATATACTTAATATTTTCTATTTTCCTTTATTTGTACATTATATGTAGTAAGTATACTTGAATATCTTTATAATTTAAATATTTCTTTGAATAAACAGGGCTGGTAATCATAACTGTAGGCTGAAGCTTAGGTACTAGAGATAGATAGTTTTGGAAATGCCTTTGTTATCATTACCTTCTATTTATCAAAGTAGTGGGGCTCCTTTCAGTCATACATCTCCTAGCTAACTGGAGTCTTGGTCTTGGCCTCTTCACCTTTGTTGGCAGCTGCCTGGTTCTTGGCATGTTCATTTGGGTATACCACTGTTAGCCTGGTACTGCCCTGGGTGCCAATATCAAGAAGGTAATTTTATCAGGAAGAAATCAAAGTCCATCTCAAGTGAGCATCCCACCCTGATTTATTGTCTTACTTTATTTTTTTAAGCTATTGGGAAATAAATTCCTTTGATTTCATATCACATTTCTCTCTTGGGTCAGAACATCTCATCAATATTGATGCTTGAACTTAAATGAGAATGCAGTACTAGTGTGTAATTCATACTGGGCACTGGTGGTGGTGACATGATCTTCAGAAGGTGAAGGCCCTAAATCCCTTAGGTTATTAAGCAGAAACCCTCCCACTCCCTAATTATTTAGCCATTTGTTACCTGCATAGTGAAACAGATTGCTCTTCACTGTTGGTCCCTTACATTTGCTCAAAAGCCCATCACCCAGTTTTGTCATGGACGAAGCTATATCTTGGACTCTTCTTATTTGGATACTAAATTGGTAAGGGAAGCATAGTAACTTGGCTGTCACCTGCCACTCCCCAATTTCATTTTCTGGTAACTCTCAGGCTCTATCATCTTTTGAAATGCTTGTTCTTTTTTGCATGCCATATCAGTGATTGGCTCCCGTGTGACCTGGGTCAGCCAGGCTTCGTGGCCACTGACTTCCCTGGAGTAAACCTTTGTTACGAATTACAGATCTCATGATAACCAAACATAATCAGAGGGAGAGATGGCCATTCTTTCTCTTTTTTTTCACAGCATGGGCCCAGTAATGAGTTTATTAGATATAGGACTTTGGTATGTATACATTTCCATATGTATGTCTGGCTAGAGAAAATTCTCATTCACAAATGTCCTTGACTTATAAAATAAATCAAGAAAATAATTATTTGTGATATAGAAGGATGCACTATAGAGTCCTATAAATCAGAAACCTTTCTGAAACTTAGATGTTTCAACCAACAAAGGAAAGGGGAAGAAAGGGCAGAAAAGGAAAGGGAGGTTTGAGCAGGTCTACCCAGCAGTGCAGTGTGACTGGGCTCATCTCTGAGTTACACAGCTCAGGTCTGGCCCTTGAAGTTTGGTTAAAAAGTGATGCA
The DNA here is from genome assembly GCF_019923935.1 of Bubalus bubalis. Lineage (NCBI taxonomy): Eukaryota > Metazoa > Chordata > Mammalia > Artiodactyla > Bovidae > Bubalus > Bubalus bubalis. The sequence goes on along the minus strand of NC_059161.1, from coordinate 50,040,271 downwards.
AGATACTTTTGTTTGCAGTCAAGATACATGCTCCAGGCTTAGTGAATGAAACTAAAAGCCTCTGTGTTCTTAAATCCATATTACATTAAAACCTAGCTCATATACCAGAGCTCAGTTCTGCCCTTTGGACTAATGGTTCACCTTGATCCTGCCTTCAAAGCCTCAGGTGGTTCCTACCACTTGGCTTCTCTCTCCTTCCAGTGTACCCACAACCATTTCCCCAAGGTAGTATGTTAATTAAGAGACTTGGTGTGGAATGTAATAGAAAGCAACTCTGGGTAGCTTAGGTCAAAGGGGAATTTGTTGGCTGGGTCTTGGATTATTTTGTGAGATTAAAAAAAAAAAAAAATTCCTTGGTAGCCAAGCCAGAGCTTGTGGACCTGCCCAGCCTCTGGAATGCTCCCTTGTGTGTGACCACTTCACCAGTATCCTATCTCTGAGTGTCTCTCTTTCAAACCTTTGTACCCTGGAATCAGAGTCTGTTTGGATCAGTTTGGGTTAAGCGTCAGTTAGCAGGGCCATGTAGCTTAGAAATGAGTGTTTGGTAAACATTTCGAGGAAAGGGGAGATTGTTAAACTGAAGCATCTCATGGCATAAGTGCTCCATAATCCAGGTGCTGTCCAATCTTTGTTTCTGTATTTATGATGGTTCCTTTGCTTTTGTCCCTAAGGCCAGTCAAAAATCTCTGTAGCTTACTGCCTACCTTCTCCATGTTGCCTTTCCTGAGCATCGGGTCCCAGTGACAGCATTCTCTTGCTTCCCACAGTAAATTACTCCTGTCTTTAACTTAGCTGGCTCTATTCTGCATCATTTTGTTCTTCTGATAAGCTGAGATATTGACTGCTCCCAGACAGTTTTTTCACTTCCTTTCCAACTGTTATGAAAGCCAGGGCTGAGCTTTCCATTCAATTATTATGGCTTTCCTTAGTCAAAAATATTTTTTTAATATGATCTTTCTTTTCTTTCTTTTCACCACCTGTCTTGTCTTTGTCCTTGTGGTGTGATCCTTGATCTTACTGTACCTGTGGTTTACTTTATAAGAAATGTAAATAGTAACAGAAAAGAGGGCATTTGTCACACAAGTTCTCTTTTTGGTGCCCTTGCACTACCTGGAGTAACTTCCCACAACTCTGCTCGCATCTTGGTCTATTAAAACCTATGCCTATTGTCCAGGGCTTTGCCCCACTCTCACCTCCTTTATTAAGTCTTTCCTTATCATCCTGATCCCCCAGCAAGATGTCAGAGATAGACATTTTTTTCCCCCTTGAAGATACTTTTATTCACACTTTATATAAAACTTGACACATATGTTTGTCATTATTATTGTTGCTGTTAACATTTTTATCAGGGGTGGTTTTTATTAGGGGTGTTACTTTTCTGTTAGGGACTTCCCTGATATCTCAGTTGGTAAAGAATTCGCCTACAATGCAGGAGACCTTGGTTTGATTCCTGGGTTGGGAAGATCCACTGGAGAAGGGATAGACTACCCACTCCAGTATTCTTGGGCTTCCCTTGTGGCTCAGCTGGTAAAGAATCTGCCTGCAATGCGGAGACCTTGGTTCGATCCCTGGGTTGGGAAGATCCCCTGGAGAAGGGAAAGGCTACCCACTCCAGTGTTCTGGCTTGGAGAATTCCATGGACTGTATAGTTCATGGAGTCGCAAAGAGTTGGACATGACTGAGTGACTTTCACTTTAGGAGGGCTGATGGAAATTGGAAAGGAGGGGTAAAATTCCCCAAGACTTGGCAACCCTGCTACCAACTGGATTTTAGTCTTGATTCTGGCACTTGCTTCCTGATTGATCTGGGGCAACTCATTCCCCTTTTCTGGGCTTCAAACAATCTCATTTTTCAAAATGTCTTTATTGAGTGTTACAAAAGCCAAACTGATAGTTGAAAGCCCCTATAAACTTATATATATCTACAGAACTAAAAGAAGAAATAAGCGCAGCTCTGTAGCCTCCTAGACTTTTATTTTTCACATGAATATATGGAAACTTCAAAGTATTTTAACCTAAATTATGTCATGCTGTCCATACCATGTGGCAACTTAGTTTGTGTTATTTGATTAAAAATCTTGATTACATACATTAATATTTCTCATTTGTTTTATCTACTATATTATGAGGAAGAACTGTTATTTAACAATCCCTTATTGATGAAAATGCCCTTTAAATGTTGAACTTTTCTTAAAACTAGGAAATTATTATATGCACATATATTTTTTAAGTGTAAAATGAAAATGTTCCTTCCTCCATCATCACTCTCTCTGAAAAAATAAAAAAAACAACACTTATAAAATATATTATTTTTGTTCTGATGGCTACCATCATAGTTTTAAATATATTCCTATGTTTCTGCATTTTTCTTACAGTATTATTTTATACTGCCATAAACTATTCTTTTCCATAAACTAGAACTCCATCCTCTGTACTTTTCCATTAGTTGAGTTTAGGAGACTAAAAACCAACAGAGAACATTTATAATATTCTAATTATATTAATATTATTAAGCATAGAACCAAGTATGGTGGCAAGGTGAACAGACCTGCAGAAAAATAAATCCAATTAAACCTGTATTCTTTAAGAAAAATTTTCCAAGAATCAAGATCAAGTAGATTCAATCTGCTATTGATTCTGACATCTCAAGTTATCTTTTTTCTTGGATTCTTTGTCATTTCATTAAAGTAACTCTTCAGATACTCATTTTTCATAGAGAAATCAGGGGTAGTACTATTATGGCTTATACCCATGCATATTTGAATATTTTTATTGTTGCCTTAATAGATAGTTTTGACTACATAAGATTTTTGACTAAGTTATTTTCCCTGAGAACTTTGAAAATATTACTCCATTATCTTCTAGAATCCAGTGCGGCACATGAGAAATTTAACTTTAGTGTAGTTCTTGTACCTTTTCAACTTACTTTTTTTTTTCTAGAAGTATATAGAGATACACACACACACATGCATGCACAGAGATACAGAAACACACACACTTTTAAATCCATGGAATTATCACTGAGAATAGTAATATCTGAGTTTTGTTTTGTTTTTTAATCTGATTCAATGTATAGTTTTTTTGGTCTGAAGCCTAGTATAGCATTTATTGGCTTTGTGAAGAATTTTTCTGTAATTTCATTTATTATTTTCTCCTCTCTGTTTTGACTATTATTTGCTTCTGAAAATCCTGATGAAAAGGTCTTGGTCTTCCTACATGTTAACCTCAAAGTCTTTTATTTCCCAAATTATCCATTACTTAGTCTTTCTTCATACATATTTTGGGAGTTTTTCTGAACTTTGCTTTCAAAATTAGTCTTTGGCTATATTTATTCTACTAGTTTGTCCATATATTGAATTGTTTATTGTTTAAATCATGAGAAAATTCTTAGGAAAAATGTTTTTAACTATTTCAATACTGTTTTGATTCCTACCTTGAAAGGTTGATGCAAAAAGGATTCTTAGTCATGGCCAAAGAACACAACAGATTGAGAGTTAAGTCAGAAACATTTTCAAGGACCCAGAGGGATGGAATGGGGAGGGAGGAGGGAGGAGGGTTCAGGATGGGGAACACATGTATACCTGTGGCGGATTCATTTTGATATTTGGCAAAACTAATACAATTATGTAAAGTTTAAAAATAAAATAAAATTTAAAAAAAATAAAAAAATAAAAAAAGTTTTTTTTCCCATCTTATTAGGAGGTAAAAAGTGATTGTTTTTAGGTATAAAAACAAACTCATCTCTCATTCTAATGTGAAATACTGCCTGAAGTATAGCCTATTATCCGTAAAAACTACATACTCTTTTCATGCATACTTTTATGTCATCAAATTTAAATCATGTGTCCCGGCAACCACAGATTCAATTGACCACTGTTATAGATTTTTGCCTAGCCTTGTGGTTTAGGAGAAGGACAATAATAGATTAAGAGGAAAATATATATTAAGAGAATCTCTGCTAAATTATTTTTCATGTAAAAAATACTTTTTATTGTCTCTTGTACACAGGAAACATTAACACAGAACACTTTGGTCTTTTTTTATTGAACTCTAAAATACACTATAAAAGGGGTTAGCTACAGGTCACGAATCAGCTACTCATCACTCAGCTCCCACACCTGAGAGAGTCCAAGGACACTTAAATGCAAATACATTGCACTTTCACTTTCTTGAGTGACCCCGACAGAGGATGAGATGGCTGGATGGCATCACCGACTTAATGGACGTGAGTCAGAGTGAACTCTGGGAGTTGGTGATGGACAGGGAGGCCTGGCGTGCTGCGATTCATGGGGTCGCAAAGAGTCGGACACGACTGAGCGACTGAACTGAACTGAACTGAATTGAAACATGAGGATTCCAGATAACACTGTCTGTTAGAAATATAAATGAAGTAACAAATGTGGGTCACATATGCAATTTTAAATTTTCTAGAAGCCATATTTTGAAAAGAAAAAGGTAATTTTAGTATGATTTAATAATATTAAATAAAATAGCATTAAAATATTAAAAAAAATGTATCTTGAGACTATTTGCATAGTAGAATTTTTAATCCTAAAATGCTGACTCACTTCATTGGAGAAAATGAGGTTTTCAGTTGTGAATGTGAAAGCGTTCCTGATTTTCTGGATCATTTTCTTCCCATTCACTTTGGATAACACCACCTTATAAATAGGATTTAATTCACAGAAAACAGCAAACTGAAAGCTCCAGTGGTATATACTATAGTCATTTATTTTCATATTTTAAATACCTTATTATTAATGGAAAATAGCTTTAAAGCCATCCATGATATACACCACAGCTAACTCAGTTTGACAGTGAAAGATGCTTTGTTGGTCTGTAAGGGCAGATATAAAATATATACCATAAGAGCACATCTTGTGCATATATAATCCAATTCTCTCTGCTCATATTTTTTGGTCCTATAAAAAGAGACAGGAAGCACTACTAATACTGCTTTTACTTCTTTCTTTTTTCCACAGTGTTTTCTTTTACCTACTATAAACATTTAAACATGTCTTTTTTTTACTGTCTGGTTGCAACAGTTTTATATACAGAAAAGATACTTCAGTTCTAATGTGAATTGAATTTATATGGGCTCCCTCTAAACATTATTTGTGAAATATTCTGAACACATACAAAAATGATATTTCAATGATCTTCAGAATGCTGAGGTTTCCAGTTTCTATAATTCTGCTCTCAGACCAGGCAGTGTGTTCATCTCTGTGTAGCAGCCTGCCTTTTAGGCATCATTAATGTTTTAGATTTTCATAAATTCTGCCATGGCCAAACAGACCAAGAACCTGGTCTATAAACTATAAAGTTCCTCTAGGAATTAAACAGCTGCTAGCTTTTATTTTTTCCTTTTGGTCTCATCTCCAAATAAAGTGCAGCTTAAAAGTAAGAATAAAAATTGGGAACAAAAATACTTTGAAACATGCTAGCATATGTGTGTGTGTACATGCTAAGTTGCTTCAGGCTCTTTGCGACTCTGTGGGTTGTAGCCCACCAGGCTCCTCTGTCCTTGGGATTCTCCAGGCAAGCATACTGGAGTGGGTTGCCATTTCCTCTTCCAGGGGATCTTCCCAGCTCAGGAATCAAACCCACGTCTCCTTTGTCTCCTGTATTAGGCAGGCAGGTTCTTTTCCACTAGCACCACCTGGGAAGCCCTGCTAAAAGTATTTAGTTTCTATTATATTAAGAAGAGAGCAGACACAGTGCATTCAGGGTAATCCCCAACCCCAAAAGGGAGAGAGAAAGGAAACATTTTATAACGTAAGTTAAAATATCTCATCAATACAAGTGATTTGTATCTCAGAGATGAAAGCTTGAAATTTAAAGTAGAAAATGCATGAAACATAATGTGATTCTGAGTAAGTCTTAATGACACTTTTATATCACCCTCGGCTAAACTGACATTAGCTAATTAACATTCCTTCAATACCAATAAACCATTGAGGACCTTATTTCCCAGTATTGTCAAGGCGATTCTTTCATGGTCAGACTTTGCTCTGAATTCACACTCTGTATGAATTTGATTCATACTGTATGAAAAGTTACAGCTCCATTTTTTCCAACTCTGCCAGTTCAACCACATAACCACATAGATTACATAGAAGGCCAAGGTGTCAGTCAATTACTGAGCCATGTTTTCCTGCCCAGATATTCATTTGTTTTGGGTATCAGTAATAATAAAATATTTTAAATGTATTCATTGGTTTGCTTTTCCTATGGCTATTTAATCACATTTGTGCTCCAGTTTGTTCCATAGAGAGCTTGAGAAGACCAGCAGTAGAATTACATACGGTGCCTTAAAAGTATCCAGGACAAAGAAAATGAAATTTAAATAGGAAACTGAGACCAGAACAAAACCCCAAAGCACAAAGACTCAGGACCTTAAGTTCAGCCGATGTTTTGTTCTTCTTGTAAACTGTGATGTTGACTGCCACCAAACAATGATTTTGTTTCCTTCCTGGTGGGGGGACCTCTGACAGGACATGGCACTGCCATGAGCCTGATATCATGGCTCCCCCTAGATACATATTCAGGGCTTCCCAGGTGGTGCCGTGGTAAAGAACCTGCCTGCCAGTGCAGGAGACACAAGAGACGCAGATTCTGTCCCTGGGTCGGGAAGATTTCTTGGAGGAGGGCACGGCAATCTGCTCCAGTATTCTTGCCTGGAGAATCCCATGGATGGAGGAACCTGGTGGGTTACATTCCATAGAGTTGCAAAGGGTCGGACACGACTGAAGAGACTGAGCACACAGCACATAGATACTTATTTATCCCAGAGCCCTGCTGTCGCCAAGCTGAGGACCACAGTTGTACTTAATTTACCTGCATAGCCGTGTATGGTTGTGTATCCCTAACCAGACTATAAGCAACTGGAGAGCAAGAATTATAGTTTATCATTCTGCCTCTTCCCCAGTGAATAATGTATTAATAATGTGTATGGGAAGGGATCATAGTCTGGCTTGAAGATAGCATGTGATTCATACTCCAGCAGAGACTGAGACTGATTCTTCAATTTCCGTGAACTGGAAGGGGTTAAATATAGGATGATTAGGACAGAAACTAGTGTAGGGTTTATGACACTTCCTAATTACAATGGATAAAATGGTGTTAACTCTTGTCTTTTTCTTCTATGATCATGTACTTTCTGTCTCAGCCGTGCACTTAAGAGCAGATCTGTTAATGAGATATTTGACCTTTAGTTTTTTCCAGGTTAGTAGTTCAAAAGTAGTCCTATTTTTAGGACTGGGAGAATAGAAAGCTATGCAAAGTCAAATAGAAATCTGTGCTGCAAAATCAGGTGTAGTGTCACATTTCATGTTTCAGTCCTCTGTGCATATCTGCACTCCTTACCTTTCTCCTTTTGAACTGAAACAGTCTCAGAGGTAATAGAACCTGATCTTTTTTTTTTCTCTCCTTTGTATGGGTTTCAGTCATTCTTCATGTTAATTTTGTATCTGCTTAAATCAACACATAATTTAAACATAATTCTAATTCCAAATTGTGTAGTTACAAAGGCTTCTTGCACAAGTTTTAACTGATACAAAGAATTCTGTATTCTGAAGTTAAAATTTACACTGCAGCATGGTTCTCTGTGTCAGGTATTTAGCATTTAGCGTCTTGCAGGCTAAATGCAATGTTCTCTTGCATGAGATCTTTAAGGTACTTAAATTTAAGACACATGGTGGTGTGAGAGCCCAGTAACCATCCCAGGGTGGCTTGAAGGAGCACTTTCTTTCTGTACAGTGTGTGTTCTTTAAAGGCAGCAGCCATTGCTGTCTCCCTCATTGTAATTCACTCTACATCCAGCGCTACTGGAAAACTAATGAAAATGCTGGGACTACAAGGCTTTATTTTACTGTTGAGAATTCTCAGTGGTTACAGTATTATGTAGTGCCTAATTCTCTTGGTGTCACATTTTTTTTTAATAGTGATTTTTATTTTCAGTGCAGTAATCCATTTCGTTCATTAACCCCCTAACCACTGAGTAAGCTTCATGTCTCAAATGAACTTCCCAAGGAAGAGGCATGCATTAGGTTTATTATAAATGTAAATGTTCTCATCCCTCCTAAATCTCTCTCTCTTTTTCTGTGTATTTTTCTGATTGGCATTAAAAACTATGACTTTTAATTCAAACTATGAAAGATCTAAGGGCTACAAGAAGAGAGTAAATACTGTGTTTCTCTTAGAATATGATCTCAAGTGATACAACTGTTGTCATAGCAAAATTAGGTTAAATTTAATAAAATCTGCTCTTTGCTCCCATGGAGAATCTAAACTGGGACATAAGGATTTTAATGTCACTTCATTCCCCTTTCATTTGGTTTCCCATCCTTAATGCAAACATCGAGTATACCCTTTATTTTGAAAAAATTGATTTGCTGTGGCAGCTAAATGGTATTGGATCCTGTGTGTGATCTGTACAGATTTGTACCCCAAACAGTAATTGTCATTCATGCCATGCCTTTATGTGTCAAGTGCTGTATCTGATGAATAACCGGCACCCTGGATGACTAAGGTGGTTTTGAAATGTTAAGGGATATTATCTCCAGGATATTATGAAATGTCTTAGGATCTTATTTTGAGTAATTCCCTTGCCATTTAAAGCAGTACTTTCTTTTTGTGTGTGTATCAGTGTGTGTTTATATGTACATTTTAGTAAAATTACCCCAAAATCGGTGAATTTAGAATTACTATGTTGATGCTTATCTGAGCACTGTAAAAATATTACAGCTGCATTTTGTTGTTACACTGTTCGCTCTAGTAGAGATATGTATTTGCTTTTTAAAATAAGTCCTCCTATTGCTGCTGCTGATGTCAACTGCCCAGTGACTACAGAAGCTGCTTTCTGGACAGCATCTTTATTACTCTGCAAGTGTCCACAAGCCGTATCAATAAAGCAGGAAACAGTATGGAAAACATACCTCTTTGAAAGTGGAATGTCAAGTTCAGTGAGAGTAGGGTAAGAATGATTGATAGTTTAGGAGAACAAAAGACCGCTTTCAGAAATGAATGAGGACCAGAATCTAAGTGCATCCAATATAGTGCTTAGCAGTAACCCAGGAAACTCACGGGTGAAGAATGTACTGAGTTCCTAATTTGAAAAATTCTCTTGAATAAAATGCATTAGATAGAAAAGTAACTAAATTAAAATATTTAGATGAAAATATAATTCATGTGAAAAATACTTCGAAGGAAGCTAAGTAGCTGAGGAAGATACTATCACGATGGAGAAATTTATGCACATGCGTATGTGCAACCAGACCCCCCAGGTGGTGCTGGTGGTAAAGAACCCGCCTGCCATTGCAGGAGACATAAAAGACGTAGGTTCGATCCTTGGGTCAGGAAGATCCCCTGGAGGAAGACATGGCAACCCCCTCCAGTATTCTTACCTGAAGCAGCCCATGACAGAGGAGCCTGGTGGGTTATAGTCCATGGAGTTGCAAAGAGTTGGACACGACTGAGGTAACCTAGCACACACAAATGCGTATATAAATTAGCACCAAACTGTCAAATACAACAGCCAATACCTACATTTGGCTACTTAAGTTTAAATTAATTAAAATAAAATAAAATTTTAAATTAGGTTTTTAGTTGTACTATTTCAAGTGTTAAACAGCCACATGTGGCTACTGGCAACCATATTTAATGGTGCAGACATAGAAAATTTCTATTATTGCATGAAGTTGTCTGGGATAAGACTGCTCTAAAACAATTTCTTCTTAAGATGGGAACAAAGATCATGATACTGTTTTTTAATGATAAAAATAAGCCAAATGGTATAAAAGTGAAAGTGAACGTGAAGTCGCTCAGTCATATCCGACTCTTTGCGACCCTGTGGACTGTAGCCTACCAGGCTCCTCTGCCCATGGAATTTTCCAGGCAAGAGTACTGGAGTGGGTTACCATTTCCTTCTCCAGGGGATCTTCCCAACCCAGGAATGGAACCCTGGTCTCTCATATTGCAGGCAGACACTTTACTGTCTGAGCCACCAGGGAATAAGTTAATAAATTTGATCCCTGATTCCTCTGCCTTTTCTAAATCCAGCTTGTATATTTGGAAGTTCTCGGTTCATGTACTGTTGAAGCCTGTCTTGAAGGATTTTGAGCATTACCTTGCTGGCATGTGAAATGAGTGCAGTTGTGCAGTAGTTTGAACATTCTTTGGCATTGCTCTTCTTTGGGATTGGAATGAAAACTGACCTTTTCCAGTCGTTTGGCCACTGCTGAGTTTTCCAAATTTGCTGGCATATTGAGTGCAGCACTTTCAAAGCATCATCTTTCAGGATTTGAAATAGCTCAACTGGAATTCCATCACCTCCACTAGCTTTATTCATTGTGATGCTTCTGAAGGTCCACTTGACTTTGCACTCTAGGATGTCTGGCTCTAGGTGAGTGACCACATCTTTGTGGTTTTCCAGGTCATTAAGATATTTTTTTTTATAGTTCTGCTTCTGTTGGGTCCATACCTTTTCTGTCCTTTATTGTCCCTATTTTGCATGAAATGTTCTCTTGCTATCTCCAGTTTTCTTGACGAGATCTCTAGTCTCTTCCATTCTGTTGTTTTCCTCTATTCACTGAGGAAGACTTTCTTATCTTTCCTTGTTGTACTTTGGAACTCTGCATTCAGATGGGTATATCTTTCCTTTTCTCTTTTGCCTTTCACTTCTTTCCTTTTCTCGGCTATTTGAAAGGGCTTCAGACAATCATTGTGCCTTTTTGTATTTCATTTTCTTGGGTATGGTTTTGGTCACCACCTCCTGTACAATGTCATGAACCTCTGTCCATAGTTCTTCAGGCACTCTTTCTGTCAGATCTAATCCCTTGAATCTTTTTGACACTTCCACTGTATAATCGTGAGGGATTTGCCTTATGTCATACCTGAATAGTCTAGTGATTTTCCTACATTTTCAATTTAAGTCTGAATTTTGCAGTTTAGGTAGTTCATGATCTGAGCCACAGTCATCTCCCGGTCTTGTTTTTGATGACTGTATACAGCTTCTGCATATTCAGCTGCAAAGAATATAATCAATCGATTTCAGTGACCACTTGGTGATGTCCATGTGTAGAGTCAATCTTGTGTGGTTGGAAAAGGTTGTTTGCTGTGACCAGTGCATTCTCTTGGAAAAACTCTGTTAGCCTTTACCCTGCTTCATTTTGTACTCCAAGGCCAACCCGCCTGTTACTCCAGGTATCTCTTGACTTACTACTTTTCCATTCCAGTCCCCTGTGATGAAAAGGATGTCTTTTTTGGGTGTTAGTTCTAGAAGGTCTTGTAGGTCTTCATAGAACTCTTCAACTTCAGCTTTTCTGGTGTTAGTGGTTGGAGCATAGACTTGGATTCCTCAGGTATTAAATGGTTTGCCTTGGAAGCAAAGTGAGATTGTTCTGTCATTTTTTATATCATTAATGTATTATTAATATTTTTTATATTAACCCCTAATTCCATCAGATCAGATCAGATCAGTCACTCAGTCGTGTCCGACTCCCTGCGACCCCATGAATCGCAGCACACCAGGCATCCCTGTTCATCACCAACTCCCAGAGTTCACTCAGACTCACGTCCATCGAGTCAGTAATGCCATCCAGCCATCTCATCCTCTGTCATCCCCTTCTCTTCTTGCCCCCAATCCCTCACAGCATCAGAGTCTTTTCCAATGAGTCAATCTTCGCATGAGGTGGCCAAAGTACTGGAGTTTCAGCTTAGGCATCATTCCTTCCAAAGAAATCCCAGGGCTGATCTCCTTCAGAATGGACTGGTTGGATCTCCTTGCAGTCCAAGGGACTCTCAAGAGTCTTCTCCAACACCACAGTTCAAAACCATCAATTCTTCGGCGCTCAGCCTTCTTCACAGTCCAACTCTCACATCCATACATGACCACAGGAAAAACCATAGCCTTGACTAGACGAACCTTTGTTGGCAAAGTAATGTCTCTGCTTTTCAATATGCTATCTAGGTTGGTCATAACTTTCCTTCCAAGGAGTAAGCGTCTTTTAATTTCATGGCTGCAGTCACCATCTGCAGTGATTTTGGAGCCCAGAAATATAAAGTCTGACACTGTTTCCACTGTTTCCCCATCTATTTGCCATGAAGTGATGGGACCGGATGCCATGATCTTCGTTTTCTGAATATTGAGCTTTAAGCCAACTTTTTCACTCTCCACTTTCACTTTCATCAAGAGGCTTTTGAGTTCCTCTTCACTTTCTGCCATAAGGGTGGTGTCATCTGCATATCTGAGGTTATAGATATTTCTCCCGGCAATCTTGATTCCAGCTTGTGTTTCTCCCAGTCCAGCGTTTCTCATGATGTACTCTGCATATAAGTTAAATAAACAGGGTGACAATATACAGCCTTGACATACTCCTTTTCCTATTTGGAACCAGTCTGTTGTTCCATGTCCATAGATTATTTTAAATTATATTTTTAATTCACTATGTTTTCTTTTCTTTTTGATGATGATTTACTTTGTTGTGCAAAAGCTTCTTAGTCTGACGTACTTCCCTTTGTTTACTTCTGCTCTTTTTTCCTTTCCTCGAGGAGACAGACCCAAAAATATAGCAAGACTGATGTCAAAGAGGCTGGTATGGGACTTAGACTCCTCACTTCACCGGGGGTACCTCTGTGGTTATGATATCCCTCTTCTGGGCCACCACACCAGGGGTGTAGGTTCTGATCAGACTGTACTGAATTTTAGGAGGGAGATTCCTCCCACCTGTCTCAGTGTGGCCTTTCCTATATATATACTTAGTTGTGGAAAATCTGTTCTGCTAGTCTTCAGGTCATTCTTAGAAATGGTTACCCTATATGCTATTTATAGTTATCCTATATATCAGATCAGATCAGATCAGTCGCTCAGTCGTGTCCGACTCTTTGCGACCCCATGAATCACAGCACGCCAGGCCTCCCTGTCCATCACTAACTCCCGGAGTTCACTAAGACTCGCGTCCAACGAGTCAGTGATGCCATGCAGCCATCTCATCCTCTGTCGTCCCCTTCTGCTCTTGCCCCCAATCCCTCCCAGCATCAGAGTCTTTTCCAATGAGTCAACTCTTTGCATGAGGTAGCCAAAGTACTGGAGTTTCAGCTTTAGCATCATGCCTTCCAAAGAAATCCCAGGGCTGATCTCTTTCAGAATGGACTGGTTGGATCTCCTTGCAGTCCAAGGCACTCTCAAGAGTCTTCTCCAACACCGCAGTTCAAAAGCATCAATTCTTCGGCGCTCAGCCTTCTTCACAGTCCAACTCTCACATCCATACATGACCACAGGAAAAACCATAGCCTTGACTAGACGAACCTTTGTTGGCAAAGTAATGTCTCTGCTTTTCAATATGCTATCTAGGTTGGTCATAACTTTCCTTCCAAGGAGTAAGCGTCTTTTAATTTCATGGCTGCAGTCACCATCTGCAGTGATTTTGGAGCCCAGAAATATAAAGTCTGACACTGTTTCCACTGTTTCCCCATCTATTTGCCATGAAGTGATGGGACCGGATGCCATGATCTTCGTTTTCTGAATATTGAGCTTTAAGCCAACTTTTCACTCTCCACTTTCACTTTCATCAAGAGGCTTTTGAGTTCCTCTTCACTTTCTGCCATAAGGGTGGTGTCATCTGCATATCTGAGGTTATAGATATTTCTCCCGGCAATCTTGATTCCAGCTTGTGTTTCTTCCAGTCCAGCGTTTCTTATGATGTACTCTGCATATAAGTTAAATAAACAGGGTGACAATATACAGCCTTGACATACTCCATTTCCTATTTGGAACCAGTCTGTTGTTCCATGTCCAGTTCTAACTGTTGCTTCCTGACCTGCATACAAATTGCTCAAGAGGCAGATCAGGTGGTCTGGTATTCCCATCTCTTGCAGAATTTTCCACAGTTTATTGTGATCCACACAGTCAAAGGCTTTGGCATAGTCAATAAAGCAGAAATAGATGCTTTTCTGGATCTCTCTTGCTTTTTCCATGATCCAGCGGACGTTGGCAATTTGATCTCTGGTTCCTCTGCCTTTTCTAAAACCAGCTTGAACATCCTAGTAGTTATCCTATTGTAATTTTCATAATATCTGTCTGAAGAGATGAGCTTAGAATCTTTTTACTCCACCATCTTGATCTATACCTTCCTTCAGGTTATGATTTTTTTGTGTACCTTTAAAAAAATTGTTAGCTTATTGTATTAATTGTGTTTATGCAAACTTAAATCCTTTCTGGTGTGGAGTATGAATTTGAGATAAATGACCAGGTTTCTACTTGTTAAAAAAGAGTTGGTATTACTAATCCATGCATCATAATAGTATGAGAAAAAATGAATTGATCATAGGGAACAATTGGAAAAATGTAAAACATTATATACAGAGTGCCACAGATACGTGGAAAACACCATGTAGGAAAAGCAGTGGTTCTTGAAGCTTGGTACATTTTCAAATTAAAAAATTTTAAGACATTTCTGAATTAATATTTATTTATTTATTTTTATTTTATTTTATTTTTAAACTTTACAATATTGTATTAGCTCCAAAATACTATGATATTGAAATTATTTTATGTCTCTGGACAATGATATTGATGTTAATGCTTAATTTAGGGGATTCATCTGTTTAAACCACTGGAAATACCCAGGCCCTGATTTTTAGGACTGAAGATATATTTAAATTTGTTGTAGGTGTTCATGGACATTGAGATAGTTTCAGTATTATGTCAGTTTCTTGAAAGGTGTGTTATTTAACTTTGCAACATCTCTGTGAGATGGATAAGGGGAAATTTTCATCATTTTTTCTGTAGATTTAACATGTAAAAACCTTTTAGGATTAAATACATTATTGATATTTTGTTCTGTGGCAGATAGACTGAAGCAATGCAACACCTGTTACTAACCTAATTATTCAATAAGTTATTGCTAGTCATTTCATTTAAATTGACACTAATCCCTTTTATTTTTAATGAGTGACATAAATTGATTTAACAGAATTTTAGCAGGATGATAAGATGAACAAAAACTCAATGTAGAGTTTCTCAGGAGAAAGTGTAGAATTTTTGGATATAAGCAAAGATAATTTATTAGGAGATGTTCTAACATTATTCCTATAATGACTTTTAAATTAATGAGCTACTAATTGCAGACTTAGGATAATTGTCATTATCAATGAATTATAAAACAATATTGGAGCTTTACTTGTGGAAATTATTTCAGGCCCCTAAATTGCTTATCTTAATCTGAATGATGCTAATGTGGTTTCTAAATTTATCTGAAAAAATGTTTTTAATCTGGCTCAAAAATCTCACTTCATTAATTCATTCATTTTTGGTTTTATTACTATGGATATTTCCAAGGATAATTGAAATTTCTAAAATAATGGAAGAATATGAAATAAGACTGTTCTATACATCAGTGTCTCTTTTGCTGTCTCGTACACAGGGTTATTGTTACCATCTTTCTAAATTTCATATATATGCATTAGTATACTGTATTGGTGTTTTTCTTTCCGGCTTACTTCACTCTATATAATAGGCTCCAGTTTCATCCACCTCATTAGAACTGATTCAAATGTATTCTTTTTAATGGCTGAATAATACTCCATTGTGTATATGTACCACAGCTTTCTTATCCATTCATCTGCTGATGGGCATCTAGGTTGCTTCCATGTCCTGGCTATTATAAACAGTGCTGTGATGAACATTGGGGTACACATGTCTCTTTCCCTTCTGGTTTCCTCAGTGTGTATGCCCAGCAGTGGGATTGCTGGATCATAAGGCAGGTCTATTTCCAGTTTTTTAAGGAATCTCCACACTGTTCTCCATAGTGGCTGTACTAGTTTGCATTCCCACCAACAGTGTAAGAGGGTTCCCTTTTCTCCACACCCTCTCCAGCATTTATTACTTGTAGACTTTTGGATCGCAGCCATTCTGACTGGTGTGAAATGGTACCTCATAGTGGTTTTGATTTGCATTTCTCTGATAATGAGTGATGTTGAGCATCTTTTCATGTGTTTGTTAGCCATCTGTATGTCTTCTTTGGAGAAATGTCTATTTAGTTCTTTGGCCCATTTTTTGATTGGGTCATTTATTTTTCTGGAATTGAGCTGTAGGAGTTGCTTGTGTATTCTCGAGATTAGTTGTTTGTCAGTTGCTTCATTTGCTATTATCTTCTCCCATTCTGAAGGCTGTCTTTTCACCTTGCTAATAGTTTCCTTTGATGTGCAGAAGCTTTTAAGGTTAATTAGGTCCCATTTGTTTATTTTTGCTTTTATTTCCAATATTCTGGGAGGTGGGTCATAGAGGATCCTGCTGTGATGTATGTCAGAGAGTGTTTTGCCTATGTTCTCTTCTAGGAGTTTTATAGTTTCTGGTCTTACGTTTAGATCTTTAATCCATTTTGAGTTTATTTTTGTGTAAGGTGTTAGAAACTGTTCTAGTTTCATTCTTTTACAAGTGGTTGACCAGAGTTCCCAGCACCACTTGTTAAAGAGATTGTCTTTAATCCATTGTATATTCTTGCCTCCTTTGTCAAAGATAAGGTGTCCATATGTGCGTGGATTTATCTCTGGGCTTTCTATTTTGTTCCATTGATCTATATTTCTGTCTTTGTGCCAGTACCATACTGTCTTGATAACTGTGGCTTTGTAGTAGAGCCTGAAGTCAGGTAGGTTGATTCCTCCAGTTCCATTCTTCTTTCTCAAGATCGCTTTGGCTATTCGAGGTTTTTTGTTTTTCCATACAAATTGTGAAATTATTTGTTCTAGCTCTGTGAAGAATGCTGTTGGTAGCTTGATAGGGATTGCATTGAATCTATAGATTGCTTTGGGTAGTATACTCATTTTCACTATATTGATTCTTCCAATCCATGAACATGGTATATTTCTCCATCTGTTAGTGTCCTCTTTGATTTCTTTCACCAGTGTTTTATAGTTTTCTATATATAGATCTTTAGATTCTTTAGGTAGATATATTCCTAAGTATTTTATTCTTTCCGTTGCAATGGTGAATGGAATTGTTTCCTTAATTTCTCTTTCTGTTTTCTCATTATTAGTGTATAGGAATGCAAGGGATTTCTGGGTGTTGATTTTATATCCTGCAACTTTACTATAGTCATTGATTAGTTCTAGTAATTTTCTGGTGGAGTCTTTAGGGTTTTCTAGTAGAGAATCATGTCATCTGCAAACAGTGAGAGCTTTACTTCTTCTTTTCCAATTTGGATTCCTTTTATTTCTTTTTCTGTTCTGATTGCTGTGGCCAAAACTTCCAAAACTATGTTGAATAGTAATGGTGAAAGTGGGCACCCTTGTCTTGTTCCTGAGTTTAGAGGAAATGCTTTCAATTTTTCACCATTGAGGATAATGTTTGCTGTGGGTTTGTCATATATAGCTTTTATTATGTTGAGGTATGTTCCTTCTATTCCTGCTTTCTGGAGAGTTTTGATCATAAATGGTTGTTGAATTTTGTCAAAGGCTTTCTCTGCATCTATTGAGATAATCATATGGTTTTTATTTTTCAATTTGTTAATGTGGTGTATTACATTGATTGATTTGCGGATATTGAAGAATCCTTGCATCCCTGGGATAAAGCCCCCTGTGGGAGAGGGAGAGGGTGGGAAGATTTGGGAGAATGGCATTGAAACATGTAAAATATCATGTATGAAATGAGTTGCCAGTCCAGGTTCGATGCACGATACTGGATGCTTGGGGCTGGTGCACTGGGACGACCCAGAGGGATGGAATGGGGAGGGAGGAGGGAGGAGGGTTCAGGATGGGGAACACATGTATACCTATGGCAGATTCATTTTGATATTTGGCAAAACTAATACAGTTATGTAAATTTAAAAATAAAATAAAATTTAAAAAAAAATAATAAAATAAAGAAAAAAAATAAATAAAATAATGGAAGAATATGAAATAATATACAGTTTAAAAGAGGCCTTACTTTTAGAAGAAAGATTGTATCTGGATGGCAGAGTTTTCAATTTATTTATTTTTAATTGAAGAACTCTTGCTTTACAATATTGTGTTGGTTTCTGCCATACTCAAAACATGAATCACCCATAGGTAGACATATGTCCCCTCCCTCTTGAACCTCCCTCCCATCTCCCACCCCATCCCACCCTTCTAGTTTGTTACAGAGCCCTGCTTTGAGTTCCCTGAGGCATGCAGCAGATGCCCACAGGGTGTCTGTTTTAAGTATGGTAGTGTGTGTGTTTCCAGGCTACTCCGTCCATTGTCTCCCCCACGCCCACACCATGTCCATGATCTGTTCTCTATGTCTGCATCTCCACTGCTGTCCTCCAAGTAGGTTCATGAGCACCAGCCATCTATTTCATATATATGTGTTAATATGTGATTTTTGTCTTTCTCTTTCTGACTTACTTCATCCTATATAATAGGCTCTAGCTTCATCCAGGAATGGTAGAGTTTTAACTGTTTTCATAAAATCAGATCCATGATTGTTGTTAGGCGTAACATATCTTGTTTTTTTCTCTTTGAGAAATTCATACATAAAAGGAATATCAGTAGAATAGAGGATTTTGAACTTTTTAACAATTGAAACCTAAATTGCCACTTCAACTACTATAAAAGATGTAGTCAAGATATTAAGATTTGTATTTGGAGTTTTTTGCTGCCATTCAGCAGGAAGTACAGGGAACCCCTGAGATGGGGATGTGGACAGTTCAAGAATCACCAGCCAGTACTAAAGATGCAAGAAAGGATGTGTGGGAATCCGAACAAGACATTTGATTGATTTTCTTATGCCTCAAAATGTTGGAAGTTAGAATAGATGCAGTACCACACAGTTCAATAGTCTATGAATTTTTTGCCTTCCTTTAAAAATGTTATAAATTCAAGAGTCCTATAGGAGAAGCTATTTTATTCTCATTAAACATTGAAAGCCAATTGAATTGCTCTGCTTTAGCATCTTTTGAAATCAACTTTAAAACTGAAATAAGGGAAATATTTTTATGTAAGTGTAAATAATGACATGTGATGTCAAACCTAGTTTATAAATATATTTACCATAGTTTTTAGAGATAGATGGGACCTTAGAGAGTTATTTGAATGATTAAGTGTAAACTACTATTATTTTTGTTTTATGCCCAAAGTTAAAGGGGCCAAAGGGGTCATCTGCTTAAGTTCAAAATGTTAATGAAGTTCCAAAGGAACCCAGTTTTACAGCCTGGCATCTTAGTATGGAGTTTTCTCCACTTCAGTGTTGTTTTATTTAGTCTTTCTAAGCGCTCTTAGAGAAGGAAATGGCAGCCCACTCCAGTGTTCTTGCCTGGAAGACTCCCACTGACGGAGGAGCCTGGAGGGCTTATCGTCTATGGGGTCGCACAGAGTCGGACACGACTGAAGTGACTTGGCAGCAGCAGCAGCAGCAAATGCTGTTGAGTATATTAAATGGTAAGGAAGCATAAAATGGTAGAGTATATAATGAACATTTTCTAAAATAGCTACATAGTTCTCTAATAGTAGAAAAAGTGAAAAGTGCAGCTAATCATGTATTGTGATGTGTCCCAGTGAAAATATTACCCTTCTCCTCCTCCGGGTCTACCTTTTTACCATGAGACATATGGAAAATTGGACTTGGTTAATAGTTTTCCATGAATTATTACTGAGGTATAGAATTTAATATGTCAGTCATTATACATGCAGTTATTAAGTGTCAATTATTAATGCTAAAGAAAATTAGGAAGAACAAATAACTTTACCTAATAATCAAATGCTAAACAAATCAGGAATATGTTTTGAAACCAAGGAAGATGAACTATATGATTTATAATGTCTTCCTGAGCTTTAAAATTCAGTGATGATGATTACTTAGACACTCTTTGTTTTGGTGTTTTTCATATTAAAAAAATATATATATATTTGCCTTTTTGGTGTATTTGCATCTGTCAGTTCAGTTCAGTTGCTCATTCATGTACGAATCTTTGTGACCCCATGGACTGCAGCATGCCAGGCTTCCCTGTCCATCACCAACTCCTGGAGCTTGCTCAAACTCATGTCCATCGAGTCGGTGATGCCATCCAGCCATCTCATCCTCTGTCGTCCCCTTCTCCTCCTGCCCTCAATCTTTCCCAGCATCAGGGTCTTTTCCAGTGAGTTGTCTCTTTCTATCAGGTGGCCAAACTATTGGCACTTCAGCTTCATCATCAGTCCTGCCAATGAATATTCAGGACTGATTTTCTTTAGGATTGACTGGTTTTATCTCCTTGTAGTCCAAGGAACTCTCAAGAGTCTTCACCAATACCACAGTTTAAAAGCATCAATTCTTTGGTGCTCAGCTTTTTTAATGGTCCAACTCTCACATCCATACATGACTACTGGAAAAACCATAGCTTTGAGTATATGGAGCTTTGTCAGCAAAGTAATATCTCTGCTTTTTAATACGGTTGTCTAGGTTGGTCATAACTTTTCTTCCAAGGAGCAAGCATCTTTTAATTTCATGGCTGCGATCACCATCTGCAGTGATTTTGGAGCCCAAGAAAATGAAGTCTGTGACTCTTTCCATTGTTTCCCCATCTATTTGCCATGAAGTGATGGGACCAGATGCCATGATCTTAATTTTTTGAATGTTGAGTTTTAAGCCAACTTTTTACTCTCCTCTTTTGCTTTCATCAAGAGGCTCTTTAGTTCCTCTTCACTTTCTGTCATAAGGGTTGTGTCATCTGCAACATCTGAGGTTATTGATATTTCTCCTGGCAATCTTGATTCCAGTTTGTGCTTCATCCAGCCTGGCATTTTACATAATGTACTCTGCATATAAGTTAAATAAATAGGGTGACAATATACAGCCTTGACGACTCATTTCCCAATTTGGAACCAGTCCATTGCTCTGTGTCTGGTTCCTACTGTTGCTTCTTGATCTGTATACAGATTTCTCAGGAGGCAGATAAGGTGATCTGGTATTCACATCTGTTTATTCAAAGGTTAGTTTGGTAGTTTTAAAACAGAGTTTCAATTTTTTTTTCCAAATATTCATTAAAAAAATCAGAAGAAAATCAAGTTGTAAAAGGACTAGAAGTCATTGTGCTTCCCAGTTCCACTCAAAATAACTCATAGTTGAAAGAAGTTGGGCACATCAAAGATTCGTCGATGTAATTGGTAGCACAGATGATAACACTGCTGCCGTCCAGGACTTGAGCAAAACACCTTTAGTAGTTAAGTGAGATTATGATCAGCATTGAAAGGTGGACTGCTCATTGAATATTCTCTTTTTGCATAATTTGGAATTATCCTTCCAGTAGTCATTGATGAAAATATGTCCTCCATCCCATGTAAACTACCATGATGTAGTAGATGGCATCATCACTAAGTGGTCTTCATGTAAATTAACGTTTTTTTCCTAATTTACGCAAAGTGTGTTTAGTAGAAAAGATGCTCCTTCAATAACTTAATAGGAAGGCTGTGGAATTGCATTTGCAGTACACTTAGGAGTTCGCTACCTGCTCAAGACCGTTACCAGGGCTTTCATAGTTGTGAGTCCCTCAGCTTGCCCTGTAAAAACAGAGTCCAAACTGTTTATACAGAACAAATTGCTGCACTTTAAGTTCAGTTTAACAGAGACTATAGATGGGAGTTTATTTTGGGTAAAGGGAAACTCTCCAGAACAAAATGAGGGCCAGAGAGTGTAAAAAGAGCTAATAAATATGGAAACTTACCTTGTGAAAGGTACTGGAACATAACATTGACTTTCATGAATGGAAAGAATAGAAAATCAGATTTAATCTTTCTAATAAAAATTTCCCCATTTCCAAGTAGAAGGGAACATCAAAATTTTGTGTGTGTGTATCCTGTGAGGTATGTCTCTCCTTAATACCTACAAAATGCTGCTTATTTGCATGTTTATAAAAACGAAGATTATAGTTGATCCAAATCTGTCCTCTAAACTGCTGATTAGATTTGGAAGAATATGGACAGAGAGGTTGAATAAAAGAAATATGGGCCTGCGAGTTATTATATGTTGTGGGTCCATATCCATTATTCAGTGAGAGGATTTTTAGAATTAGTCTTTAGCAGGTTGATTTGAATGGGAAACAAAGTGAGGGGATTTTAAATATGTTCCATTTCTTACAGTAACTTCTATTGTTACCTATTTTGAGTGTATGTGGACACTCACATATACACACTTCTTCTGACTTACCTTCTTTGTAATTACTGCTCTATTTGTAAGCACAGTGAAACATTTTTGCTGATGTGGTTATGATTTACAGGTGGTCTACATCGGCCCATCTTTTCTAGGATCTGCCCCTGGTTCTCTTGGTTCTCCAGGCACATCTTTAGGTTTGTGTGGGTTTAGATGCAGTGAGTGAACATGCCTAAGCAAGAATAAATTATTCAGACAGTATCTGATATTTAAAAGGGGACTGACATTTCATTGTGTCTGATTGGAATTCTCTGCTTTGAACTTACTTTGTCCATTGTTTTCAGTGGAAGATACCTCCATTCTCCAATATCAAATTAATTCCTTATTGCACTTAATAAGATAACAAAGAACTGTGTATATAAAGATGAGACGAGCCTTCCTATTCCAAAGAAGGATACGTTTTGCTGCAACAGATCTTGCTTATACCTGTGGCGGATTCATTTTGATATTTGGCAAAACTAATACAATTATGTAAAGTTTAAAAATAAAATAAAATTAAAAAATATAAAAAGAGACATAAATGCCTTTATTTTATTTATTAATTTTTATTGGAGTATATTTCCTTTACAATGTAGTATTAGTTTCTACTGTACAGCAAAGTGACTCAACTATACATATACATCTATCCCCTCTTTTTTTGATTGCCTTTCTACTTAGTTCACCACAGAGCACTGAGTAGAGTTCCCTGTGCTATACAGCAGGTTCTCATTACTTATCTATTTTATATGTAGTAAGAATCCACCTGCAGTGCAGGTGACCCAGGTTTGATCCTCAGATCAGGAAGATCCCCTGGAGAAGGGAATGGCTACCCACTCCAGTATGCTTGCCTGAAGAATCCCATGGACAGCAGAACCTTGCAGGCTGCAGTCCATGGGGTCGCAAAGAGTCAGACAAGGCTGAGCGGCTAACACTTACTAACCATTTACTTAATCAATAATGTATATATGTCAATCCCCAAATCCCAATTCATCCTACTCCCCCCACCGCCCGCCCAAGAAATACCTTTATTTTATCATTACTGATTCTTTTTTGGCTTTCAGAGCACCTGCCTCTCTTCTTTCCTCTCTGCTTTCCTTTGTCAAAAGCATGAATTGAGATTTATGGTGCCCTAGAGCCTTTTGTTTTTAGATAACTCTTTTGGATAAAGCTTGGGTAAATGACTTCCGATAACTCAACAGTTTACTTAAAGAGAATATGAATGTTTAGGCCAATATAGTACTGGCCACCTGATGCGAAGAGCAGACTTATTGGAAAAGAGCCTGATGTTGGGGAAGATTGGGGGCAGGAGGATAAGGTGGCATCAGAGGATGAGATGGTTGGATGCCATCATTGACTCAATGGACATGAGTTTGAGTGAACTCCAGGAGATAGTGAAGGACAGGGAGGCCTTGGATGCAGCAGTCCATGGAGTTGCATAGAGTTGGACACGACTGAACAACTGAACAACAACCCACATACCAAGTTATTTTCGACATGTGGCCTTTGTAATTGCTAGTTCTCTGGTTGGGATGGTCTTAAGTCTGTGGGTCTCCGTAAAAATGTCACTCCTGAGAAAGACCTCCTTGACCACTCTATCTAAAGGAGCTCCCCATTAAAGCTACTGTATTACAGTCTCTTTGAAGCAATAGTATTGTATACAATATTGTTGTTCATTTACTTGTTTACTTGTTTATTGTCTTTTTGCTGCACGAGGACAGGGTCTTTGCTGGTCTAGTTCACTCTCTAGTAGCAATCCTCACAAAGAAATCCCATGTGTTCAAGAAGGATGCTTGAATAAATGTGCTAGAAATCAAAGGATTGAAATCCTCTTACAAATGAAAAGTCTTTTACCTAAAAGGATTTTTCAGTTCTTTTCAAGTATAATCAAAAGTGATTTTGGAAACAGGTCAAACTGAATGCTATGATTTGATTAAGTTCATTTAATGAAATTATAGAATTTAGCAATTTCAGCATATTAGAATTACAGACGTATTCCATATTCTAAGGGACCAGTCAAAACACAGGGTTCCAATCAAGTGTGCTTGTCAGATAAGAGGATATGCTGCATAGAAGAGAAGGGGACTGTAGAAGGGGTGGACCTCCTAAAGTGACACCAAGGTTAGGTGAAATCCTTGCATGCCTTCAGTAGCTAACAGCATAGTGTTAGGTCCGTAAGAGAGTCAGGAGGGTGCTGGACATCCTCTTTAATGAACACAACTCCATTTTGAGTATTTCTTCAAAATGTCAGAATGAACAAATATATAAAGTGTTGTGTGTCACCCTCAAGCGGGAAAAACAGAGACAAGAAACTAAAATCATGGAGGTCAGAAGGTTTCTGTGATAGTACAGGAAACTCAGGCTGCATAGTTGATGGGACAACACCCCCACTCTCGTTCCTTGGCTACACTTCTTTCTCCTCTGCCTGGTGAGACATTTGTGGGTGGAGTGCATCCATAGCCTCTTCCTTTCTTGTGCCCAGCTCTCCTCATTCCTGCCTGCAGGGGACTTGCTTTTCTGAACCCTGGCTGCCCTCTGCCCCCTGCTGGGAAACAGAGGAGTTGGGAGGAGGGGTGTTTGCTAGAAGCTCCAGGGAGGATTCAACAAATTACAAATTCCCAATATCAGAAACAGGAAATCTGAATGAATGTCAAAGGCTGTGTGTATGTGAAATGGAGTATACTATTTAACTGAATAGAAGAGACATGCACATATTAGATGTTAAATAACAACATTAGAGCATTATGATTTAGTGTCAGATTAATCACGATTATTACTAACCCACTTAATAGATTCTGTCCATTCCTTCAGGGTATCTGTGAGAAGCCACTGAAGTGTGATAATAGAAAGTTTAGAGTTCCTTGCAACCTCCAGTTTATATTGATGTTTTAGGTGTAAATAAACTTTTCTCTTGTCCTAAATCTCAGTTACCTCAGACTCCTTTCACAATAAACTGTGGAAAATTCTGAAAGAGATGGGAATACCAGACCACCTGACCTGCCTCTTGAGAAACCTGTATGCAGGTCAGGAAGCAACAGTTAGAACTGGACGTAGAACAACAGACTGGTTCCAAATTGGGAAAGGAGTACGTCAAGGCTGTATATTGTCACCCTGCTTATTTAATTTCTATGCAGAGTACATCATGAGAAACGCTGGGCTGGAGAAAGCACAAGCTGGAATCAAGATTGCCGGGAGAAATATCAATAACCTCAGATATGCAGATGACACCACCCTTATGGCAGAAAGTGAAAAGGAACTAAAGAGCCTCTGATGAAAGTGAAAGAGGAGAGTGAAAAAGTTGGCTTAAAGCTCAACATTCAGAAAACTAAGACTGTGGCATCCAATTCCATCACTTCATGGCAAATAGATGGGGAAACAGTGGAAACAGTGTTTTTCCCAGACTTTATTTTAGTGTTTAGCCCAGACTTTATTTTTCTGGGCTCCGAAATCACTGCAGATGGTGATTGCAGCCATGAAATTAAAAGACGCTTACTCCTTGGAAGGAAAGTTATGACCAACCTATACAGCATATTAAAAAGCAGAGACGTTACTTTGCCAATATAGGTCCGTCTAGTCAAGGCTATGGTTTTTCCAGTAGTTATGTATGGATGTAAGAGTTGGACTATAAGGAAAGCTAAGCACCGAAGAATTGATGCTTTTGAACTCTGGTGTTGGAGAAGAATCTTGAGAGTCCCATGGACTGCAAGGAGATCCAATGAGTCCATCCTAAAGGAGATCAGTCCTGGGTGTTCACTGAAAGGACTGATGTTGCAGCTGAAACTCCAATACTTTGGCCACCTGATGTGAAGAACTGACTCATTTGAAAAGACCCTGATGCTGGGAGGGATTGGGGGCAGGAGGAGAAGGGGACGACAGAGGATGAGATAGTTGGATAGCATCACCGACTTGATGGACATGGGTTTAGGTGGACTTCGGCAGTTGGTGATGTACAGGGAGGCCTGGCGTGCTGCAGTTCATGGGGTCTCAAAGAGTCGAACACGACTGAGCGACTGGACTGAATTGAACTGAACTGTAAGATGAAAATTTGGACATTTTCTTGTCAATTGGGACTTCATTATTAAATGGAAGAATATATTTATTGAGAACCTACTCAATGACAGGTACTCTTGTTAGGAACTTTAATAGATGATATGTAATTCTCTTAGGAACCTTGTGAATTAGGTATTATACCTGTTTACAAAAAAAGGAGGTGGAGGCTCTGAGAAATTAAGTTCTTGCTCAAAGTTATGCAGCTAATGAAACCCAGATGAGCTTAAATCCCAGGTTTGATTTCTGAAATCAGCCCATTTTCCATTAACATGAGTATCTCCCTATGCTTTATTCCTGGTCTGTATAAAGTCAGGCTAATAATACCTCCATATCTGTTTTGTAAAATCATGAGAACTCGATGAATATGAATGTAATACCTATACAAATTCCAAGCTCTATTATGATTATTAGTAGCATTAATCTGACAACATTACCAAAATGGTCTTTTAATTAACTGTCATTTTATACCGAGGTTTCTGAATACCCATCATGATTCTGTGAAGACTTCTATCTGCAACAGTGGATATTTTAATTATTTATTAGACTCCGTGTGGTTATGTTTGGGTTTCTTTGAGGATGAGTTTTACACCCTTCCAATTGTTGGCAAATATTCATTCTAGAGAAAAGCTATCCATCTGTTCAGCTGCTAGCCAAAGCATCACAGCAAAATAGCAGATTCAGCTCTAATATGAATCATGATGGGACAGTGTAACACAAAATATAAGTCATATCCTCATCAACAGATGTGGAAAGAGGTAGTGTCCATCTAGGAAATTTTAAGATTGTCATCATTCAAGGGTAAAGCTGGGTTTAGAGGGACATAGCAAATGCCCAAAATTGCACTTACAGATAGCATTTGAGTTGAAACTGAATGAACAGAAATAGAGGGGGAAACAAAAGGCTAAATTATTTAGCTTAAGCCCAGCCTCTATTGCAGATAGACTTGACATCTCCTAGACACTGAGGGAAAGCTGTTGGCACACCATAGGATGGAGGTCTGCTTGACTAGATTGATCACTGCAGTAGCCCATATATTCTTCTTCTTTTTTAATGTCTGAAATTACTTATAACATGATTAACAGCAGTATATATATTTTTTTAATATACATTTTTTTCCGAAGTATTGTTTTCCATTAGTTTATCATAGGATATTGGATATGGTTCTCTGAGCTCTACAGTAGGACCTCATTGTTTATCCATTCTAAATGTAATAGTTTGCATCCACCAACCCTAAACTCCCAGTTCTTTCCTCTCCCTCCCTTCCTTTGCCTTGGCAAACACAAGCCTATTTATGTCTATGAGTCTATTTCTGTTTTGTAGATAGGTTCTCCAATATATTCTTGAAACACACAGATTCTTGATCTTCCTGAATGTTATCATTTTCCTTTTTTTTTTTTAAGGCATCTGTCCCGCATGCAGCACGAGTATAATTGTGCTTTTGGCCAGAATGCCCAGGTATATTGCTTTCTTTGTTTTGCTAAATACTTTTTTTATTATTAAAGACACAACAAAATGTTTATAACAGAAATACAAGGCACAAATAATAGTAAACAGAGACGGGTATAGCAATCAATCAGCCTGACAAATAGAACATTCCCACTACCTCTGAAGTTCCCTGTACCTCCTTTATCTTACCTCCGTGTCTCCTGTGATGTAACCATTATCTCAGATCTTAAGTATCATTCACTGGCTTTCCTTTATATTGTTTTTCACATGTGTATTACAGTTGATGTTTTAGTTTAGTTTTATATGTTTTTAACCTTATTTAACTGAAGTCAAAGTAAGTTTAATTGTTTTTTTCTTCTTTTCTTTTCGGCCCAGTATTCTGAGAATTTATTCATGACGATAAATGTAGCTATTGCTGATTCGGTTTCACTGCTGTATAGTTTTCTATTATGTGACTATATCATAGTTTAGTTACTTTCTGTTTTTAACAATTACACACTCGATTGCCACGAACATTTATATACTTATCTCCTGTTGCAAGTATACAGGAGTTTTTCTAGGGTGTATAATTTGTAATGGAATTGTTGGGCCATGAGTAGGCTTATGTCAGCTTCACTAGATACTATCAAATTATTTTCCAAGGGGACTGTATAAATTTATACTTAACCATCTGTGTATCAGAGTCTGTATTGTTTCACATTTTTGCTGACTTCAGACATTGTAGGATTTAAGGATTATTGCCAATTTTTATCAGTTTACTTATAACTATATTTTGTAGTTCTAAACATTTTTGTTTAAACATTAAAGGATATTTTTATCTTTCCTCATTTTTGTAATCTTTTGTTTTTGAAAAACTTTGACAGCCCAAACTGCAAAACTTTGCGAGCTTAATTCAGCTATATGATATTTATGCTGAGTCTTCCTCACTAGTTTTAATTCTTTGTTGTGTGATTTTTTTAAAAAACTGCAAGCTTAAGTGCTTTTGAAATTCTGTGAGGTTTCTATTGAAGGTGTTTTCATCCAAAGTGAATTTGATTTTTGTTCTGGTGACTCACTGGGACAGTCTAAGGTTAATTTCTGTGTCTGAGACTTCTTGGGCCAGAAATGTAATGTTAATTTAGGCTTCATGCTTGCTTGGCCAATTATCAAGTTAATGGCTTTGAATTCTCTGGAAAAGTATTACTCCACTCTATTCAGTGCTAAAGACTAGTTTGGCAACCTCCTTGTTCCTTCTGTGGAAAAAGTTTATTGAATTCACTCTAAGGGTATGATCCTTTGGAATCCAGATCTATTCAGGAGTTGGACCCAGGCGCAGTTCCCAGTGCTTTTTCCCTGGCTGCTGTCAGAAAGGAGGTTCATGGTCCTCGAGCTAGCCGTGTGTCCCCAGTGAGAGAGCCAGCCTCAGAGTTTACTTACCTCTCTGGGTTGGTGCTTTTGCTTCACTGCAGTCATCTAGTGATACTTTTCTTTCTTGTCATCTAAATGATTAATTTTATATTATTTTTAAATTTTCTCTTTTTTGATGGAACTTCTTATATACCTTAATTTTTCTTTAATTATAAAAACATCCAGTGATGTAGAAAAGATGAAGCGATGAAACAGGAAGTGTATCACCTAGATTCATTAATTGTTAGTATTTTGTCATATTTGCTCTTGTGTGTGTGTTTGCGAGTGTGTAGGGGGGGAGGGCAGTGGTTTCTTGAACCATTTGAAAGTCAGTTGCAGATATCATAACACTTGACCCTGGATATTTTGTTGCACATCTTCTGAAAATAAGGACTTTCTACTTTATAATCACAGTACCATATTACACCTTAGAAAATAAATAAAAAGTCTCTCATATTTTATTGAATGCCTGCTCTTTATTCAAATCCTTCAGTTGTTATATGTTTTTTTCTCTAAAATGAGAATACGAATAATGTAGTAATACATTTATTTGTCAGTAGTGCTCTTTGGGTTATTTGGCTCACCATACTTTCAAATGTGGAAAGACACTTGGTTGATTGACTTTTTCCGAAGTTTGCCCATAACTTTTGTTTTTTAAGTAGCTGGAGGTGATACATCTTTTGCCCTTTACTCACTTTCCTTTGAGGTGCTGATTATTTGGGTATGAAGTTAAAGAACTGTAATTCTGTAGAAAAATTATTTTTATGTCCTTTTTAAAGAGCTTCACTTCTCAAGTGGAAGATACAGAGGTAGTTCGCTCATTGACTTTCCCCCAAATAGTTGTAAGTTTTAAGTTCTGTCAAGGTAAGTGGACTGACCTTACCTAGGATTGCATCCTGGGTATGCTTTTTTTTTTAAAGACATTTGTTTTTCTTTACAAAACAAAACCAATCTGTTGTTGAACTTTTGTTTGAACAACTGAATTCTGCTAACCCCTTTGTGTCCTGCTGCTGGTCAACCCAGTTGGGTGAAGATGGGTGGAGAATGATGAAGACGAAGAGTGATCCAAGTTACTTATGGGGAGAAGATAGATGGATAAGGATTTCTTCTTAAATATAAATCTAACCTATTGTTGCTCCTCATTACTGGCAACTTTCTTTAGGGTGTAAGTCTTGATGAATTTAGTGTTGCTTGAGGTATTTTTTAAATGGCTGAGGATTCAAAAAATATATTGCTATTGAATAATAATAAGCATCACATAAGATATATGACTGTGCTGCTTCTTTTTGATCATTTCATAGTTGTTTATGTATTTAGCTACCCACATGAAGCCCCCATATTTGTATTTTTCTTTGCTACTGACTTCACAGCAGCTCAGTAGGACTTTAAATATTTATATTTTCTGGCACCTGCCCCATGACAATATACATTGACCGTACATACAAAGATGTATTTAGTGAAGAGACTGTGCAACTGTTTTATTACTGTCCTGATCTTCATCGGAAATGAAGCTGCTTTTTCAAACACTGTTTAGGCTTGCTATCTAGCAGTCAGTAATTGTGGTGATTATAATCATGAGCTTCTCTTCAGCATGTGTATGGCTATGGTGGTAATAACTGGTGAATCATTGCATTTTAATATGAATGAACAAAAAATAGAAAGCTCAGCAGAAGCATTCGTTAGAGGTAAAAAATCTTTAAAAAAAAGAAAAGAAGATGTACCCATGAATTTTAACTTACTAGATAGTAGAAAAAATGACTTTCATAACAGAATATATGTGTATGTATGCTTTTACAGTGCCACTAACATAAGCATGAACATATAATTTTAGAATTCAGCTGGTTTAGCTGCAAAATGACTTTTCTTCCTCCTTCTTTGTATTTTTAAATTATCATCCCTCAGTAATTAGATGGTTCTGTGTCTTCATTTTTCTACCTAAATATCGCATTAGCTGTCTATGGAAAGCTTTAAAAAATATTTTCAGTGACCATAATGGAAAAATGTTGAGTGAAACAGAATCATCTCTTCACATGAAAGAACCCAGTGGTCTAAAATAGTTGCTATCTTAGCCCTACTTCCTGGGGGTATATTTGTTGTACGGTTATTTATTTACTTCAGTGTGCTGATTTTTAAATTTCTTGTTATCTCCTTAATAAATTAGCTGATGCTATTAACTTTAACGTGTTGGTTTCAAACCTCATCTCTTCATCTTTTCCTTTTCCTTTCCTCCAGATATGGTTAATTGAGAGTTCAGTTTGTTCTTCCTTTGAGATTTCTTGCCACGTTTGGTTTAATATTCAAGCACAGACTGGACACTTCTAGCTAGATTTCTATGGCATTTGATACTTGTCTCTTTCCTCATCAGTCCATCTTGTGTGTTTTTATCAAATAAATCTTTTTAAAATGTATCACCTCCCTACTGATTCGTGGTCTAGGATGTGAAATCTTTCTCTGGCAAGATCTGAAGGAGCACGCCCCTCCTTGTCTTTTTCAAAATCATATTCACAGCTTGGCATTTAGAAGACCATGTTCCATTTAGGCTAAAACCATCACTTCTTTAAAAAAAAAAAGTCTGACAGCTTCTATAAGGTGGGGAGGAGAGTATATATTTCAGTACCTAGACGATTAAACCATGACCAGTTTAATGCAACTTCTGTCTCCTGATGTTAGGAGGTGGATTTGGTGTTACAAGAGAGCCACCAACCAGGGAAGGTTATGGGAGCCAGTTCTGCAGAGCTCCTGACAGCAAGTGTTCAGAAGATATAAGCTAGGATACTTAAGGTACCTCTGAAAGGCATTTCTTGGAGGAAGAGGAGCTGTATTGAGGAAAAGAAAGCACCAGGAGAGGAGGAAACATTCTTTAGTCATATGCAGATTTGAAACTAGGTTTACTCAAAGTTTACAATTGTTTTGGGAATCATGGAAGGTCAGTGAGCCAAGGGGAGCATCAGGGTAGGACTGATCTTGGCTTTTGAACAGGGCCTCCTGGACTGGAAATGCAGTGGGATAGTCCCAGGCTGACACAAACCAGGAAGCTGAGTGTTCCATTGCCCTTAGACTTGGGTGGGGGTGGTGGGAGTGTGGGCCTGAGAACACCTTAGGCTCCCTGTTTTGCCCATGCTGTTCCTTTGAAATAGATACCTTTCTCCAATCCATTTACGCAGTTGTCACATTGCTATGATGGAAGGAGCACAGATTTAGGTGGTCAGCTGACCTAGATTTGAGTTTTGTCTTTTTGCTGGTTACCTGGGTGACCCTGACCAAGTTACTTCCCCATTCAAAACTCCAATTTCCTCCTTCGATAGTGGAGGTATTGATACAATCTCTGTTGATATAAGGAATGAAAAGTCTGCGTCTCAGTTTTTGGATTTAGGAAATTGCTTTTTTTCAGCAACTATAGTCACTGATAATCACACACCGGTATATTTGTGTTTGTGTGTGTGTGTGTGTGTGTGTGTGTATCTTTGTGTGCTCCTGCTTAGTCACTCAGTCATGTCCAACTCTTTGTGACTTCATGGATTGTAGCCCACCAGGTTCCTCTGTCCATAGGATTTTCCAGGCAAGAATACTGGAATGGGTTGCCATTTCTTCCTCCAGGGAATCTTCCCGACCTAGGGACTGAACCTGTGTCTCTTGTGTCTCCTGCCTTGGCAAACGGGTTCTTTACCAGCTGAGCCACTGGGAAAACCATATATATGTGTGTGTATATATGCATGATACAGAAGATTTAAAGATTTACCAGTTTCCATTGTTTCTCTTAATTTCATTTGTTTCTCTGCATCTTTGACACTTCAGTCTCTCTGCTGGCAGGGGCTTTGCAGTTGTAGATAGCATAATCCCCTGCTGCAGATGGTACTAGAAACTCCTTTTGTGAAAAGACAGTGCATTCTGATATAAGGGAAATGTTTGCCTGACCCCTCTATATTTTCTGGAAGATCATAGATGGAAAACAATTTATTGAAATATATCCCTAACATCTCAAGAGTATCCTATCCATGTTTGTATGCCCTGTGCTTAGTGCATGTTTGTTGAATTGTTAAAGGATGCTTTTCTTAACATTAAATTAAGTTATATACTTTTATTGTAACTGTTCTCTGAGAAAATATTGGCAAAATTTATCAGATATTTATAGAAATGAACACTGTTGTTCTAAAAATACTTTTGAAATTTAAATACTTCAATTTGTCAATACTTAGGAGGCCAATGAAGGATGAAGTTCTGAGTAGAAATTTAAAAACCTATTAATCATTCAAAGAAAATTCTCATATATTTTATTTACCAGGACATTTTTTTCATTACAAAACGTAATTGTTTACTAATATTGTGATATGTTTTCCTCCACTGTTTTCTATACACATTTGTATGTTATTTTGTTGTTTTTTTTTAATTATAAGAATCGTTTCTTTTCATAAAATATTCCTGAAAAATGCTTTAATAGTGCTTCTCATATGCTGTATCATTATTCATTTAATCATTCTTCTAATACTGGGCATTTAAGTATTTATAATTTTAAATGTAATTAAAATAAATATCTTTTGTTAACCCCTTTGATTATTTCCTTAAAATACTTTCTTAGATAAACAATTACTATGTCAAAATTTTAAATGTATGTATATATATTTTTTATATCAGTAGGGTGTATATTTTAATCGCAAACTCTTAATTTATCCCTAACCTCCCTTTCATGTTTAGTAACAAGTTTGTTTTCTTTGTCTGTAAGTCTTAAATAAGTATATTTTTTAAAGTTGTTTTCTTTATATTGCCAATATTCTTCAGAAAGGTAGATTTAGTTTACCAGCCTGATATCCTTTAAGTGCATTATGGCCTTTTAATCTCATCATAACCTTGCCAACACTGTTTTCATTAAAAAAAATAAAGGCTTTGAACTTATTTATTCATCTAGTCTGTGTTGCAGATATATTCCTTATTAACTGGGATGTTTGTTGTAACTAAATACCTGAGGTCATGCCTCTATTCTTCTGTATTACTTCTGCATTGCTTATTGACGTGACTGTTTCTACAAGATTGTAGAGGGATCACATTTTCCTCATCTTAATGCTGCCCATAAAGATATGAGCATATATTGTTCTTAGTCACTCAGTCATGTCTGACTCTTTGTGACCCCATGGACTGTAGCCTCAGAGAAGGCAATGGCACCCCACTCCAGTACTCTTGCCTGGCAAATCCCATGGACGAAGGAGCCTGGTGGGCTGCAGTCCATGGGGTTGCTAAGAGTCGGACATGACTGAGCAACTTCACTTTCACGTTTCACTTTCATACATTGGAGAAGGAAATGGCAACCCACTCCGGTGTTCTTGCCTGGAGAATCCCAGGGATGAGGGAGCCTGATGGGCTGCCGTCTATGGGGTCGCACAGAGTCAGACACGACTGAAGCGACTTAGCAGCAGCAGGACTGTAACCTGCCAGGCTCCTCTGCCCATGGGGATTCTCCAGGCAAGAATACTGGATTGGGTAGCCATGCCCTCCTCCAAGGGATTTTCCCAACTCAGGGATTGAACCCAGGTTCCCTGTATTGCAGGTGGATTCTTTAGCATCTGAGCCACCAGGGAAGCCCATATTATGTGCTCAGTAAACATAGAAAATAATGATCATGTAATACGCAATACCCACCTTGATGGATTCCACCACTTACTAACATATATATGCATATATTTTAAGCAAATACCTCCTCTTTTTATTGGAAAGCATCACATAAAGTTCCTGAGTGTCTTTCTTGTTTTTGTATGAAGAACCCATTCATTGGTAGGCCATATTGGTGAATTTAAAATAAGAATTCTTATCCCCTCCTCCCAAAGTCAGTTCTGGTATCATGTGTATGTAATTTAGCTTCTAAATCACATCATAAACACCAAGTAATTTAGCTTGTAAGCAGTGTCCATCCAAGAATCTTATGTTGTGCTCTCAGTGGAAAGTGACTGGAAAATGTAGCTAGTGGTTGGTAAGAATGTAACCAAGAGGGGAGCTTTCCCAGAGATGTGAGATGTATATTAAACCAGTTTCTGAAAATCATTTGCTTTCTATATTTTATGGCCGTACCTTGTGGATCTGCATTTAGAATGATAATTCATGCTAATGGCTTTCATCTCCCACGAGGTGGCAGAAATCAGTTCTAAAGTGGCAGAATGAAAGGATATAGCAAATAAAGTCAATGAGCTGTCAAAGAATTTTTCTTCATCAAACAAGTCCCAAAGCACCATGTGTTCTACTGACCTTCCTTCACTCTTCTTTTCTTGGATCCTTATGCTGATTTGGTTCATGGGTGTTTTTTTCCCCCACAAAATAGAAAAATTAACAAACATGTTAGGTTAGTGAAACAGAAGGTATTTGAAAATAATACCTTGGAGCACTGTCTCAATCTTCAGGAAAATGGTGAAGAGGAAATACAGCATTGATTGCTGTTGCTAAGCAACAGCTTTCACAGCAGATGTGCAGGGGGCAGTCGTGGTGTCTGCCAGCACACGATGCAGGCTAGAAAGCTGTGCAGCACTGTGACGTTTCAGAGGAATCAGAACCCGGGCCCAGTGTTTCCTCTCTCATAATTTTCTAAGATCAGTATTTGAGACATTAACATCATATTGTCAAATATATAGACTGAAAACTTTGGATCACTTTGGGAATTTTTAGAGAGCTAACTGTGAATGGGTTTATAAAGCCGACTCCAAAGGAAACAGAATTCCTATTTCCTTCCAGAAATATTATTAGTTTTCCCATTCATGCATTTATCCATTCATCCATGAATATGTTCACACATTCATTTAGCTTAATGTTCAAGGCACTGTGCTGCTCTTAAGAGTGGTACCTCTTGTATTGCTAATGGGTGCACTGTAGGTGTGATGCTAGGGAATTAGAGGTGGCATTGCAACAGTGCACATGTGGTATAATGAAGAGCCTCTTGGGCCTTCTTTCTAGGACTGTAGCCCTGGAGCTTTTAGGCTTGTGAAATCTCGTGGGCAGCTTATTAAATAATTTCTCAGCCCTGTTCCTGGCGATCCTATTATCAGAGGTCTGGAAGGTAATTTAGGAATATTCATTTTAAACAAGTTCCATGAATTATTCTGATTGTGGTACCACTCTTAAGAAATACTGAAGTAGATGGATTAGAGGAGATTTCACCACTGTTACCAGGCAAGTTTTAATTCAATTAAAACTGTCACCTGTCAGTTTTAATTCAATAACAGAACTACTTTTGTGATTTTGCTTGTTCATTCAATCTGTGCCTCTTCAAACTTGATTCTTTTCATTTTCCAAAATTTTTTATGCACTGTTTTGAAAGCCTTTATTGAATCTGTTACAATATTGCTTCTGTTGTATGTTTTGGTTCTTTGGCCATGAGGTGTGTGGGATCCTAGTTCCCCAACCAGGGATCAGACCCTCACCCCATGCTTTGGAAAGCAAAGTCTTAATCACCGAACCACCAGAGAAGTCCCTCCACGTTGATTCTTAAGTCTCTCCATATTAGAACTGCTTTTCTTTTTTGTTTTTTTCATTTATTTTCATTCTTTTTTTTTTAAATAAAATAGAACTGCTTTTGATTCAGTAGAGTGAGACTAATTGGGGTTCCTTCCAGAAACTTCTGTGGGGCTATCGCTTCTGGAGCCCATCATCACTGCATGTGACTCACCCACGAGCAAGAAATGAGAGTACGTATAACAAAGTACACAAGCAAAGCTTGGTGTAAATCTGCAGTACAAACCCCAAAGACTAGATTTCCAAACTGCCTTTCATTGAAAGCAAAAAACAAGAGAACAAGCAAACACCTGAACCAACAGGTCTTCCTTTTTTTTTAACCCCAAAGCTAATAACATTTTAGTGGTCTGTCAATTGTGAATCTGGCCAATCCTTTAATAATCTTGTGTGCCTGTGTAGTATTTGCATAAATCAATGAGTAATTATTTTTTATACTGTCTTTTAATAAGATATTTTTTTCCTTTCTCCAGTTAAATATGCTGCAAAGCCCAGTATTGGTCCTAATTAGACCATGTTTGAAATCTTGGCATCATGCCATGTAGTACTATAGACTAATAACGTACGGTTCTTATTAGTTTATATAGTTTGTTAACCATTCATCTATTAAGCTAAATGACTTATAAATGACTTGTACATTTAAAACTGTTCAAAAGTTATTAAGGTCTGTAATTTATCATCATGAACACTTCTGACCTTATTCTTGGTCCCTTACCAAAATGATGTTCACTGAATGTATACGACACAATAGGAAGAAAATTAAGTTGCACTAAAGGCATTACCAGTATGTGTAGGGAGGTTTAAAATATTGGCAATAATCAAATAGAACTTAATTTATATGTTTTGTAATAGAGACATTTTTCATTGCGCTTACATTTTCTAAATTGCTTCCATTTTGAAATTAGGTGCCTTCATTTTGGACCATATTCAACAGTGAAATAATGTATTTTCTGGATCTAAACCATCATATATGGTTTGGCCTTTAGCTGAATCAAGTAGTAAAGATTAAAATGAATCATGCTTGAGTGGAATGGGGCTTTAATATTGCTCTGCACTGTGTTTTTCCTCATCCCACATGCTGTTTAATATTATTAATTCAGCTTGAATGATGATGAGACAAAAAAAAATGACTCTAGTTGTTTTTGGCTAATGCATTCTTGGATGTTATAGAAGTGCCTGTAACACCTGAATGGTTCCACAGAAATAGCAATGCATTTTTTATTTTGCCCACAAGAGAAAATGCTGCATGATTGCCTCTAAGCAGCAGAGAACAGGTTTCTAGATGTATGTTCTTTCCCAGGTACACATATATAACTTCCATTAGTGCTAATAGGGCCTGTGTGTTTGCATCCAGACATTCAGAATTTAGAATATGACAAGCAATGAACATTTGAGGAGTTACTACTGAACCTTTCAAATAAGCTGAAAGGCATAAATGACTTTGAGTACGGGGTAAGTGTGGTAATCCCTTGGAAATGAACTACTCAGAATATTTAACTCTATTATCAATGAAATATTGGAAGGGGACCATTCACATGTTTAGATTCATTTCAGCTTAATAGCATCTATGTACACTTTGCCATCATTTCAGCTCCCTGGTAATGCACTTCACCATGTGAAGTCAGTGAAATAGTCTCAGCCTTGTTCACAAAGGCCTGGTTTCTCAACTCTCCTTGTTTAATTTGCAGCCATTATAATGGCTCTTGTAGCAGCTCTCTTGCAGAAACAAAAGGTACATACAGAGAGCTGGCTGTGCTTTCAACTAACCTACAATTTAGGGATGACTGTCATTCAAGAATTATTTTATGTCATATCGACACAAAGCAAAATATATAATCTTACTTTCCAGAATAGATGCATCTAAAAAGTTTGTCACCTGCAGTTTTATATACTGATTTGCTCTTCCTTTATTTTTTTTTTCTATAGATAAATATTCATTTAGATGAAAAGACATTGCACCAAGATTTAGGCAATATTAAGAAGGTGTCAAGTCTCTTAAGACTTTAGAAATCACAGATATATAGGAAATAATAACTTTTCTAATAAAACATGACAGCTTCCAAATAGCTGAGCTTATTTTTATGTTGGTGTCCTGAAGGAAAAATGAGTCAGTTAGCTGCTTTGGAGAGGCACCTGGGAAGTCTCAGCCGCGTAGCTCTTTGTGTGAGCCCGTGTCATGCAGCAATGTACATGTTTAACTGGTTTACGCAAGACAGTGGTTTAAAAGGTAGCATTGACTTAACAGATAGGTATAGGGTGATCATTGATCACTCATCTAAGTCCTAGGGATGTAATGTACAGCTTGATAATTATAGTTATTAATATTGTGTTACATATTTGAAAGTTGCTAACAGGATAGATCTTAAAAGTCTTTTTCACAAGGAAAAAAATATGCCAGCTATATGTGATGATGGACCTGAGCTAGATTTTTGTGGTAATCATTGCACAGAACTGTAGAGGGCTGAACAATGTGGAGGTTAGGGGTGCTTACTCTGGTGCAATGGAAAATCCGTGGGGATTTTCTGTTTTAAAATGTTACCCTGTAAAGATAACTGCAGTTGTTTTTCTGTGTTTGTGTATTTTTTCTTTTTATTATTACACAGTTGATATCATGCTGTATATCAAATTTTTATATTCTACATTTTTGTTTATTATTGTATTAAAGACATTGTTTCCTTTCACTAAATTCTTTGTAGATCCGGATTTTAGAATGCAAAGGAAATCAATCCTATTGAAAAGATATGCTAAAATTAATATAGTTTTCTATTGTTTAGGTTATACCTAAATTTTTGCTAGTGTAAGTACCATTGCAATAAAGTTATGATTCTATTTTTGCCACCTGTTCCATTATTTAATGTATGTTTTATATTTTCTTTAAACTCAAGATTTGCTTGGGACTTCCCTGGCGGTTCACTGATTAAGACTCCATGCTGCCGCTGTAGGGGGTGCAGGTTCTATCCCTGGTCAGGGAACTAAGATCCTACATGCCATGCAGCCAAAAACACAAAAGATTTTCTTAAGGCCCCCTCCTTTTGCTAACTTGAATGTTTTTTATATATTTGCTTTTCTTTTTTAAAAAATTAATAACGAACATTTTTCAGGGTATAAATTTAGTTATAAGCACAGTGTTAGCTGTAACCTATACCTTGAATTCTTTTTTGTTACTTTCTAAGAATTAGGTTGTTGTAGGTCTAGTGTATGTTTTTTCAGATGAATAGAATTTTGTATTTACATTCAGTAGTTTCTAATTTCAGAATATGTTCAGTGTATTTATTATAGATTTGTTTTATAGGTAAATAGTTGTTCAAACTCTTTCATGGACATTTTTCAAAAAGTGCAATATTACTTGGAGATGCAGAGTTGGTGTATTAATAATCCAGTCTTGTAGGTAAAATCTTTTACAAACCATACTTATGGATTGATCACTGTATTTCAGTCTTCCCCTACGATTTGTCTTTGCTCGTGTTCATTTCAAATGGCTTTTGATTTTCATATTTTGATATTACATGACTGAGTGGAAAAAGGTTCAAAATTATTTCATCATAGGATTCGTATAAATATAAATTGACCTACAGGCTTGGTTTTTGCTCTGAATTTTTTGTAATCTGATTTATCTTATTTTATTTTGTTGAAGTATAGTTGATTTACAGTGTTGATATACAGCAAAGTTGATATACAGCAAAGTGATTCAGTTATACTTATACGTATATGATTTTTTAGATTCTTTTCCATTGTAATCTGATTTTAATTTATTAACTGTTTGTTTTAATTATGATTTATATATCTTTACCTGCTCTCTAATTTTTAATCTTTCTGTTTCATTTTGTTTCTTGGCTCTATATTAAGTTCTTTGTCCTGCTCTTGACAGTTAGAATTTTTTATATCTATTTTACCAACTGACAGATGTCATTCGCTTTGGTTCTTCTTTGGAGTTATCCCTTATTCATTGGTTGAATTTCCTGTCCCTGGCCTCATAGGCATTATCTTTTTTCTAGCATGTAGATCTCTTTATCTCTTTCCTCTAAAGCAGAAGTTGTAAAACATTTTATGCAAAGAGCCAGATAGTAAATATTTTACACTTTGTAGACTGAGAGGTAAAACTGAGGATATTATGCAACTACTGTAACAGAAGCAAAAACAAATTTCTATAAATTTTTTATTGGTTCAATTCCAAATAAAAGAATAATTGAATAGAGTTTTGTTAA
Source organism: Bubalus bubalis (assembly GCF_019923935.1). Taxonomy (NCBI): domain Eukaryota; kingdom Metazoa; phylum Chordata; class Mammalia; order Artiodactyla; family Bovidae; genus Bubalus; species Bubalus bubalis. The sequence goes on along the minus strand of NC_059161.1, from coordinate 49,999,583 downwards.
ATTTTGTTTTGTTTTCTTGTAATATGGAGCTACTAATGAGACAAATATAATTCTTTTGGACAGAGATAACCTTTTGAATGGGGGCTTCCCAGGTTGGCTCAGTATTAAAGAATCTGCTTGCCAGTACAGATGAAGGAGATGTGGATTTAATCCCTGGGTCGGGAAGACCCCTTGGAGGAGAAAATGGCAAACCACTCCAGTATTCTTGCCTGGAAAATTCCATGGACAGAGGAGCCTGGTGGGCTACAGTCCATAGGGTCACAAAGAGAGAGACACAACTGAGTGACTGAGCATGCAACCTTTTGCTTCATTGGGGTTCAGAGTTCTTACCATTCAGTTCAGTTCAGTTCAGTCGCTCAGTCGTGTCTGACTCTTTGAGACCCCATGGACTGGAACATGCCAGGCCTCCCTGTCCATCACCAACTCCCAGAGTTTAAACTCATGTCCATTGAGTCAGTGATGCCATCCAGCCATCTCATCCTCTGTGGTCCCCTTCTCCTCCTGCCTTCAATCTTTTCCAGCAAGGGGGTCTTTTCAAATGAGTCAGTTCTTCACATTAATTGATTGCAAATATTCATCTGTAAAAACCATTTTTAGCCCACAGGACTTAGAAAAACAGGGGGCAAGCCGTATTTGGCTTTCAGTCGATAGTTTGCTGCCTTCTGTTCTAATATCTTGAAGAATTTCCCAGACTTGTCTTCTTTTCTTCAGAATTCACTTTCTATATTGTCCATTTGTCTTTTTATTGTCTTGGATGCAAATTTTAAGTTTCCATTTATTGTTTTAAAATCTTATCCAGTTTCCTTTACATTTCAACCTATTGACTTTTCAAACCATGTTCATCTCTGTCTGTTGTTCTTTTTGAAGCCATGTTTTTTATGTTTCCCTGGAAATACAAAATGGAAGTCTTTAAAGTAGTCATAGTAAGTCATTTGCAGATGATTTTCTATGTATCACCAAACAAATGTGCACTTTATCCTAAAGCTTCAATTTTCACAGGCTTACACTGTAATTCCAAATTTATACTTGTTTTTTCATGAGGACAAATTTAAGCACTGCTGCTGCTGCTAAGTCGCTTCAGTCGTGTCTGACTCTGTGCGACCCCATAGATGACAGTCTACCAGGCTCCCCCGTTCCTGGGATTCTCCAGGCAAGAACACTGGAGTGGGTTGCCATTTCCTTCTCCAATGCATGAAAGTGAAAAGTGAAAGTGAAGTCGCTCAGTCGTGTCCGACTCTTCGCGACCCCATGGACTGCAGCCCACCAGGCTCCTTCATCCATGGGATTTTCCAGGCAAGGGTACTGGAGTGGGGTCCATTGCCTTCTCCAATTTAAGCACTGTCTGTCTCAAATCTCAACAAACAGATAGTTGCTTGTCTTTTGTTCTCTCACTATTTACGTATCTTTCTCATATTTTAAGCCAAGATTATGTTGTTGCACCTAGCTTCTCACTCATTTTTCCAACTCTTTCTCCTAGTGTGACTATGTTAGAACGAGGCATAGTCTTTCCCGTCACTCTTCATTTAACAATTATGGGAATGAAAGTTACATCTGTATCATCAGAGGTAGCTTGCCCATCTTATTTAACTATACCCATACCGCCCCCCACCCCAAGTTTCTGTGCTCCTTTCTAGGCTTGTCAGTGTTCGCTCCTTGTCTCAGTTGTGTTAATGTGATTCCTGTGAAAAATTGAGATTGAATAGTAGATATGGTTAAAAAGTGCCTGCCAACCCCAAAAAAGAAACTTTAAAAGCTTTCTTAAGCAAATCTTTACCTACCAGATGTTTGTGATTTATTTTCTTTATCTTTCTTCTAGTTAGGAATGAATGAAGAATACTCCATGGTCATATAAATTTGTAGACTTTAAAGCTTCTTTTTTCCTTTTTATTTAAAAATTTTTGTATTATTCAACCTTTTCTTGGATTGCTTTTTCAGCCTTTACTCTTCCTACAAGTGTCTCTGATAAATATTACCATACATGCCACTTTTTCCTGGACTACATTTCTTGTGACATGTTTTTTTTTTTTTTCCCAATGGGCTTTATTTAGTAGTATCCAAACCACTGTCCTTTTCCACTTCTTATTCTGCATTTTAGATGGAAATATGAGGACACAGTATTCCATCTTGAAATTCTGGGAGATGTTAAGGCTTACAAAATAATATAATAGCATGGGCCAAGGGTTAACATGAAAACATGGAAGAAAGCGAGACATACATTTGGATAATAGATATGAGAATCTGATGGTGATGAACAGTGATTTAAAAGAGAGGAGTAGATGTAGGAATTATTTATACCCAGGAATTCAAATTGTGTGATGTTTCATGTAAAATATTTATTTATTTATTTATTTTTTAAATTTTATTTTAAACTTTACAAAATTGTATTAGTTTTGCCAAATATCAAAATAAATCCGCCACAGGTATACATGTGTTCCCCATCCTGAACCCTCCTCCCTCCTCCCTCCCCATTCCATCCCTCTGGGTCGTCCCAGTGCACTAGCCCTAAGCATCCAGTATCGTGCATCGAACCTGGACTGGCAACTCATTTCATACATGATATTTTACATGTTTCAATGCCATTCTCCCAAATCTTCCCACCCTCTCCCACAGAGTCCATAAGACTGTTCTATACATCAGTGTCTCTTTTGCTGTCTCATACACAGGGTTATTGTTACCATCTTTCTAAATTCCATATATATGCGTTAGTATACTGTATTGGTGTTTTTCTTTCCGGCTTACTTCACTCTGTATAACAGGCTCCAGTTTCATCCACCTCATTAGAACTGATTCAAATGTATTCTTTTTAATGGCTGAGTAATACTCCATTGTGTATATGTACCACAGCTTTCTTATCCATTCATCTGCTGATGGACATCTAGGTTGCTTCCATGTCCTGGCTATTATAAACAGTGCTGCAATGAACATTGGGGTACACGTGTGTCTTTCAATTCTGGTTTCCTCGGTGTGTATGCCCAGCAGTGGGATTGCTGGATTATAAGGCAGCTCTATTTCCAGTTTTTTAAGGAATCTCCACACTGTTCTCCATAGTGGCTATACTAGTTTGCATTCCCACCAACAGTGTAAGAGGGTTCCCTTTTCTCCACACTCTCTCCAGCATTTATTACTTGTAGATTTTTGGATCACAGCCATTCTGACTGGTGTGAAATAGTACCTCATAGTGGTTTTGATTTGCATTTCTCTGATAATGAGTGATGTGGAGCATCTTTTCATGTGTTTGTTAGCCATCTGTATGTCTTCTTTGGAGAAATGTCTGTTTAGTTCTTTGGCCCATTTTTTGATTGGGTCATTTATTTTTCTGGAGTTGAGCTGTAGGAGTTGCTTGTATATTTTTGAGATTAGTTGTTTGTCAGTTGCTTCATAGCTTGGATCTACAAATAATTCAAATATAATGTCGATGTACAGTATCCATTCAGTTCAGTTCAGTCGCTCAGTCATGTCTGACTCTTTGTGACCCCATGGACTACAGCACACCAGGCCTCCCTATCCATCACCAACTCCCAGAGTTTAGTCAAACTCATGTCCACTGAGTTGGTGATGCCATCCAACCATCTCATCCTCTGTCTGTATAGAAATGCCTCACATGGTGGTCATTTTAGGTGATTTGAAGTCCTAATACCTGCCTTGTGTGCTATGGCATAGAATGGCATTCCCTGCTAATGCCTGGCAATGAAATGTTTGGAAAAAAATTTTTTTAAGAAAACGTCTGAATCTTTGGCAAATCTCTGTTTCTTTTAGTGAATCATAAAATTAATACTAATTATATTCCTACGAATCTGGCTTTTTATTGTTGTTAAATCAGCTGAAGTGATATACTTTCTAAAACTATATTAAAATGTAATATACTTGCTCTAAAGTAGCTAAGGTTTTAAGATTGTGTTTTTCCCAACCTTTTGTGAATTTTATTAAAGCATCAAATACAAAATGCTCTCTTTCCACTGTATGATTAGTTATGTACTGGTCAGAATGACAAATTTACTTTCTGAGTAGATGCTGAGCTAGGAGTTCCATTCAGGCAGTGCCGAAATTGGCTTTATAATACTACAATGGATACAAATCTAGAAATAAAATTGGTTATTGATTTTGCTTGTTTTGCATTGTAGTGAGAGAAAAATAATGTTTGTAATCTTTCATTCAAGCATACCAGTTCTGTGCAGAGTTTTTTTCTGTTCACTTTGTGTGGGTTTTTTTTTTTTTTTTTGACCCCACTAAAACTTTCCGTGTGGTACTAGCTCAATTATGTGTGACATTCAGCCTGCTCAAATACCTGTTTAATTTATTCAACTGCTTCATTTACCCACAGAATTCATGTTGCTTTTATTTAAGAGAAATTCAAAATTCCTCATCTTTTCTTACAAGAAGGTCTCATGTTGTTTTATGGGGGCATATTGGCTTCAGTATAGATTTTGCCCCCTACTTTGATATTTATTCATCTGTCATCTAGACTGTGTTTTTGTTTTTTAAACAATGATAGTTGTTTTATGGTAGGCTGGGTCAAAAATAGTTTTCTGATTCTTTTGAAAGTAACTAAACATTACAGGACACAATTCAGATTTCCAGGAAGGCCTAACATTTAAAAAAGAAAAAAAAAAGGACAAATAAAATGAGTTTTTAGTGGGGTTTTTTTGCCATTTTATACTTTGCTTTTTTTATTCATTTTAGGTTTAAATGGTGTCTAGGTTTTGACAAATTATATTTTCAGAGTTTTCTGGGGTTTTTTTTCTGTTACTTCAATATGTAATTGAAATTGTCCTGTGAATAAAGAACATTATTTCATGTAAGATGTTCAATAGAAAATCTGACTGTTAACCTGGATGCTACATCAGGGATGTGTGTGTACGTATGTTCAGTTGCTATAGTCATGTCCGACTCTTTGAGATCCTGCAGACTGTGGCCCACCAGGCTCCTCTGTCCATGGGATTCTCCAGGCAAGAATACTGGAGTGGGTTGCCATGCCCTCCTCCAGGGGAATCTTCTAGACCCAGGGATCAAACCTGGGTCTCCAACATCTCCTGCATTGGCAGGCTAGTTTTTGTTTTTTTTGTTTTTGTTTTTTACCATTAGCCCCACCTAGAAAGCCCCCCAAAGATACCCCTTGTTGTTGTTCAGTCTCTCTGTCGTGTCCGACTCTTTGGCACCCCATGGACTGCAGCACGCCAGGCTTCCCTCTCCTTCACCATCTCCTGGAGCTTGCTCAAACTCATGTCCATTGAGTCAGTGATACCACCTAACCATCTTCTCCCCTGTTGTCCCTTCTCCTCCTGTCTTCAGTCATTCCCAGCATCAGGGTCTTTTCTAATGAGTCATCTCTTCGCGTCAGGTGGCCAAAGTATTGGAGCTTCATCTTCAGCATTAGACATTCCAATGAATATTCAGGACTGATTTCCTTTAGGATGGACTGGTTGGATCTCCTTGCAGTCCAAGGGACTCTCAAGAGTCTTCTCCAACACCACATTTCAAAAACATCAATTCTTGGGCATTCAGCCTTCTTTATGATCCAACTCTCACATCTGTACATGACTACTGGAGAAACCATAGCTTTGACTAGATGGACCTTTGTTGGCAAAGTAATATCTCCACTTTTTAATACACTGTCTAGGTTTGTCACAGATTTTCTTCCAAGGAGCAAGCATCTTTTAATTTCATGGCTGCAGTCACCATTGGCAGTGATCTTGGAGCCCAAGAAAATAAAGTCTGTCACTGTTTCTCTTGTTTCCTCATCTATTTGCCATGAAGTGATGGGACTAGATGCCATGATCTTAGTTTTTTGAATGTTGAGTTTTAAGCCAGTTTTTTCACTCTCCTCTTTCACCTTCATCAAGAGGATTTTCAGTTCCTCTTTGCTTTCTGGCATAAGGATAGTATAATCTGCATATCTGAGGTTATTGATATTTCTCCCAGCAATCTTGATTCCCGCTTGTGCTTCTTCCACCCTGGGATTTCACATGATATACTCTGCATATAAGTTAAAAAGACACCACTACAGAATACTAAACCAATATCTTAGGAGCTATGTCTGGCTTTCAGGCTAACATAATAGAACATAGTTCTGGCCAGATGTATTTCCCTTCCAAATAAAGTTACATTTAAAAATTAAAACATAAGATTTTAAGATTCTGAATGAAGGCCTGTAGGGTTCCCTTATAAGTGAAATTAATGAACATTAACCATCTATTCTGTCATTAATCATCCATTCTGACAATTTATAGAATTTCTTACATCTTGATGCTTGACTTGGAGAAGGCAATGGCAAACCACCCCAATATTCTTGACTGGCTAATCCCATGGACTTTAGCCTACCAGGCTCCTCTGTCCATGGGGTTGCAAGAGTCGGACATGACTTAGTGACTAAACCACCTGTGTTCTAAAATGTCAAGCATGTAGATAATTGACCTTGTAAATAAAAGTGATAGCATTATATCAGAATTTTCCTCTTAAGAAGCTAAAATTTGCCATTTGGAAGAAAAGTGGGGATTTAACCTCTCGTGCCATGTAGGAGGATATACATTACATGCTAAGCAGGAATCTTGCTGAAATAATGAAGGAACTAGGTAAATAAAATAAGTGGTGAGCCCTTACAAAATTATTCGAGCTAGAATTCTTTGATTTATCGTTCCTCCATGCATTTTGGTTGCTCCAAAGAGATAAGCTAGTTCTTTACTCCATAATCATTTGTTCAGAATACAGTGTTAAGCATTTGAAATATGACACAAATGAGATAAAATAGACACAATCTGCCTTCAAGGAGCTCACATTCAAAATGGGAAGGTTAACAGGAAAGCTGTGTGGACTTCAGTAATAACTGTTTCAGTATTATATGCAAAAAGGAATTCATGTGAAGAAACCTGATGTCAGAAATGTTAGAATGAGTGAGGTAAGAAATGGGGAAGGTAAGAAAGAGATCATGGAAAAAATTAGGAAAAAGAGAGATTTGGGGTCTACTTTTTTGGCCCACTTTTTTTTTCCCTTGCCACCTGCATATAAAACTTGGGAAATGTTATATTTCTAGGTTCTCTTGAAAGTCAGAAGAACAAGATATCCTGGGCTCTGTTTTCACACATGACTGAAGTTTAGCAGTGGGCCAAGCTTCCCATCTCTCGATGGGCTGGTGCTCTCTGGTTCTCCCCCTGGTCCATGGACGATCTACCCCTCTACTTTGAGGTGTAGACTCCTTGTTGTTTTTCAGTTACTAAGTCATTTCTGACCCCTGGACTGGAGACTTCTAGCCTGGGATATTTTCACATCTTGGCAGTTAAGGGAAACAGGCAGATGGAACAGGGGAAAGATGTGGGCTAGTGGTGGCCTGCTGGTGTTTAAATATGTAAAAGACTTGAGAGTGTTATTAATGAGGGAGAAGAACCAGGACCAAGTATGAGACTGGATGTGGGCCAGGTGTGTTACGGGCTTAATTGTGTTGCTGCAGAATCTGTATATTAAAATTTCAATCCCCAGTTACCTCCAAATGTAACTTGGAGATAAAAATTTTTTATACTTGGAGATAAAAATTTTTTAAAGTCTTATTTAATTGAAGGATAATTGCTTTACAAAATTCTGCTGTTTTCTGTCAAACCTCAACATGAATCAGCCATAGGTATACATATATGCCCTCCCTCTTTAACCTCGCTCCCATCTCCTGCCCCATCCCACACCTCTAGGTTGATGCACAGCCCCTGTTTGAGTTTCCTGTGAAATACAGCAAATAACCCTTGGCTATCTGTGTTACCTATAGTAATGTAAGTTTCCATGTTACTCTCTCCATACATCTCACTCCTCCCCTCTCCCCATGTCCATAAGTCTGTTCTCTATGTCTGTTTCTCCATTGCTGCCCTGCAGATAAATTCTTCAGTACCATCTTTCTAGATTTTGTATATATGCGTTAGTATATGATATTTATCTTTCTCTTTCTGACTTACTTCACTCTGTATAATATGCTCTAGGTTCATCGACCTCATTAGAACTGACTCAAATACATTCCTTTTTGTGGCTGAGTAATATTCCATTGTGTATATGTACCACAACTTCTTTATTCAGATTTATTCATCTGGATAAGTAAATCTGTAAATATACAGATTTATTCATCTGGATAAGTAAATCTGTAAATATACAGATTTATTCATCTGTAGATGGACATCTAGGTTGCTGCCATGTTCTAGCTATTGTAAATAAGTGCTGGAATGAATACAGGGGTACATGTGTCTTTTTCAGTTTTTGTTTCCTCAGGGTGTATGCCTAGGAGTGGGATTGCTGGGTCATATGGTGGTTTTGTTCCTGGTTTTTAAAGGAATCTCCATACTCTCTTCCACAGTGGTTGTATCAGTTTATATTCCTGCTAACACTACCTGAGGATTCCCTCTTCTCCACACACTTACCAGCATTTATTGTTTGAGAAGGCAACGGCACTCTACTCCAGTACTCTTGCCTGGAAAATCCCATGGATGGAGGAGCCTGGTGGGCTACAGTCCATTGGGTCGCTAAGAGTCGGACATGACTGAGTGACTTTACTTTCACTTTTCACTTTCATGCATTGGAGAAGGAAATGGCAACCCACTCCAGTGTTCTTGCCTGAAGAATCCCAGGGACGGGGGAGCCTGGTGGGCTGCTGTCTATGGGGTTGCACAGAGTCGGACACGACTGAAGCGACTTAGCAGTAGCAGCAGCAGACTTTTTGATGATGGCCATTCTGACCGATGTGAGATGATATCTCATTGTAGTTTTGATTTGTAGAGCATTGCTCTAATAATGAGTGATATTGAGCATCTTTCATGTGTTTGTTAGCCATCTGTATGTCTTCTTTGAAGAAATGTCTGTTTAATTCTTTTTCCCACTTTTTGATTGGGTTGTTTGTTTTTCTGGTATTTAGTTGTATGAGCTGCTTGTATATTTTGGAAATTAATTCTTTGTCAGTTGTTTCATTTGCTATTATTTTCTCCCATTCTGAGGGTTGTCTTTTCACCTTGCTTATAGTTTCCTTAGCTGTGCAAAAGCTTTTGAGTTTAATCAGGTTCCACTTGTTTACTTTTGCTTTTATTTTCATTACTCTAGGAAGTGAGTCATAGAGGATCTTGCTTTGATTTATGATCTTGCTTTGATTTATGTCATTGAGTATTCTGCCTATGTTTTCCTCTAAGGGTTTTATAGTTTCTGGTCTTACATGTAGGTCTTTAATCCCTTTTGAGTTTGTCTTTGTATATTGTGTTAGGAAGTGTTCTAATTTCATTCTTTTACATGTAGCTGTCCAGTTTTCCCAGCACCACTTATTTAAGAGGCTGTCTTTGCCCCACTGTATATTTTTGCCTTCTTTGTCAAAAATAAGGTGCCCATAGGTGCATGGGTTTATTTCTGGGCTTTCTACCTTGTTCCATTGGTCTAAGTTTCTGTTTTTGTGCCAGTACCATACCCTTTTCATGACTGTAGCTTTGTAGTATAATCTAAAGTCAGGAAGGTTGATTCTTCCAGCTCCATTCTTATTTCTCAAGACTACTTTGGCTATTTGGGGTCTTATGTGTTTCCACATGAATTGTGAAATTTTTTGTTCTAGTTCTGTGAAAAATGCCATTGGTAATTTGATAGGGATTTCATTGTATGTGTAGATTACATTTGGTAGGATAGTCATATTCACAATATTGATTCTTCCTACCCAGGAACATGGAATATCTTGCCATCTGTTTATGTTATCTTTGATTTCTTTTCATCAGTGTCTTATAATTTTCTGTATGCAGTTCTTATGTCTCCTTAGATATTTAATTAATTAAATTAATTAATAATTAATTAATAAATAAATTAATTAATAAAATTAATAATCTCCTTCCTAGATATTTAATTCTTTGTGTTGCAGTGGTGAATGGGATTGATTCCTTAATTTCTCTTTCTGATTTTTTATTGTTAGTATATAGGAATGCAAGTGATTTCTGTGTATTGATTTTGTATCCTGTGACATTGCTAAATTTACTGATTAGCTCTAGTAATTTTCTGATAGTATCTTTAGGGTTTTCTGTGTATAGTATCATGTCATGTTCAAACAGTGAGAGCTTTACTTCTTCTTTTCCTATCTGGATTCCTATTTCTTTTTCTTCTCTGATTGCTATAGCTAGAACTTCCAAAACTATGTTGAATAATAATGGTAAGGGTGGACACCCTTGTCTTGTTCCTGATCTTAGAGAGAATGCTTTCAGTTTTTCACCATTGAGAATAATGTTTGCTATGGGCTTATAATGTATGGCCTTTACTATATTGATGTAGGTTCCATCTATGCCCATTTTTTGAAGTTTTAATCATAAATGGGTGCTGAATTTTGTCACTTTCTGCCTCTATTGAGATTATCACATTGTTTTTATCTTTCAATGTGTTACTATGGTGTGTCACATTGATTGATTTGCCTATGTTGAAGAATCCTTCCATCCGTGTAATAAACTCAACTTGATCATGGTGTATGAGCTTTTTAATGTGTTGTTGAATTCTGTTTGCTAAAATTTTGTTGAGGATTTTTGCATCTATGCTCATCAGTTTATTGCCCTGTAGTTTTCTTTTTTGTATGTTGTCTTTGTCTTGTTTTGGTGTCAGGGTGATAGTGGCCTCATAGAATGAGTTTGGAAGTGTTCCTTCCTTGGAGATAAAGTTTTTAAAGAGGTTCAGAATGAAAACTTTAAGGTGGAGCCCTCATCCAATGTGATAGGTTTTCTTATTAAAGAGGGAGAGATTCCGGGGAGGGGCACACACTGAGGGCCACTGTGAGAGGCCACAGCAAGAAGATGGCCATCTACAAGCTGAGCAGAGAGGCTTCAGGAGGAACCAACTTGACCTCGGACTTTAGCCTCCAGAACTGTGGGAAAATAAATTTCTGTTATTTAATCCACCTAGTCTATGATACTTTGTTATGGTAGCACTAGCTGATTAATACATAGAAGTCCCGGAAGCAAGAGGGAGAGAAGGTGATTTAGGTAGCAGAGACTATTGGCCTGTGAAAGAAGGGGCCTCTGATTATTGTCTAGAAAAATCCCTAGCACCTTAAACACATCTGGCTCAACTCAATGCATGTTTATTGAGTTAATTTAATTGAATTACTAGTAAGAGGGCTTCCCTGATCCCTCAGTTGGTAAAGAATCCACCTGAAATGCAGATCTTGGTTCAATTCCTGGGTCTGGAAGATCCCCTGGAAAAGGGATAGGCTACCCACTCCAGTATTCTTGGGCTTCCCTTGTGGTTCAGCTGGTAAAGAATCCACCTGCAGTGTGGGAGACCTAGGTTTGATCCCTGGGTTGAAAAGATCCCCTGGAGAAGGGAAAGGCTACCCACTCCAGTATTCTGGCCTGGAGAATTCCATGGACTGTATAGTCCATGGGTTCACAAAGAGTCAGACATGACTGAATGACTTTCACTTTTATTTCACCAGTAACAAGAAAACAGCTCCAGAGTCAGAGGTATTCACTTTGGGAAAAGGAAGGAAGATTGAGAGAGTTCTTAGTTTCCAGCTTTTGTTTTCTTTGTAAAAAGGTTGAGGAACAATTGGATTGGATTTGTTGCCTTAATATTGGATATCCCTGGTGACTCAGTGGTAAAGAATCTGCCTGCAATGCAGGAGACAGGGGTTTGATCCCTGGGTTGGGAAGATTCCCTGGCGAAGGGAATGGCTATGCATTCTAGTATTCTTGCCTAGAAAATTTCATGGACAAAGGAGCCTGGTGGGTTACAGTCCATGGAGTCACCAGGAGTCAGGCATGACTGAGCAACTAACTCTTTCACACCTTAATATTAGCATATGGTATTACTAGCGATGGAGCCTTTACATTTACATGTAAGTGAGTATTGTACAATTTGTTGAGTGAAAAAGGATTTGGGCTATATTTTGTTAGATATGTGAGGGCAAGATTTGCATTTCTAAGTCTGTGCATGGATGTTGTTCTTCTCATCTTGGTGGTTTGATTGAAGAGAGGTGATGGAGAAGTTGAGGAAAAGGGGACATCTTTGGAAATGCCTCTGAGGAAAGGGGGAACAAGCTGACTTGGTTCCCCTAGAACTTGCAGGCAGGGTTGAGACCCAGCTTGAGATTTGCAGTAAGAGGAGTCTTCTGACTGGGCGGAAAGAAGAATGTAGCATCAGCTTCATCCACAAGTTGGGGAGATCAGATATGAAAAATGTAAGATCACTTAAATGTAAATGACAAAATGCAATTTTTTTAGTTTATAGGAGAAAAAATGGATTTATAAGGCAGGGTTTCAAGAACTTTGGAACTTTATAAAAAGACTTGTACAAATCAGTGTTTTTTATTTTTGGTTGCTTGGAGAATTGAATCAGATATGTGAAAGCAAAATGCCTCCTACAGTTCCTGGAGATTAGTTGGTTCTTCCCATCCCCTGCTCCTTCTCTGTCATAGTGGACCTCTGTCTAGCATCCGTATCTCCCTCTTCTGGGAACAGCACCTCCACGTTGGCTTTGGTACCGTCTCCATCTTTGGATAGAGACTTGGTGTAATTGTTAATCAAGATCCCTGGTAAACATACAGGCCAAGCCAACCACTCAGATGTGCTCATGATTCTTGAGCTATGCATCATGATTTGGCAAATGTGTAGAATAGTGTCCTGAAGGGACTGACTGACCAGTACTTTCTACTGTTTAGAGCCCTGCAACTGCTTTGGTCCCTTACAGCAAATACTTTTTTTAAACTTAAATTACCTGGGTTGCTTTGTTTATATTGCTATGCCCAGAGTCCACTGACTAGTACACTTGACTGGTAAACTTGAGTAATTTCCCCCAAGGTACTTTCATTCATGTGTTGATTATGTTCCTCTTTATCTGTCCAGGGCTGAGTGCTGGAGTGCATTCAAAGAGAAAGATCAGGCTTCCTGCTCCCGTGGTGCTCTCAAGCCAGCCGCTTCAGAGGACATTTCGCCCCAGCACAGTAGCTCACGTGTCGCACAGTCTGAGGCATAACCGCAGATTACATTTAGTGTTAGGCATAGTGACAGCTAATCTAACTCTAAAAAAGTTAATTAAGATGTTTTAAATTAAAAAAAATCCCTTTAATTCCATTAATTACGTTTTTATTAAAGAATAGCTTTTACTCGGGCTTTTCACCAGTTTCATTTAATTTCATCTTCTTATTTATTCGATCTGATGAAGAAAATGTGTCTTTATGGTTTTATGTTAAAGAGTAGGTGACGCTAGAAAATTCAGAGCTTTTGCTGAAAATTGTGACCTTTGCTTATTTATGCTGATAATTTATTATGTTTTATGTTGCTATTATAGCATTCAAAAGAGTAGACGAAGATCTAATAATTTAGAAGCACCAGAGGCATTGTTGGACCAAGATGACAAGCCTTTAATGACTGTCTTAGCCGGTAAAAGCCAGTACAATTGCTGCATGAATATTCATTTGAGAAGCATTCATTTGTAGGAAAGTTGTAAATCTTACAACCTATAAATTAAACAACAACAACAACACTATAAATCCTGGTCATTTTTTATTAAAAGTATCTTCAGATGTTCTCATCAAATTCATTTTGCCCTTTTTCTTATAATAAGCTTTGCTTGTGAAAAGAAAATAGGATTTCATTAGCCTCATCTGAATATTAGAACTAATAAACAGGTAGTGTTCAAATCATATGAAACTGCTGATAGTTCTTAAAATCAGAGTGAAGTAAGCCAGAAAGAAAAACACCAATACAGTATACTAACGCATATATATGGAATTTAGAAAGATGGTAACAATAACCCTGTGTACGAGACAGCAAAAGAGACACTGATGTATAGAACAGTCTTATGGACTCTGTGGGAGAGGGAGAGGGTGGGAAGATTTGGGAGAATGGCATTGAAACATGTAAAATATCATGTATGAAACGAGTTGCCAGTCCAGGTTCGATGCATGATACTGGATGCTTGGGGCTGGTGCACTGGGACGACCCAGAGGGATGGTATGGGGAGGGAGGAGGGAGGAGGGTTCAGGATGGGGAACACATGTATACCTGTGGCGGATTCATTTTGATATTTGACAAAACTAATACAATTATGTAAAGTTTAAAATAAATAAAATTAAAAAAAATAAAAAATAAAATTAAATAAAAAAATCTTTTAAATATCTGTGATATTACTAAAAGTAAGTTTTTTAGAAATGACAGTGAAAGTTATTTTTGTTAGCTTTTAAGACAGTGCTGTCCCTTGTATGGTAATATATTACTCTGAAAAAAATCTTCATCCTTTCAAGCCTGTTACTGCAGGAAAGCCAGCACTGCAATGACTGGTATCGACAAAGTCTCTAAATCTTTTGGTTAAAAATTCAGCAAAATCAGAGTTTCCATAGAGCTTCCCAACCTGCTTTAGAGCTGTGTGGAAGAACCATCCACCCATTTTAATAATCTAGGCATGTGATGATTCCTTCTGGTGACCTGCAAAGTAATTACTTAGTAAGAGGTGTTCTTTTTCAGAATAGGGAAAGGCTGCACCACAGAAGGTAAACTTTGGAAGAAAGGTGGGCTATTATCATAATGTTCTTTCAGTGTGTGTGTGTTTTCTTGAGCATTGTGTCGTATGGTGTCAGATTTCCTGGATGATTTTTTTGTTTCTGAACATACCTGTCCAACTGACAGAATGATGTATTACCTTGAGGGTCACTGGAATATAGTCCCGCCGTGCTTAAGTGTTTATGAAAATGTCCCTATTGTCACAAAGCCCCAGTGTCCCATTACATTATGTGGGCCTGCACTACAGTATTGCTCTTAAACTTTAAAGGAAATCGAACTAAAATTGAACTCAACTTCAAGTACAGCTATTTGAAAGTGACATTATACTCATTACAAAAAGTTTTGTTACATTCACTTTGAAAACCATTAAGTTACTTACTATTACTTCTTTCACAGTAGCCCAAGTGCTTTCAATCTCCTGGGCTGAAGTGAAAGTTTAGTAGCATAAACTTGACTTCTGTCACTTCCCTAGGAGTCATACTTCGTATGGACCAGTGAATTTCCAGGAGACAACAATATTATGTCATATATGCAATAATTTGATGTCTTTTTTTGATCCAGACTTTTGCTAGGCATTTGGGAGAGGTTGGAATGTAGTCCGGGTTGGAAGACTCCTGCTCTCAATGGGCAAGGTAGAGCATCAAAAACTGCAGTGGTTTGGGACTTCCCTGGCAGTCCAGCAGTTGAGACTCTGTGCTTCCAATGCAGAGGGCGCAAATTTAATCCCTGATCAGGAAATTAAGATCCCACATGCTGAGTGCTTCCCTTTGCTGTACACCTGAAACTAACATAACATTATAAATCAACTATATGCCAATAAAATTTTTAAAGAAATTGCAGTGGTGAAAAATGAGGTAGCTATAAAAGAGTTCATGCAGAAGGCTGCAGGGTTCTAGTTAGAGCTTTGGTGTGACAGAAATCATCTTCATTGTGCTGGAGGGACCAAGTGTAATTGTACAGATATTTTTGTGGAAAATCTTGAATAAGGAGAAAGGACAGCAGAGCTGTCCCATAGAACTTTCTGTAATGATGGAGATGACCTGTATCAGGACCCTGCAGTATGGTGGTCACTGGCCACCTGCATCTTTTGAGTCCTTGAAATGCGATGAATGTGCCTGGGGAACTGAATTTTTAATTTAATTTGGTTTTTAATTTAAATGGCACAGCTTTAGAGGTCTATGTTTGTCATGTATATTCATCAGATAATGTCCAAAAACTGGGGCATAATAGATAACTCAAAAAAATGTTCAATTTCCCTCTAGGAAGTATGTAGGCTTATATGATACTTCTTTTAAATAACAACCTAGAGGAGAATAAATCTCTTTCCAAATATAGCACCATTGCACATATATCTCTTAAATTTCAAGATGGAATCAGGAACTGGTAGAACTATGAAACTATAGAGAAATATACCTGAAAACAATATACCTCTCTTAATCTTGTGTTTCCAAATGAAAGAGACCATAGCTAATAAATTTGTATCCATTTTGTTCCCCAGCTCCAGACTGGGTGAACATGATTCAAGATGCTTTGGTAGTTTTGCAATATATTTTTCCTCTTTGAATAAAAGGGGAAGTTTGAGAGGGGGTTCAGAGGTAGGAGGGAAAGAAAAGCAGGCCTAGAATTACGGAAAGAGGAAAAGAAAGGGAGTACCTGCAGAGCTAAGGGCGCCATGGTTGTAGCCTGATTGTGGAGCTGGTGGGTTTTTGTAGCTGTGCAGCCAGTGGCTCCTTCTGGAGGTGTCTCAGGAAAGGGCGACCCAGTCCACTATCCTTGCCTGGGAAATCCCATGGACAGAGGAGCCTGCAGGCTACCACCCAGGAGGTCAGGCATTTTCTCTTAGCTGTGATTAGCAGTTGACCTGGATCTGGCCTATACTGTGGGAAAGAAGCCTGGCGAGAAGTGTGCAAAGGGCAACGGTGATGGAGGTGGGAGCTGCTTGGCTGTCTATGCAGGGTCAGTCAGACCGCAAGCCCACTGAGGGGCTACGCTTTTTTCTTGTCCAGGCACCTCATCCAGTGTACTGCATAACCCAGACTTTTATCTGAGGGCACATTTTAAAATGTCTTACAGGGACTTCCCTGGCAGTCCAAGTGGTTAAAACTTGGTGTTTCCACTGCAGGGGGCACAGGTTCTATCCCTGGTCAGGGAACTAGGATCCTGCATGCCACATGAACAGCCCAAGAATAAAAATTATATTTAAGAAAGTCTTAGTAATAAGCATGTTCTGCTGCTGCTGCTAAGTCGTTTCAGTCGTATCCGACTCTGCGACCCCATAGACGGCAGCCCACCAGGCTCCCCATCCCTGGGATTCTCCAGACAAGAACACTGGAGTGGGTTGCCATTTCCTTCTCCAGTGCAGGAAAGTGAAAAGTGAAAGTGAAGTCGCTTAGTCGTATCCGACTGACTCCTAGCGACCCCATGGACTACAGCCTACCAGGCCCTTCCATCCATGGGATTTTCCAGGCAAGAGTACTGGAGTGGGTTGCCATTGCCTTCTCCAAGCATGTTCTAAAGATATGTAAAGTGGTATATAGTTCAATTTAAGCTCCAAATAGTTGGTGATTTCACTTGTTTTGGACAAATCTTATTATTAGTTTATTCCTATTCCTTATTGTATTTTAACCATCAATTTATTCTTCATGCCTCTTCTTCCTTTTCCATCTCATTTACTTCAGAAATGTATGTTGTTAGTAATGTGACTCTCAAGTTGTCTCTAATTTGTCAGGGGCTGCAGTCTTGGATTCCCTTAACTAGAGGTAATAAATGAGATATGAAGATAAATGTAAGCTAAGAATATTTCTAATAAGGAATTATTTTTTGTTTAACATGTTTTCTTGGGCTTAATTAGAATGAAAAAAATAATCATAGTGCCACCTCTCACCTGGTGTCTCAGACAGTAGAGAATCCATCTGCTTCCCTGGTGGCTCAAAGGGTAAAGAATCTGCCTGCAGTATGGGAGACTCAGGTTCTATCCCTGGGTTGGGAAGATGCCCTGGAGAAGGGAATGGCAACCCACTCCAGTACTCTTGCCTGGAAAACTCCGTGGATGGAGGAGCCTGGCGGCTGCAGTCCATGGGGTTGCAGAGAGTCAGACACGACTGAGCGGCTATCCCTGTCACTGTCCTTATGTTAGTCTCTCAGTCGCGTCCGACTCTTTGCGACCCTGTGGACTGTAGCCTGCCAGGCTCCTCCATCCATGGAATTCTCCAGGCGAAAATACTGGAGTGGGTTGTCATTTCCTCCTCCAGGGGATCTTCCTGACCCAGGGGTGGACCCCTGGGTCGATCTCTTGCGTCTCCTGTATTGGCAGGTGGGTTCTTTACTATTAGTGCCACTGGGAAGCCCCTTTCTTAGCATATTTGTTCTTAATTTAGTTCTACTTTTTAGAATTTCTCAAAGACTTACTCTACTTATTACATGAAAAGCCTCCATTGTCAGTTGAAATGCATCCTTTATAACCACATTCTTTTTATTTTGACTTCACATTTTACCATTTTAAAAATAATGAATGCCTTACCATTACCATGAAATGTAAAGATCTCAGTAAAATTTATTTTTCTCCTTTCCCCGAGAGAGCTGATCTCAGGTTCATTCTTTATTAATAACTAGATTTAAATCAGTTTAGTCTAATATTTATTCTTTTAAAGAAAATGTGGTGATTATTGATTTGATTTCTTTTTCCCCAGTCCTTTAAAGCTAGGACTAAATAATGGTACATTTTAACATAGATAGGTGCCATAATTTCAGATTTCATCTTATAGTAACATTTACTAAAGAGACTGTTAGAATGTGAATTTGCATGTAAAGCACACAGAGAGAGCCTTATCTGTATCCAATTATGTGTAAGTGAAAGTCCTTACAACTTCAAACAAATGTAACATTCTTAATTTTTCCACTGTAACTTTAGTGTTTTAAGATTTTCTGATTGTTTGCATATATATTTTTGTGGAGATACTCAACTGTAACAGTGCATTCACATTACACATTACTGGAGTTTTTGATTTAGCAGGTCTATGGTAGGGCTCGAGAGTGTGCATTTTGATGAAGTTCCCAGGTTGCTGATGGCCATTGGTAGTGGGGAACACAATTCAGAAATTGCTGAAGTGGGCTTCCCTGGTGGTACAGTGGTTAAGAATCTGCCTTGCAATGAAGGGGACAACAGTTTGATCCCTGGTCTGGGAAGATCTCACATGCCACAGAGCAACTAAGCCTGTGCACCACAGCCACTGAGCCCGTGCTCTAGAGCTCAGGAGCCACAACTGCTGGGCCTGAGCGTGCTGCAACCACTGAAGCCCACGCACCACAGCTAGAGAGCAGTCCCCGCCTCACCGCAACTGGAGAAAGCCTGCGGACCGCAGCAGAGACCCAGCACAGCCAAAATGAAATAAATAATTTTTTAAAACGATGGGGTTAATTTATTTGATCCTCATAAGAACCCAGTATGGTGTTGGGCAGATGTAGAGAGGAACCTGAGACTTGCAGAAATTCATGATTTTCCCTGTGGCACGTGATGAATTATTGGTTGATCAGAGACGAGAACCTGTGAAGACCTTTCAGTTGTCCTCCTGCTCAAGTCAAGAGTTCAGTTCCCCCCAAATTCTCTCTTGATTTCAAATGTTTGATATTTTTGATGCCTTCTGTACAGAGCCATTTTTCTATGTAGATACACCCTCTCCTGGCATTCACATTTAATAAATGTGTGTTAAATGGTTTCCCCTTTGAAAGATATAACTGATATTAATGTGTTAAGCTGTTCTAAAAATGCTAAGTCCTTCTGTAAAAACAAAAGGCTTATATAACTTGTTAAGGCTTCCCTTTATCATGAGGAAAGATGTTGATTTCTTTTTACCCACTAGCCCAGTGCTCTGGTTTTTTTTTTCACTGTAATTTGTGGTGATGGTTTTAAGCAGAACCATTATTTGTGGATGCAGGGAATGAGGATGGAACATGAATGATCCAGGCAAAGAATCTTAAAAGTCGTGACTCTTGTGTGTACGACATTGGCATCCAGAATGGACTGGGATGCGTGCTTTCTCTCCCTTCCCCACAGTTTCTCTCTGAACTGGTTCAGGGTCCTCAGCATATATTTGTGGAGTGATGATCAGTCAAACCCAGTGCCATCCAGTGTCCAGAGCTTACCTTTTGAGTGTTGCCTAGTGATCTTTTCTAATATTATGAAGAAAACATTGGTGTACTTTTCTGAGACTATTTTTTCTAGTTCTTGGTTTCTCTGTTCCCTTGCTTCCCTCCTTTTGTTCTATTTTGATCTTGGACCTTTGTCATCCGAACAAGGAAGAGGGAAAAGTAGTGCCAGGAGAACAGATTGAAAATTCTGACCCAGTGATCTTCATTATTATTATCTTTTTTTTGTTGTCTTCATCTCTGTAGGACACAGGAAGCCTTGATATGGTTAACTTAGTCTTGTTGAGTATTAATTAAAAAAAAATTCTCCATGCTTTCAAACCTGAATCTCTGTGCTTCAAGCACTCCTCTCCTGTCCCCGCTCTTTATAAAGCTTGTATTAAGCCTTAATGTTTGCCAGGCTATGTTTGGTGCTTTATATAAAACATTTTACTTAAGTCTCACATCGGCCTTATGAGGTACACTTTTGAAGAAGTTGCTGATCAGGGCTTCGCTGGTGGCTCAGCTGGTAAAGAATCTGCCTGCAATGTGGGAGACCTGGGTTTGATCCCTGGGTTGGGAATATCCCCTGGAGAAGGGAAAGTCTACCCACTCCAGTATTCTGGCCTGGAGAATTCCATGTCCATGGGGTCACAAAGAGTCAGACAGGACTGAGTGACTTTCACCTTCACTTTGAAGAAGTAGAGCTGTAGCGGTTATGATATGTGGCCAAGGCCTTGTACTCTGTATGTGGAAAAGCTGGGTCTTGAATTCAGGTCTTTTGGATGCCACAGCTTATGCCTTTAAGGACTAGTTTATATAACTCCCCGTGTGAGACCATTACTCAGAGGAGACTTGTATTTAATAATCTCATACAAGATTAATAATAATTTCATGCTTATTTTTTGTGGAGCCGAATTTATTTCAAGATTTAAGAATCTAGATATCTTGAAATACATTTGGCTCCACAAAAAATAAGATTCTGATGCGAAACTTGTCTCCATGTTTCCTCTTGTTTCTCAGTTCTTTTTTTTTTTTTTTAAAAGAAATTCCTGTAAAGAGAAGGAAAGAATTATAGCATTTTCCAGAGAAATGTGCCTCTCCTAAGTACACACGATTGGCAGTATCTTGCCTTTGCTGTCCCTGGGAGTTTTTATTCTGGTCATTTGGTCTTTAAAGCAGAGTGTGATGGAGTTTCAATGTGTCTTAAAGCCGCAGAGTACTACTGTGATACAAACACCAGTAAACTGCAGGGTGTGCATTGGGGTCTTCTCTTTATTTTTTCCTTTGAAATATTTGGCAGTTTTTAGAAAAAGGCAGCCACCCTAAGATATTGAGGTCACACATTTACAGGGAGGCAATTGAGGATATCTCCCAAAGCCTATTCATTTAAAAATCCTTCCTTAGCCTCTCCTATATCTTTGAAAATATCATTTTCATCTTTCCTGTGTTTTTCCGTAGGTACCTCTTCTTGTGTGAACGTGTTTTTTAACAACATTTAAAATACAGAATTCAGATTAAAATCAGGGGTTAGTGAATCTTTATTTTTAATGGTAGCTCTATACCAAAACCACAACTAACCATATGTTCCTTCCCTCTCTCCTTTTTTCATCTCTCCATCCCTCACTCCCTCCCTTCCTTTTCTTTCTGCTCTGCTTTCCTTTCTTTCATCATTGCTTTAATATAGAATAACTGGTATTGATTCTTGGACTTTTCCCTTACTGAGTACCCTTGAGAAAATCCGTTCATTCCTTTGAACCTCAGCTTCTTTATCTGTGAAAAGGTGATGGTAATGTCTGTCTAGATGTTTGTGAGACTTGGGTAACGTAGTGTACAGCACACAAGAAAGTGCCTCTCTGCAGTGTCCGGGTGGTAGAAATGCCATTTCTCTTCTCAAAAAATAAGTTTACCTTCTGGAAAATGATGATAAAATCAAAGCACAATAGCTGAAGTATCACAGAGGTTAAAGGGACAGATTTTAGGCAGTTCTTATCTAACTGATAAGGTAGATATCTTTAAAATAAATATGTCAACTAGAAATATTAGTAACCTGTGGCCCTTTAAAAAAGCAAAACGGAAATAGAGACACAGATATAGAGAATGAACATATGGACACCAAGGCGGGAAAGAAGGGTAGATGGGATGCATTGAGAGATTGGGATTGACATATATACATTATTGATACTATGTATAAAATAGATAACTAGCTAATGAGAACATACTGTACAGCTCAGGGAACTCTACTTAGTGCTCTGTGGTAACCTAAATGGGAAAGAAATCCAAAAAAGAGGGGATATGTGTATATGTATAGCTGATTCATTTTGCTGTATAGTAAGAACTAACTCAACATTGTAAGCAACTATACTTCAATAGAAACTAATATACAAACAAAAAACTTTTAAAAAGTAGAGTTACTGCAGAGCTTCCATTTGGAGTGCTGAGAAAGTCTTGGAATTAGTGATAATGTTTACATAGCATAGTGAATGTAATTAATGCCACTGAATTAAATACTTAGGAATGGTTAAAATGGCAAATTTTGTCATTTAAAAAGAAGTCAGTTAGGTGGATATTCACAATGTTCCTTGGGGTGTTATCCGGTAAAAGGAAAGCTGAAGTTAGGACCATGCTGCACAAATCCTGTGCGGAGCAGAACCTGTTTGTACAGTTCAATCCAGAGATAGTAAGCTCCACCAGGGCAGGAATCTGCTCTCTTGTTCACTGCTTTACCAGCACCTGCTGAATGAACCAATCAGCAACATTTTATGTATGCAACTTGCTGTTTAGCTCAACCAGCTAGGTTCTCTCTGTCATTCATTGTCTTTGGGCTGTTTTATAGCTCTGTAGTATTACAGACATCAAATAGTTAAGCAAATGATCTTGTCTATGAAAAGCTATTTGTGATCAGTGAATGCAATAGATTATTGCCCTATGTATAGTGATCAGTTTTTCCAATTTTGCCTACTTTTGCTTATTTCCAAATAAGCACTGCTGCTGCTGCTGCTAAGTCTCCTCAGTCGTGTCCGACTCTGTTTTACCCCATAGATGGCAGCCCACCAGGCTTCCCCGTCCCTGGGATTCTCCAGGCAAGAACACTGGAGTGGGTTCCATTTCCTTCTCCAATACATGAAGATGAAAAGTGAAAGTGAAGTCGCTCAGTCGTGCCTGACTCTTAGCGATCCCATGGACTGGAGCCTACCAGGCTCCTCCGTCCATGGGATTTTCCAGGCAAGAGTACTGGAGTGGGGTGTACTGATGCTTATATATTTGTTTGCTCTTGTGATTCTCTTTTGAATAGATTATACTATCTCACTGGTTCCTCAATTAATGAATTTAATGAAAGTTTTACACTTTTTTGAGATTTATGATTTTAACTTAAAAATTACTCCTTAACAGCACAATAGAAGAACACAATTTTGAGAATTAATGGATCTATTTATGTCACTTTTAATAAGGCACTCAAGTCACTGATCAGTGATTTTCTTATTTAAAAAAAAAATGAGGTTGACTTAAATTGTCTCAGGTCTATGATTCCCCATTTTGTACTTTTATAATTTTATATTCTGTAAGTCCAAATATACGTCCTACATTTGGTAATATCTAGGTCAATGGTCATAAAACCAAGGAAGTTAAGTATCTTACTTATGTAAGAATTTCAAGAAGTTAAGTATCTTACTTATGTAAGAATTTCAAGAGAAATTCTTTAGTGTTTTTAGCACACATGTACACATAAATTAGTATTAAAGATATTTTATCTGGTTGTTGATGTTCCTCATGGAGGAATTATAATACTTATGTTGCTATCAACAGTTTTCAGTAGAGAGTGAACAAAAAGGGTGAGCATCTGACAGCCTACTTTTTAATAAAGAGAAACATTTGTTTGACTGTAGAAATGATATCTTGGCTTATATCAGCACTTATGCATAATCATAGGTGTTATTGCAGTCAGTGTCATTTTTAAACCGTTATTATGTTCAAAAGAGCATTTCTGAAGCACAGAGTGTTGCATTATGCCATATATAGTAAATAAATTTAAAATTTCATTCCTGCTGTCTGGAAAGTCACTAAGAAGCATTGGTAGAGTAGGTATGTCTTAACTCAGGTTGCTATAACAGAATGCCACAAATTGGGTGGCTTAAACAATAGAAATTAATTTTCTCTGAGTTCTGGAGCCTAGAAGTCCATGATCAAGGTTCTGGCTGATTTGATTTTTGGTGAGGACTCTGTTTCTGGCTTGCAGATGGCTGTCTTCTTGCTATGTCTTCATGTGGCCTTTCCTTTGTAGGTACTTGTGGTGAACAGGGCAAGCTCTTTGATGTCTCCTCTTAAAAGGACACTAATTTTATTGGATCAGGGCCCCATCCTTATGACCTCTTAGGTACTTCCTTAGAGACACCTTTTATAAATATAGACCCAGTGTGAATCAAGGCTGCAACATATTTTTTTTTTGCAGGGTCACAGATATGCAGGCCATAACAAGGTGTGATACTTTTAGAAGCAGAAATTACACATTGAAGGTACAGATTGGGGATGACAGGAAGTACTGTCCTCCAGAGATGGCCAGGTCACTGAGCGTTGATGAGTCTGATGTTGTGAATGTGTGTGCTGACTTAGAAACTGTTAGTTATATTGGCCTATTATTGCTCATCTGTTTTTTCAACTATTATTGTCCAAGTATTTCCCCGTAGAAGAAAAGGGTGATGCACTTGCTTATCTTTCCTATTTAATGTAAAAACTGAGGCCTCTGTGGGTCAAGGTATGCCTTCAGGTTTTTTCAGCCTTTGTAACGATATCTTGGAAAGGACAAGTGTTTTGTATTCATCTCACTCCTAGTTTTCCACCTAACTGCCTTTACTGGTTTGATGTAATGGGGATACTGCCTGTTAGGGAATAATAAAGCATGATCTTTCTTGGATCTTGGGGTGGCTTACTTGGTTTAAAATAATCTAGTATGTGTGTAGATAGAGTTATTTCAAGTCATCTGGCTTTACTTCCATGCCTAATGCCTTTTCTCATCATTTATTAAAGCTCGCCTTTTGGACTTTCATATATGTCATATTAGTACCTTGTAAATCCTTCTAGTAATACCTTTCTATTACTAAGGTGTAAATACTGTTGTTTCTACCCCATTTGCTTCTCCCTCTCTGCCATTTTTATAGGGTTCTTTAACCTGCTAATGTTCCAGGATATTAATTTGAAACAGCCAGCTTTCTTAGGATGAACTGACCTCTTTTTACTTGGTTCCTTTTCAGATTCAGTTTGGAAAGCTAACTTTTCGTAATCTTCTGAGCTAGTACTTGACTTCCCTGATGCTTGAAATTTGGCAGCCTTATTATTCTCAAGACTTTATACCAAGAGTACACACTATTTTTTTTTTTTTCTGAACACTCTCCCCTGGCTCAGTCAGAAATTTGATGTATATATTTGTTTGTTTATTTTTTGTATGCATTTTCTCTAATTTATTCACCTTGCTTCTTCCTAACTTTATTTTGTCACTAAGGGGTTTAGCTAGGACGTTTCTGGCTTTTGTCTCTTAAGCTAACCTTCTCATATTTAGCTACATAGGTAGAGCTGTCAGATTAAATGATGTCTAATGAACTATATTTGAGTTTGTGCTTGAAAATAATTTTAAGACTTGTTTGATGTTTTCTCCTTTGTTTCTGGTTATTCCTGAAGTTCACAAGTTTAGTCTATCTGAAAAATACTGTTGTCTTGAATACTGCCTCTTTTGCATGGAAGTTTCTTTGATTGCCCTGGACTTGTACAAGTTTCTAATACTTTTGTTGATGGCTTTTCTCTTACATTAAAGATGTCCTTGGTCTTTATATTAACCTGTTCTTTGGTTCTAGAGTCTAGCTTCCAGAAAGCAACATGGTCAGTTTGAATGGACCTTAGACCAAAGCCAAAAATATAATTAAAGAGTTAATAAAGCTAAAGGGACTAAGATTATTTAACCTCCTGAAGGTAAGGTAAGGCTGTGGAAATGTTTAGGTTTGTGCTCTTAGAAAAGATCCTTGTGTTCTTTCTGTCAACCATGCCCACCTGCACTTAGGGGCTTATGTAGAGTGCCTTTTCAACCTTGGTGTGATTGTGCTTCAATATCACATTTAAGGGGGCTTCCCCGATGGCGCTAGTGGTAAAGAACCCACCTGCCAATGCAGGAGACATAAGAGATGTGGGTTCAATCCCTAGGTCGGGAAGATTCCCTGGAGGAGGGCATGGCAACCCACTCCAGTATTCTTGGCCTGGAGAATCCCATGGACAGAGGAGCCTGGTGGAGTATGGTCCATAAGTTCACAAAGAGTCAGACATGACTGAAGTGCTTAACATATACATACACACATCACATATAAGATTTAAGGGCTATTTCTTCTTCTAGGAAGGATTTAGGTTTGACTCATGGAAGGTATCCTTCCAGTCACATTCAGTAGTGGAAAGAACCATTGGGAGATGGTCATTGTGGAATCAAATCTTACTCTCTGGATGAGGTGGACTAAGGGTGAAGACATTTGAACTTTGGTGGAGTCCTGTAGATATAGGATTCTAATCTGATCAAGGTGGTCGCTTTTGTGTTATTTTTCCATTTGTGACTGGAAGCCCTCCTTCTGGTAGAAAACAATGAGATGCATCACCTGGTTCCTCAAATCCCTTTCTTGGGTAAGAGTGAGCAGTGCCAGGTAGGTGGTAGCACCATGCTATACCAGGGGGAAGATTGCTGGATGAGGACGGAGCTTTGCAAATGATCAGCTTCCTGACGATGCTGAGCCTGTGCCTTCATCACTTCAGGCTTCATCCTTCTATTTTTACTGGTCAGGAGTTTGATTAGAAGAGTTCTAAGGTCCCCTTCAGCTCAGTCTTATTGGTGACAGTGGGAGGGACATTATGATTGTAGAGGGAAGTGAGGCTAAAATAGGGGAGATGAGTGATAGAGGACCCAAGAGAGAGCAGGAGTACCTGGGGGAAGGCTATGATGGTGGGACGAAGGGGAAGGATGGAGATACAAATACCAGGTGTGGGGGTTTTAACCTCAGTAAGGAACTGATGAGAAGACAATGTTTCCAGCCACTGATAATGGGTCCTTCCTAGCCTTGGAAGTTGATCTCTCTCTTGCTAATCTCTCTTTAGTTGGATTAACTGGGCAGGATTTGTGCAAGTTTTTCTTTCTGTTTACTTCATAATTAGGTTAAAGTTGTGTTCTTTCTTTGAAGATATCAAATAATTTATTTTTCAAAAATGCTTCTGCAAAATAAACTCTGTAAAATGGATAAATGAAGGTACAAGGTTGCTAAACAATTTATTCAGGAAATAAATATGCTAGTGTTAGAATCCAGTTTTCAGCTCTCTCTGTTAGGCTTCTCAGTTTTCAGTTGTGTGTAGGTATCTGGAGGACATATTACTTCGACAACTGGTGCTTGGCATACAAGTAGCTGAAGTAATACCATGTCTCAAAGATGGGAGCCTTGCATCCCCTTTCATATTGGGGAATGGATCCCAAACCAGACCACCCTAGTCTATGTATTTGTTTCATAACTCAGTAACTTGAGTTCTGCCTCTTATAAATAAAATTATACAAATTAAGAAAATATCCATACACGTGGGGAACAGAAATTCTGAGATTTCCTGTGTTTCTGTGTAGAGAGGATCTTTGGTTGCCCAAAGTGCCATTTGTGAAATGATACATAATTGCTAGCATTCTTGAATTTCCCAAGTCCTGTATGTGGCAAATAAGATGTCAGGCATACTACTGTTCCTGAGCCGTCTCGGCTTTGGAGGGTGGAGAGGTGAAATGCTTTTCATTACTGTTGTACATAGACAGACTTTTTATATCACAGCTGCATATAATTTCAATGTCACCTCTCCCTCCTCACTGGAGTGGAGACTAGGCTGTCTGTTTGAAAGAAAAGTACAGGAGAGACATTTTCCTCCACTGCGGTCACTTTCATTGTCTGTAGCGTGTTCTTGGTGAGACCTCCATTTGCCTTGCTCTCTTGAGACACTGTTCTCTATAGTCATTCCTCTGAGTGGAATAGAACCTCTAGGAATAGAATGAGTTCTCCTCTGTGCACAAGAGCATTTGTTTGCACACCATGTTGGCCTCCAGTTTCTGCTGCTTCTCAAGGGTGGAAATGCATGTGGAGAGAGAGAGATGATAGTAATTATCATAGTTTAAAGTGATCACTTTACTTCTCAGGAAAAAATAGAAGCCATATGATGTACATACTATAGTAGAATATGTCATTTCCATGGTTTTTGGTTGCTTTTTCCACATCTCTTTATGGCTCCTTATATCACAGACTCTGTTTATATCACTTTTGAGGAGTGTTTGCGAAAGGAAGCATCTCTTGCTGGAAACTAGTGGCAGTCAGTTCTCTCTATCCAGGGGTTCTTATGTGCAGATTATGCATCCACAAATTTAACTGAGGATCAATTTTTTTTTTTTAATTCTAGGAAGTTCCAAAAAGCAAAACTATAGTTTTCTTCTTGCCAGCAACTACCTACGTAGATTTACATTGTACTAGGTATTATAAGGGACTTCCCTGGTGGCTCAGAGGGTACAGCATCCACCTGTAATGTGGGACACCTGGTTCGATCCCTGGATTGGGAAGATCCCCTGGAGGAGGGCGTTCTCCAGTATTCTTGCCTGGAGAATCCCCATGGACAGAGGAGCCTGGTGGGCTACGGTCCATGGAGTCACAAAGAGTCGGACACGACTGACTGACTAAGGACAGCACAGTGCAGAAATTATAAGTAATCTAGAGATGATTTAAATTGTTCTGGAGGGGGACTTCCCTGGTGGTCCAGTGGTTATGACTCGATCTCTGGTCAGGGAACTGAGGTCCCATGTGCGGTGGAGCAACTAAGCCTGCACGTCACAGCTAGAGAGTCCAGGCGCTGCAAGGA
Organism: Bubalus bubalis; assembly: GCF_019923935.1. Lineage (NCBI taxonomy): Eukaryota > Metazoa > Chordata > Mammalia > Artiodactyla > Bovidae > Bubalus > Bubalus bubalis. Next base: position 49,971,090 of record NC_059161.1, on the reverse strand, counting down.
AGATCCTGCGTGCTGCAACTAGGACCCAGCACAGCCAAATAAATTAATATTAAAACATAAATTATAGCACAGTATGTAAACATGTAGGCTATATGCAAATATTACTCCATTTAATATAAGGGACTTGAGCATCCTTGGATTTTAGTCTAAGGGGTTCCTGGAAGCCGACTCCCACAGATACCAGGGACAGCTGTGTAGTGACTGCTACCCATTCTCTTCTGCCCTTTGAGGTTCTGAAATCAGATGGCAAGTATTTGCATCATGACTCTGAGAGAAAGGTGTTAGATATTTAATATTCTTAAAGATGCAGAATTTTTTAACTTTCTTATTTGGAGATATTCAAATTAAGGGGGAAAGAAAAAGATCTGCTTGCTGAAGAGGCCCCAAGGAGACAGATGCTCTCAAAGCAGATTATTATCTTTCTTTACTCCCACTCTTAGACATACTTAGATAACGGACAGTTTTAGATTTCTGACACAGATGTGGGGGATGGTCCCCTCAAGGGATTTTCAGAGCTAAAAGTTAAACCCTTATTGGTTCTTTTTGTAATGATATTAGGGAGTCAATCATTACTTTGAAAACTGACAAATAAAAGGAAAGCAGTTTTTAGCATGCTTCCCTTTACACTATATCTTGTGTTTACCAAATAGTTGATGAAACTGTCTCTCTTTAGAGAGGTTTAGTCCTGATAACAGAGGAAGGGGTCAGAAAGTCAGGATTTATTATTTTGTGACCCCTGGTAATTTGATGAATCCAAGTGGTAAGTACCCCTTTTTATGGACATCACAGAGAGGCAACTTGAGATTGTAGGTCTCCGGTACACAGCTTCTAAAGTGTTCTTGCCAAAATTTCAAACTGTAATCTGATCTGGCCTCTTTCTCTGTCTACCCATGGACTGGAAGTACAGAGGGCAGGGGAACAGACTGAATTAAATATCATGGAAATGCAATTTTAATAATCTAGACTGGGCAGTTCTACAGGGCAAATGACTTTGTTTCATTAGCTACAACAGCAAAAATGCAACAGAAATAAAAAGAGATGGAGGGCTTCCCTGGTGGCTCAGTGGTAAAGAATCTGCCTGCCAATTCAAGAGACACAGGTTTGATCATTGGTTCCAGAGGATCCCACATGCCATGGAGCAACTAAGCCTGTGCAGCACCACTACTGAGCCTGTGCTCTGCAACAAGGGAAGCCACCACAGTGAGAAGCCGGAGCTCCCCAAGTAGAGAATAGCCCCTGCTTGCTGCAACTAGAGAAAGCCCTTAAATGGCAATGAAGACCCAGTATAGTCAATAAATGGAGGGGAAATCTATAGATTAAAAGAATTTATGGGATATGTCAATTCACCCTACTATCTAGACCTTTTTTGGATACAATTGTATACAAACTATAAAAGACTATAATGGGTGAACTGTGAACTTCCAAATGTTCAAGCTATTTTTAGAAAAGGCAGAGGAACAGAGATCAAATTACCAACATCTGTTGGATCATCAAAAAAGCAAGAGAGTTCCAGAAAAACATCTATTTCTGCTTTATTGACTATGCCAGAGCCTTTGACTGTGTGGATCACAATAAACTGTGGAAAATTCTGAAAGAGATGGGAATACCAGACCACCTGACCTGCCTCTTGAGAAACCTATATGCAGGTCAGGAAGTAACAGTTAGAACTGGACATGGAACAACAGGCTGGTTCCAGATAGGAAAAGGAGTACGTCAAGGCTGTATACTGTCACCCTGCTTATTTAACTTCTATGCAGAGTACATCATGAGAAACGCGGGGCTGGAGGAAGCACAAGCTAGAATCAAGATTGCTGGGAGAAATATCTATAACCTCAGATATGCAGATGACACCACCCTTATGACAGAAAGTGAAGAAGAACTAAAGAGCCTCTTGATGAAAGTGAAAGAGGAGAGTGAAAAAGTTGGCTTAAAGCTCAACATTCAGAAAACTAAGATCATGGCATCCAGTCCCATCATTTCATGGGAAATAGATGGGGAAACAGTGGCTGACTTTATTTTTTGGGGCTCCAAAATCAGTGCAGATGGTGATTGCAGCCATGAAATTAAAAGACGCTTCCTCCTTGGAAGGAAAGTTATGACCAACCTAGATAGCATATTGAAAAGCAGAGACATTACTTTGCCAACAAAGGTTCGTCTAGTCAAGGCTATGGTTTTTCCTGTGGTCATGTATGGATGTGAGAGTTGGACTGTGAAGAAGGCTGAGCACCGAAGAATTGATGCTTTTGAACTGTGGTGTTGGAGAAGACTCTTGAGAGTCCCTTAGGCTGCAGGGAGATCCAACCAGTCCATCCTAAAGGAGATCAGTCCTGGGTGTTCATTGGAAGGACTGATGCTGAAGCTGAAACTCCAGTACTTTGGCCACCTGATGCGAAGAGCTGACTCATTTGAAAAGACCCTGATGCTGGGAAAGATTGAGGGCAGGAGAAGAAGGGAATGACAGAGCATGAGATGGCTTGATGGCATCACCAATTCAATAGACATGGGTTTAGGTAGACTCCGGCAGTTGGTGATGGACAGGGAGGCCTGGTGTGCTGCGGTTCATGGGGTCACAAAGAGTCAGAAACGACTGAGCGACTTAACTGAACTGAATAATGGGTAAAAGGTATAGTGCCTGAATGATATTAAGGAATTCTTATTACTATCTTAAGGGATTATTACATTGAAGTTTTAAAAATGAAGCCTATAATTATTTTTAAAAATATTTATTTATTTATTTGGCCCTTAGTTGTATCATGTGGAATCCTTTGCTGCGGTGTACAAGCTCTCTAGTTGCAGTGTGTGGGCTCAGCAGCTGTGGTGGGTGGGCCCAGCTGCCCTGTGGCATGTGGAACCCTAGTTTCCCAAGCAGGAATTGAAACTGTATTCCCTGCATTGCAAGGCAGACTCTCAACCACTGGACCACCAGAGAGTCCCAAGCCCTATAAACATTGCCACATGAAATGATATGCTATTTGGAATTGGCTTCAAAATAATACATGAGAGCTAATGACACAAGGTGTAACGAAGAAAGATTGGTCAATATTATTGAAGCTGAATCTGAGTTTGTGAGCTCTTCTCTCTACTTCTGCATATGTTTGAAATAATGTGTCATAGAATTTTTTTTTCTTTAAGAATCTTATGTCAAGATATGTAGTAAGGCTTTGGGAACAATGAAAAGGAAGTTGAGAGAGAAGAAAAAGAGATATAAAGTGTTTAGCATGATACTTGGTATGTTTTATATACTGAATTGTATTGGCTATAATTATTTCTAAGCCATGCATGCACCCATGCATTTATCCAATTACTCTGTTTCTTATTTCAATAATAATGTATTGAGTGTATATAATGTGGCAAGCACCGAAACACTTCTGTAAATCACGTAAAAATAGAGCCCATCACACCCCAGTGGTATTTTTGGCTTGGACTACAGAGTTTCTGAACTGTATGTGAACAGCTTCCAGACTAGAGGATTTTAAACGGCACCGTGTCGTATCCTGCATTCAAGTTTAGTGTTTAATATTCTTCTCAGGGTAGCTCTAACTAACCATCTGCTGGGTCTTTGCCTTCTTCTTGAATCACCCAGCTCTTAAAGGTCACAAGTGCCACCTCTTTGACTCCAGAAGGACCATCTCTGATTTCTGGCCTGGTTCACCCAGTGACTTCCCATGGAACAGGCAGCTCCAGATTTATAGTTGAAATCCTATGGGAAGCTCCCTCCCCCTGCCATTTCACCCTTAGAGCTGTTGTTACACTCTGGAAGATTTTCCAATTACTACATCTAATTACGAGGAAGAATAAATTACTGAAGCAAGTTAAATTATCATGTGTGTCATAACAGTAATTAACATTCAAATAGGAAACTGCTCCCATTTTTATAAGCATCTGAAAGTAGAGGCAGCACCCCTTTTGAAAGAAGGAAGCTAGAGGGTCTGAAACCTGGAGTAAGGATGGTCTGGGAGGGTTTCTAGATTGTGCCTGTGCGCTAAGTAGCTTTAGTCATGTCTAACTCTTTGCAACGCTGTTTAGACCATAGCCTACCAGGCTTCTCTGTCCATGGAGAACCATGGGGTTCTCCAGGCAAGAACACTGGAATGGGTTGCCATGCCCTGTTTCAGGGGATCTTCTAGACCCAGGGATCGAACCTGCGTCTCTTATGTCTCCTGCATTGGCAGGTGGACTCTTTACCGCTAGAACCTCCTGGGAAGCCCAATGTTTAGAATAATCTATCTGGATAAGATTGATGTAATTGGAGAGATTGATTTTTTATTGTTCCTGTTTTAATCTAAATTCTTAGAAACATCAACTTGATGAATGGATAAGAAAGCTGTGGTACATATACACAATGGAGTATTATTCAGCCATTAAAAAGAATACATTTGAATCAGTTCTAATGAGGTGGATGAAACTGGAACCTATTATACAGAGTGAAGTAAGCCAGAAAGAAAAACACCAATACAGTATACTAACGCATATATATGGAATTTAGAAAGATGGTAACAATAACCCTGTGTACGAGACAGCAAAAGAGACACTGATGTATAGAACAGTCTTATGGACTCTGTGAGAGAGGGAGAGGGTGGGAAGATTTGGGAGAATGGCATTGAAACATGTAAAATATCATGTATGAAACGAGTTGCCAGTCCAGGTTCGATGCACGATACTGGATGCTTGGGGCTGGTGCACTGGGACGACCCAGAGGGATGGAATGGGGAGGGAGGAGGGAGGGGGGTTCGGGATGGGGAACACATGTATACCTGTGGCGGATTCATTTTGATATTTGGCAAAACTAATACAGTTATGTAAAGTTTTAAAATAAAATAAAATTAAAAAAAAAAAAGAAACATCAACTTGTCTCTGCATGTCTCACTATCTACTTTGTTCTCATGACCATACGTATTTTCTTGCCTCTGTTTTTCTCCATATTTCAAATAGGACTGGACACCAGTCTACTCATAGGACATTTCATGTGCTAGGCATTTTCTGGAAAGCAACTCACAGCCTTCTGAGAATCCACTTTTCAACAAGTCCCTGTGCATTCCTTAACCTTTTCAGTGCTCTTCTGCCATGAAAATGCTTGTCCTTCTCCTGAGTGGTCTCTTGACTTGACATTGTGTCTTTGAGCTCCTGTGTAGAGTGAACATACGTTTCTTGCTCAGTATAGTGCCTAGCCTAGCATTACTGTGTCTAGTAATTTACAAATTCTTAATGGCAGTACAAAAATTAAAAACTCCAATAGTTTAGGAGGAATCTCTTTTTTTGTTTTTAATTTATTTTAATTGGAGGCTAATTACAGTATTGTGGTGGTTTTTGCCATACATTCACATGAATCAGCCATGGGTGTACATGTTTTCCCCATCCTGACCCTCCCTCCCACCTCCCTCCCCATCCCATCCCTCAGGGTCATCCCAGTGCTCCGGCCCTGAGCACCCTGTCTCATGCATCAAACCTGGACTGGCGATCTATTTCAGATATGATAATATACATGTTTCAATGCTATTCTCTCAAATCATCCCACCCTTGCCTTCTCCCACAGCGTCCAAAAGTCTGTTCTTTACATCTGTGTCTCTTTTGCTGTCTTACATATAGGGTCATTGTTACCATCTTTCTAAATTCCATACATATACATTGAGATACTGTATTGCTTTTTTTCTTTCTGACTTACTTCGCTCTGTATAACAGGCTCCAGTTTCATCCACCTCATTAGAACTGATTCAAATGCATTCTTTTTAATAGCTGAGTAACATTCCATTGTGTTTATGTACAACAAGGAGGAATCTCTTTTAAATTATGTGGTAATGGTGTATGGAACTAGTACTAACGGGTCTGTAGCTGCTTTTAACCTCATTTGGTGAGTAGTGTGTAGGCAGTTAAAACTCAGCAAGGTTTGGGAAGATCATTTTAGTCTGCCGTTAGTATTTGGGATTATGAATTGTTTTGATTTATTTAGTAGACTACTAACCTGATGAAAGTGAAAGTGGAGAGTAAAAAAGTTGGCTTAAAGCTCAACATTCAGAAAACAAAGATCATGGCATCTGGTCCCATCACTTCATGGGAAATAGATGGGGAAACAGTGGAAACAGTGTCAGACTTTATTTTTCTGGACTCCAAAATCACTACAGATGGTGACTGCAGCCATGAAATTAAAAGACGCTTCCTCCTTGGAAGGAAAGTTATGACCAACCTAGATAGCATATTGAAAAGCAGAGACATTACTTTGCCAACAAAGGTTCGTCTAGTCAAGGCTATGGTTTTTCCTGTGGTCATGTATGGATGTGAGAGTTGGACTGTGAAGAAGGCTGAGCACCGAAGAATTGATGCTTTTGAACTGTGGTGTTGGAGAAGACTCTTGAGAGTCCCTTGGACTGCAAGGAGATCCAACCAGTCCATTCTGAAGGAGATCAGCCCTGGGATTTCTTTGGAGGGAATGATGCTGAAGCTGAAACTCCAGTACTTTGGCCACCTCATGTGAAGAGTTGACTCATTTGAAAAGACTCTGATGCTGGGAGGGATTGGGGTCAAGAGGAGAAGGGGACGACAGAGAATGAGATGGCTGGATGGCATCGCTGACTTGATGGACGTGAGTCTCAGTGAACTCCGGGAGTTGGTGATGGACAGGGAGGCCTGGCGTGCTGCGATTTATTGGGTCGCAAAGAGTCAGACACGACTGAGCGACTGATCTGATCTGATCTGAACCTGTCTAGAATTTATTTAGAAAATCGACACCATAACTCTACCTTGGATAATAATGAATTGTTATGATTTTTGTTCATTTTCTTCTTTGAAATTTATAAATTCTTAAATGATGTAAGGATAGTGAACAACAGGATCTAATTTAAGAAAGCAGTGGTCTTAATATCATAAATAGGTATCTCTGGTGTTATGAAAGGTTTGACTAAGTCATGGATATAAGCAGAGATCTTTTTACCCTCAGGCCAAATATGAATCACAATGATTCCTACAATAAGCAAATTGTAAGCCTGACAAAAATTTCAAAACTTCTCTTCCTTTTGCTTTATATTTAAATAGAAATATTATGTATTTCTACCAATTTTAGTTAAAGTCTGTAATTTGGGGATTCATACAGTATGTTTGTCTATTCTTTATTTTTCTCCTTTTTTTAAAAAATTGAAGGTGTGAAAGTGTTAGTCGCTTAGTTGTGTCCGACTCTTGTGACCCCATGGACAATAAGTAGCCTGCTAGGCTTCTCTGTCCATGGGATTCTCTGGGCAAGAATACTGGAGTGGATTGCCATTTTCTATTCCAGGGGATATTCTGGACCCAGGGATTGAACCCAGGTCCCCTGCATTGCAGGCAGATTCTTTGCCAACTGATCCAATAGGGAATAGTTTATTTACAATGTCGTATCAGTTTCAAATGTACGCCAAAGTGATTTCATTATACACACACACATACACATATATTCTTTTTCAGATTCTTTGCCATATAGGTTATTACAAGATATTGAATGTATCAGTAGTTGTTCCCTGTGCTGTGTGACAAGTCCATGTATGTGTTACTTTAACTCAGGAGTGGCTAACCTCACCACCTAAGGGAAGAGCCAGCATTTACCAGCATCATTGACAAAAGTCCAATATAAATGTATTCTCATTGCTTTGAAAATGTTTTCCTGTTGCTGTTTTAGGCCATGTATGTCATTTCTGTTTTAAATAACAAAAAATTACTTTTTGGTCACGGTATCAGTTCAGTTTTAAATGCTGTCTTTTTTTTTATTTTTTCTTTTTTTATGTTTTCTCTATCTGCCAAGGTCCAAAAAGCCAAATATGGCCCCAGATTTTGGTTCCCTTTTTGGATTTGGATGGCAATGGGATGATTTAGGAATGACATTTAGGAATGACTGATGAGCTGGAACTCATCAGTGTGGTTGAGGGAGGCTAATTTTGTTTACTGATCTCCAATTCTGCAACTCTGCACTTGTTTCTGAGACTAAGTGTTGTGTAAAAAGATAAGGATTATTTTGTGGTCACTGGTAATGGAGTTTTTGCTGGGGCCTGGAGGAGGCAACTGAAAGGAAAGGAGGATGTTGGAATGGAATAAAAAACGAGCTCCTTAGCGACTTTGTGTAACATTAGCTTAGACTAGAAGACTTGTTCCCCATTCTCTTGCTGCTCTTGAATAAATAAATACCTATTCTAAAAGAACCATGGAAGATGTAGTAACTTGGGTCAATGTAAATTGCTTTTCATGTGGAATGTATTTAAGATGGAAACTCCTTTGAATAAATTACAGATTTGAAAGAGGTTTCTATTCTCTTTTATCCCGCATAATATATATCAAATTTGTGGCTAATTTACACATTTCATTTACAATGTATTTAAAAGCCCTCCTCAGTGAATAGTTGGTAATTAGATGATTGACATATTCTAGCACTTGACAATCATACACACCAGTAAATTGTCCTCTATTTTTCAGGAGTATCTCCAACAAATATTTGAAACTTCCCTTAGCAATTGCTGTTGAGCAAAATTATAGGGGACTGACGGATACTGTATTTCCATAAATGGAATGAATGCTCACGCTGTAACATCCCGTCTTCCCGAATGGTTTATGAAGTACTTTCAGATCTGTGATGGAACAAGTGGTTCAACTTGAGTAGGCAGATATGAATATTTATAGTATTTTAATTCTTAGGTAGTGAAGGAACTGTAGAGTTTAGGGTACCTCTAAGTGCAAAAGTTTCTTATAGAAAAAAAAACTAACCTTTTTTGCTTTTTTTTTTTTTAATATGTGAATAATTGTTATTCTAAATCTCAAAGATCAGAGCAGTTATTTTGTTGAATGCTTCCCTTGTGATTTAGTGGTAAAGAATCTGCCTGTCAATGCAGGAAACATGGGTTCCATCCCCAGGTAAGGAAGATCCCCTGGAGAAGAAAAGGGCAACCCACTCCAGTATTCTTGCCTGGAGAATCTCATGGACAGAGGAGCCTGGCGGGCTTGAGTCCATGGGGTCACAAAGAGCTGGACACTACTTAGTGACTAAACAACAGCAAAAACTTATCTCAGGGCTGCTTTTTCTTTTATCTCACATAACAATTGGAAAATACTGTGTTTATTGTCATAATTCATATTGCAATTCAACTTTAATTTTTGGTGCAACAGAGGGATAGTTACCATGTCACAAAATACCATTATACAAGAGATAGAGACGGAAGTTTGGCATCCTGCAGTCCATGGGTTCGCAAAGAGTCAGATATAACTTGGCAACTGAACAACAAAAACAGAATTTCGGACTCAAGTAAGATTTTATAAATAAAATTAATGCTTGTGTCTGTATCACCGGTGTCACTTCTGCATGGACTATATGACTTCTTGCCTGTGTGCTAAGTTGCTTTAGTCGTGTCTGACTCTTTGCCACCCTAAGACTGTAGCCCGCCAGGGTCCTCCGTTCATGGGATTCTCTAGGCAAGAATACTGGAGTGGGTTACCATGCCCTCCTGAAGGGGATCTTCCTTGACCCATGGATCGAACCCATGTCTCTTCTGTCTCCTGCATTGGCAGGCGGGTTCTTTACCACTAGCACCACCTGAGAAGCCCACATGATTCTTTAATCATACTTATATTTTTTCCCTCAAGTACTCTTTATTTAAATTGAGTTATAATTCATAAACAATAACAGACATAGACCTAGATATAATTCAGTGATACTTGAATATTGATATGTAGGTATTCATGTAACACACACATTCATGTACTCCCATCAGAATGTAAAGCAGTTTCATGATTGTAGAAAGTATTATAATATTACAGTATTCCTGATTTTAAAATTAGCAGAGAACTTTGGAGTAATGATCAGAGAAAACTTCATTTCAGTTTATTAGGTGTTTACTAGAGGAAAGCATGATAGAAAAAGGAAGATGTATTAAATATTAATAATTTAATAGTTGTTGAGGCTCTGTTCCTTGCATGAGTTATTTTAGCTCCTAGAGTAAATCCATTATTAATAAACAAATACTGTAAAATTTAAGATATTTACAGGTGACTACACTCTCCTCCTCCCTCAAACTTTGTTATTGAAGTAAAATTATAGGCAAGGCAAATCAGGCAATTAAACTAAAAGAAAGGGATTACAATATCAATTTCATATAAATAGAATTTAAGATTAATAAATTTAATGGAATGAATTTTATCTCTTTCATAAAAGAAATAAAACTGGGTGGATGCCAGGACAGAAGGAGTTGGGGAGTTGGGTGAAATCCTTTAAAGGATTTAAGGGGCACAACCCTACTGTTATATAATAAATAAGCCATGGGTTGTAATATCCAGCATAAGGAACATGGTCAATAATACAGTAATAACTTTGTATGGGGACAGATGGCTACTAGACATATGCAGTGTCAAATTGATGTATGCAGATGTCAAATCATTATGCAGCACACCTGAAACTAGCATAATATTGTATGTCAGCTATATTTCCCACTGAAAGGGACTATACTGTTCATTCAGATTCAGTTATCATTGAGATATCTAATTGATTCTTTTTTGTGCCAATGTTAATTCAGCCCTAACCATTCCTTGGGAACTAAGAAACTGTAATTATTGGACCAAAGTGGAAATCATAGTCATTCCCATGTCATGACCATAGCAAATTTTCTGATTAAAAAAAATATATATATTGGAGGGTGATTTGGAAAATGCCATGTATTTTGCTTGCAGAAGTCTCTGAGAAGTGTTGTTAGAGGCCACAAATACCACAAGGAATGTACAAAAAAAATACAAACTTTAAGAAATGATAGATTAATTGGAGAGACATACTAAATTTGTAGATGAAGGGCTAAGCATTATAAATATGGCAGTCTTTCCAAACTAAGTATTTTTGAGACATTTCTTCCAGATGATTATTTAGATTTTACATGGAAGAATCGATAGAGAAGATACTGTAATATACAGAGAAGTCACAAAAGAAGTAGCCTATAAAAATGTGAAAAAATATTTAATCTTACTCATAGTCAAAGAAAGACAAGCAGGGAAATGCCATTTGGCAGAAATTAATAAGAAATGTTAATGCTGAAATGTTAGCAAGAACTTAAGTCACTTCCATGTTACTGCTATTGTTGTTTGCACTGATTTGTGATCGGTACAAAGCGAATTTGAAAGTATTTATCAAGAGTGTAAAATTATTAATTCATAGTGATCCTATTTGGTGCAACTAGTATTTTTCTTTATTTTAATGGAAAAAAAGAAAAGGTCCAGCAATGTGAAGTGGTTAAATGAATTATAAGTGAAACTAAAAAGAAGTTACTTGAACCATTAATCATTTTTAATAATATGGGGAAATAACCATGGTACAATATTAATTGAACAATATGTATGTATATATATAAAACGTCAATCTGATATTTTGTAATCAGATGTATTTCTGGGAGGGAAGAAATCATAATATGTAAATTGTCAATTTAGGATAACACAAAATAGTTAATTCTTGCCTGTGATAACCAGGAACTATACCAAAAATATCCCTTTTCTTAACTTATAAATACCTAATAAACTGCAATGTGGTTTTCTTTGATTGCTAGTCCATGGTTCTTTGCTAATTTTAAAATTAGGAATTCTATAATATTGTAAATTAAAATATTATAGTACTTTATATGGTTATAGATATTCTTTGTGTACTTATGGGGGCATGAGTCACATGAACGCCTATCAATATTCAAATTAATCAGATTATATCTAAATCAATACATGTAATTCTTTGTGAATTATAAATCGAAAAAACAGTGTTAGAAAAGTATAACATGTATGTAGTATATATTATAGTATATATAGAGTCCCTTTCTTTTTTCTTTGTATTATTCTGTGATTTGGAGAAGGCGATGGCAACCCACTCCAGTGTTCTTGCCTGGAGAATCCCAGGGACGGTGGAGGCTGGTGGGCTGCTGTCTATGGGGTTGCACAGAGTCGGACATGACTGAAGCGACTTAGCAGCAAGAGCAGCATTCTGTGATTTCTGTACTTCCTATAATGGTCAGAAAATAAAAAAAGAGGCAGCATCCAGAATTAAGCTGCAACAAATTCTGATTGTCACCAAATTTGAAAAATCAAAATCATTTCTATAATTTGGGAAAAATGAGCTTATCAGTTACATTTTGGACCTAAGCTTCTTGCCATATTTGTGGAGTTGGAACTCAAACCTGGGACTGCCAGTGTGTTGTATGTGCATTACCTTATCCTGCCTCTTAATTGTTCTTTAACTGTGATCTGGGACAAGCAAGAACATTTTGATGACTAATCCAGGACTAATTTCTATTTGCTTTCCCAAGAACATAATTTGTGTTTTTTACAGTAAGTTCACTTTTAAGCTTGCCCATTTCATATATCATATAATTAGAGGTTTTTCAGAGAAAGTTTTTTGCTCTGTAACAGACATTCACTAATTTCTCTTCTCTCTACTTTGTAAATTGATTTTGGCATTTTACCTTTTCATTTACTGATTTGTTTCCTTCCTTTTGATTTACTAATTTTTGACCACCCCTTCCATCTTATTCGTTTGTTCCAGTATTGAGAATAAACTTGAATTTACCCATTAGTTCCTTTGCATCTATCCTTTGCAGAGCTCATGAATTATAATCTAAGTTAATCAGTATGTCAAGGTTTAAATTTGCTGGTGGAGGGAATGTGGGGAAGGATATACATAAGCCTTTAGAAAACTCAAGCTCCCTAAGGAATTCAAGGGAAGTCAGGACTTCATTCCTTTTTAAAGCAATGTAAAATGACAGGAAGAATTACAGGTATGAAATTGTATATTATAAACAGAAGATTTAATTGAACCAGAGTATATAGTAAGAGCAAAGACCCTGAAGACATTGGAAAAGACCATGATGCTGGGAAAGATTGAGGGCAGGAGGAAAAGGGGGCATCAGAGGTTGAGATGGTTGGATGGCATTAGTGACTCAATGGACATGAGTTTGAGCAAGCTCTGGGGGATAGTGAAGAACAGGGAAGCCTGGCATGCTGCAGTTCATGGGATCGCGAAAAGTCAGACACAATTTAGCGACTGAATAATAACAATATAGTAAGAGTAAGAGTAAGAACCCCTACCCTGGAAGAACTTTTAGTTACCAAATCTGGGATAGACTTGGAGCACAGAGGCCTTTGCACATTGACATTGGATTGGTGTCACATGTTACAGTGAGCGTGCATTTCTAAAGACTGCAAAGCATAAAGGCAGCAGCATAGACTTAGCAGAGGGATGCGTGTGACTTTTGGATGTGAGTGCGTGCACTGCTTGACATGATTCTCCTGGTGGTGATGAAGTTTTTGTTTGTACAGAAAGGAGAGAATCTTGATGCTTCTCAATAATATGGTTTATTGTTCTCACTCACAATGATGGATAGACATTTCAAAGAAATGACAGTTATAAAATACGGTAGCCTGCATGCTTTCTCCATCTTTTTCATTCTAGGGACTGTATGACAGGACAGAGGCTTGGTCCTTGTTCAGTGTTTGTATCATCAAACTTTCTTCGCAGATGTGGGTTCTGCCTTCTGTTCTACAGTATAAGAATGCTTTTCCTATGTTGTTAAAAGGTATAAAGAACAATATTTTATCGATTGCTTTTCATTATTTTGAGACCATTTTATACTTAACATTTATACTTAACATACTTCCTTGCTGGAGTTCCCTTTTCCCTTGCATGGCTGAATCTGGCAAAGGTTCATGCATTTCTCCCATCTCTATGGGAATACATATGTAATTACATGGAGATGCTGTCCCTACAAATTTTATTGATTATTGACAATTTTATAGTTCTTGCTTTGTCTTGGACACAGTTAAGTATACTACATTGATTAAATTATTTATTGCTCATCACACATCCGTGAAGTTTAATATTAATGTCTTCATCTTACAATGAGAATCTCTGGTTCAGAGACACAGCTCTGTCAAGGTCATAAAGATAGTCAGTTACAGAGTGAACCCAAGCAATCTGATTTCAGAACATAACCTCTTAACACTATACTGTTAACATCTTGTTTTGCATCTCATCTGCTTGAAGCAGTATGTTTAGAGACAAGTATCAGAGTACCTTGCTTAAAAATGACTAAAAGACAAACAATCCAGTTTAAAAATGGGCCAAGAGCTTGGATAGACGTTTCTCCAGGGAAGTTACACAGCTTGTTAACGAATACAGGAAAAGATGCTCAAGATCATTGGTCATCAGGAAAATGCCACGGTGAGGTACCACTTAACATTTACTAGGATAGCTATAATCAAAACAGTGGAAAATAAGAAGTGTTGGTGAGGATATGGAGAAGTTAGAATCTTTGTACAGTTCCTGGTAAGACTGCCAAGTGGTACAGCCACTGTGGAAAACAGTTCCTTAAAAAATTAAACATAGAATTATCATGGGACTAAGTGACTCTACTCCTAAGTATATCTCCAAAAGGACTGGAAAACAATACTTAACAAATATATGTACACATATGTTTGTAGAAGCACTATTCTTAAAAGGTAGAAACATCCCAGATGTTCATTAATTGATGAATGAATAAGCCAGTTGTGTTATATCCATACAGTGGAATATTTTTCAGCCATGAAAAGGAAGAAGTGTTAATGCATGCCATAGCATGGATGAATTGCAAAAACATTATGCTAAGTAAAGGAAGCCAGACCCAAAAGCCCACATATTGTATGAATCCATTTATATAAAATATCCAAAAGAGATAAACCTACAGAGATGGAGCTCAGATTGGTGGTTTCCAGGAGTTGTGGGAAGAGGGAGTCAGGAGCAACTGCTTAACGGGTACAGGGTGTCGTCCTGGGGTGATTAAATGTTTTGGAACTAGGTGGAGTTGGTACTTCTACAACATTTGCAGTGCCCTGAATGCTACTGAGTTGTTCATTTAAAATTTTTAATTTTGTTATATGAATTTCACCTCCATAAAAAATTAAATGAAAATGAGCAAGCTATCCTGCATCATCTGGCCAGCAGATATTGCTGCTTTTAAGCAGCACATGCCTGCATGTTCTATGGCAGAGCAAGGCAGGCAGGCACTATCCGGCAAACATTAGGTTGAGTACTTGACGTGTGCAGGGCACAGTGATTGACATGCTTCCCAGGCTCTAGGATCCTGCTATCTTGAAGAATTAACAGAGGCTGCCCCTCTGTGTTGACTGAGCTGACACTCAGTAAATAAAGGGCTTAACATTTTGGATAAGCAAAGAACTAACATGCCTTTTCCCACAGCAAGTAGAAAGAAGAGAGTCACAGGCCTTCAAGCATGTTCAGACAGCGTGATGCTATCTTTCTTCTCGCTCGTTAGGTTAGGTTTCAGTCATGCACAGTGGAACAAATGATTCAGGTGAGAGGAATGTTCCTGAAAAGAGCCCTGTACTCATCGGTACCTGTACTCATTGGAATGTAAGGGAGCCTCCCACTGTGTGGCCCAGTGTAGCCAGTGCCCAGACGTTGTTCCAGTTTAGTGTGGGCTTTTGATGTTCTCAGGTTCTTTTCTAAGTTGGCTAAGAGTTTTAAGTATACAGTGCATTCATCTCAACAGTATCCCTGAGGAGCTTAAAGAAAATAGATAGTATTTTCCTTTAAAAAAAAAAATAGAAGGGAAATTTGGGATACGGCAAGGGGAAGCAGCTTGCCTGAGGTTAGGTAACTGACCTTATTTCTCTGAATTCCTCACCCCTTCACTTCAGATGTATGTGTGCAGATATATTTGCTCCTGTATAACCCTCTTGTGGTACTGAGCTTGTTGATTCAGCTCTATCTACATTTCAAGGTTTTTTACCCCAGACATGGAGTGATAAATGAAAATGTTTATTTGCAGATGTTTGAATCATTGTGTTCCCCAAGTATTTCTGCCTAGTTGGACAGATTTTATATGTCCCTCTGTTAAGTAAATTTATTAAACTATAACCTACCTTCTCCCCTCTCAAACCTCCCATTCACTTTTAACAGTTGTCAATTAACCTAACCTAAAATACACATTCCAGTCTCTGGGGGCTTCTTCCTTTCGCAGTAAATCTTGCCTGAGAATTTTCCTGGCCTGAGGCCATTCCGGTAGAAGAGTCTTTCAACCTTTAATCCTTCACTTCTGCTCCTTACCCCACTCCTCAGCATCTTTCCTCTGCCTGTCCCTCAATTCCCAGGGGAAAGGAGTCTCCTCCTACTTTCTGGATCCCACTCTTTTTTATTCTTTCAGGGACCTCAATCCACCAAGTTATTCTTCATTAGTCTCTCTTTTCAGCTTTTAAGTATGGTTAAATCTTTCCTATTTTAGGAAGGGAGGAAGAGAGAAAGGAAGAAAGAAAGGGAAAAAACCCAAAAAACTCCTCTGTCCCGACTGTTTCTCTACTTATCCTGGAATCAGTCTCTTCTTTCACAATCAAAACTGAAATTGTCTGCATTCTTAGACTGCATTTTGGTACACCTCATGGGCTCACCTGCCCAGTGCAGTCTTAGGTTCAGGCCTATAACTCAATTGAAACTGCTCTAGTTGATGTCACCCTGTTGCTAAATCCAGTGAGTCCTGGATCCTCTTGGTATTGACTCCATGGTGCTGAAAACTTGGCCTCTGTGTACCAGTGCCAAATCAAATCTCAGAGACAGAGTTTTGGGTGAAGTAGAAAGGAATAGCATTGTTGTCTTTGCCAGGCAAAGGGTTACACGGCGGGCTCATGCCCTTCAAAACTATGTGTCCCAACTTGGGGTGGATTTGGTGAGGAGTTTCATAGCAATGGTTTCAGTGTGGGGTTGCTGATAAGGATCAGGGCCTTTGCAGGGCCTGCACTCCTTTAATCTGGCCTCAGGCGTTCTCCTGATGAGTTTGTATGGTTAACATCAAGTAGTTAACATCTTCCATTTGGTGGGGGTTTTAGTTCTAGGAAGAGCTCAAAGACATTGTTATGTGTGTCCCTTGAGGTGGAGCCAGGACCCTGACCCAAGGCTGCACTGTTGTGTCTTGGCTGCTCTTCCCTTGTCTCTGTATCCCCTTCCTTCTGTGAGTGGCATCTGTTTGAACCTGCCCTGTGGAACTTGGGAAGCTCTTGGAGGCTGAAGCCTATTCCCTCCAAATAAGGAATGAGGGAATGCGGGACACAGAAGTGTTTCTGTGCCCAGGAGCCCTGCAGGGTCCTGCTCAGTTTCATCCATGACATAAAAAATGTGTGTACTATGGATGGCTCCTTCTTGAAACACTTTCCTAGTTTAAATTTAAATCCTTTTCTATGTTTGTGGCTTATTTTCCCCTTTGTCCTCAACACACTATCTGGGTGACCTCATTAATGCCTATAGGTTCGTTACCATATTTATGTGACTGATCCCCAAGTTTCGCCTGTGTTTTAATTTCCATTGTGTGTTTCCAGCTGCTAGCACAACATACATTCAGTCTTTTGTGAGGGAATGAATAGACTAATGGATGGATATTTTCCTAATGGCACTGATTACTCTCCCAAAGATATTGGTTATCACTGTTTCTATTAGTCACCACTTAAAATAGTGTAAACTCCATGTGAGCAGAGACATTGTCAGTCTTGCTCACTGCAAGGACAGTGTGCCTGGCACGTGATAGATACTCATTCAGTATGAGCAAGTGAATGAGTGGGTGTCCAGGAAGATCCTAGCGCTGGAAACAGCTCCTCTCTGGACCTGGCCACGACAGTTACTTTTTTCACCTTCAAGTGTGTTTCTCATGGACATCACTGAGAACCGCAGTTATTGAGCTTTTTTTAATCATAGTCCCAGCAGTACCACTTGTCCCTGTATTAAGTAGAAAGAATGTTTTCCAAGAAATCTTTCTTCCTCCCTCCATCTCTCCTGTTACCTGAAAACTGTTTTTGCTTCTTGGTGGGTCCTTGAGCCAAAAGACACAACCAAGCCAAACATTAGGAGAAGAAAGGATTGATTACTTGCAGCAAATAAGGAGAACACTGGAGAACTTTTCCCAAAGCAGTGTCTCTCTGAACAGCAAAACTGAGGAAGCTATAAGTGAAGGGTACATGTCTAGTCATGAGGGGGCTTGAGTAGAAGACAGTTTAGTATAGAATTGGGGCAAAGTTTGCTGAGCCCAAGCTTTTAGCTGATTGGAGTCTTGAGGGTCAGGTTCTAACCAGGCTGAGGTCTCAGCAGGTACTTAAGTCCTCTACCTGGGTGGGAGCCTTGGTTCCTGCAAATGACTCAAAAATGTGTATCAGATTGTTCTGTACATCTTTTGAGGAAGAACTAAGACTACTATCATTTCTCAATTGCTTTTCTTTTGTTCCCATGGTCCCCCATGTCCTTTGAGATCATTAATTACTTAGATCCATTCAAGGGCAAGCACTGTGGCCAGCTTAGACCACAAAATGGCTTTGGCCAAAAATGGCTTCTCTTCTGTCAAAAAAATCATGCCTGGTTCTCTTTGTCCAGGGACCTTGTTCCCCAGCTGTTTACAGAATATCGAAAGCAGTCCCTCATCTCATAAGAAGCCTTATTTTTATACCCTCCTCCTTCAAGTCCCTTTCCTAGGAACCTACTGGGAAAAAAACAGCTCAACACTACATGTACATTTAAACTTCGTGCTCTGAATTGACTCGGCTAGGGTGGGAGTGAAAGAGGAGGCCCTCAGAGAACTTGAACTGAAAACGGAAACATACCTTCTCTCTTGAGTATTTCTTTTGTTTAGAGGATCTTTTCTTTAGATCTCTGATCTTCAATTCATGGAGATTCTGACTTGTAGAGCCTTCTCTCAGTTCCCTTTACCCTGAGGTCCTGAGGTGTGGCTGAAGGCACTGTACCAGCACGGCAGGGGGTATACATAGTGGGCCTGGTAACCTCCAGGTTTCAAAGGTATTTTCTTTCCATCTCACTGTCTTCTTTGTTTTGGTTGTTATTGTTGTGCTTGTTCCTTTTATAAAGTGACAGCAGCTAAATTTATTTGTCAACATAAGTTCCCTTTTAAAGAGTGTCTATATTAATAAACACTGAGCAAAGGAAGCTAATCTGAATTGGTGTTTTTACTGAGAGCACTCTAATTAAACACAGGCTGATAAAACATCAACCAGCTCCTTATGCCTCTTGGAAAATCTGATCTTTTTTCCTAGTCTAGCAGGCTGAGACCTGACTGCCTTTATTTCCAAGCTCAGAGGGCCATAGGTAAACAAAGATTAGAATGGCCTTGTGAATATGCATAAGCCTATGAAATACAAGTATGAATTGGTTAAAGAGCAATAAAATTGTTTTCGCTTTCATGAATGCTTAACAGCATTATAAAGACATGAACATGTTGTCTATTTCAGTGAACGGCAGCCTTACCACTTGATAGGTTTAACTATTTTCAAGGTCATTTCTTTTTATAAAATCAGGGCAAGCTGGAAAATGTCAAACAGCCCCTAAGTATAGAATGAACTCCTATTTTCATTGTCATTTTATAGTCATATGTAGTTGTGGTTTTGATTTTCTAAGTTACAACCAGTCATTGGGTGTAGAAGTCACAATAATTTATAATATTAGGAACACGGCATCTATTATCTCCCCAGCCATGAATGTGCCAAGGATCTTTTCAAGTGAAAGAATGGCAGAAAAATAATTGATGTGTTCTGAGAATATGAATATTTAAAGCATCAGGTTAACAATACAGCTGAAGGTGATTAACTGTGCAATAGGTCACTACAGTAAGATAAACGTAATTGAGGCATCCAGCCGAAAGGATTATGTACTTAGCCCCTAAGCCACTTAGGATATATATTAAGTAAGCTGCTGGCACCCTACCATTTCAACTGAAAATAATTTTTCCTTGCATAAAGCAAATACTACTAACACAAGATCTTCAACATGAGTTGTAATTATAACACATAGGAAGTTGGAAGTTGTTCATTATGTAGTATATACGGCATAATTCATATCCTTTTATGGGAATCCTGACATACTAGTAATCTCTACCTCTGGACTAACCCTCACATGTTACTGTGCTTGAGAGTTTGAGGTGATTCTGGAGTAGGCATCATAACTAAGAAATCTGATCTCAAGAGTCAACAGTTTTTGCTGCCACCACTTGTTAGGAAGTGCTCATTGTTTCGTAATGATGCCTGAAAACCATGGACTCCTCAGCATTGTATAAATTTGGATTCAGAGGTAACACAAAAATCCAGATCCTTCTGAATAGGAGATAAGACTTTTAAGGGATCCAACAACATTCATACTATGCTGTTAATTTAAAAAGAATTCACGTGCCTGGTGTGGATGCAGTGTGCAAATCGGTTGGCTACAGTCTTCAGAAACACGTCTGTGTTTATGGTGTTAGTCCACGTTCTCTCTGAGGTGACTTGTAGCCGTCCTTGTGCCCAGGATCCGACAGACTCCTTTTACCAGAAGCACCGCCACCCCCAAATGCAGAGTCTCCTTAGCTTAACCTAGTTCCGGTGGGTTCTCTTGGAATAATTGAGGTAAGACCGTCCCTCCACTTAGGCAGTTTGGAGATGCTGCCTCTTCAGTTGATGGTCTTTTCACTTTGGAAAGACTGCACCTACAGATGTAGCCTGTACAGTTAGTCTTTCTCTGACAGATTTCCCAAGGCAAAACTAATTTAGCTTAGCCAGCCAGATACGCTGCAGCCTCACTCACTTGTACAGGGAGCTCAGGGTTCCACCACACTGTCCTCTTCTCCATTCCCAAAGCTCTCTATGCTCCCTCAGGAGGCACACAGGCTTTTTCCTCTGTAATAACCATCTTTTCACAGACACATGCACACGCACACACTGTTGCTGGCAAACTCTTACTTCCGAATGAAGCCTGCTCTAATCCATATGTGCTCCTACTGGCAAACCTCCCATCTCTAACCCAGACTAGGTTGTTGTTATTGTTCAGTTGCTAAGTCGTGTCCAGCTCTTTGTGAGTTCATGGACTGCAGCACGCCAGGCTTTCTTGTCCTTCACTAGCTCCCGGAATTTGCTCAAACTCATGTCCATTGAGTCAACGATGCCATCAAACCATCCCATCCGCTGTTGCCCCCTTCTCCTCCTGCCCGCAGTCTTTCCCAGCATCAGGGTCTTTTCCAGTGAGTCGGCTTTTCGCATCAGGTGGCCAAAGTATGGGAATCAGTCCTTCCACTGAATAATCAGGGTTGATTTCCTTTAGGATTGACTGGTTTAGGTTCCCCTATTAAACTGCTACACTCTTCATTATACCTTGTCATTTTCATCATAAAGCATTTATCACAGTTGTAATATTGTAGCTGTTTATTCATTGGTTTAATTCCATGGGGGTGGGATTAATGCTGGTTTTGTTTGCTAATGTATTCCCAGGGCTTAGCACCACGCTTTCTGTGTGAAGTGTGTGATACATACTTGTTGAATGAAATAATTAGCATTCATAATTTTGGTTTGAAGGCTGCTATTAGTTTAACTAGGGAAGAGTAATATGAGGGTCTGGATAGAGGCCAGAAGAGTCATAGCTATATGTTGAAGGAAAAATCAGGACTTGGAAAGACATATTCCTGCCTGACAGTTATTTGAAATGTGCTCTTCTTGGGCAGATCTGTATCTGATTATCTTTTTAGGCTTTGGAATAAAAACTTTTAGGTCATATATTTATCATCAAAAATTTATTAAACAGTTACTATGTTGTGGGCACAGTGCTAGGCTCTGGATATGTTGTAGGAAGGGGGAGGCCCCCCCTTCAGGGCCCCAGGAGCGGGCTCTTGTCTAACACTCAGAAAAGAATTGTCCGAGGAGACACGTGCTGACAAAGCAAGAGATTTTATCGGGAAAGGGCACCCAGGTGGAGAGCAGTAGGGTAAGGGAACCCAGGAGAACAGCTCTGCCACGTGGTTCGCAGTCTCAGGGTTTTATGGTGATGGGATCAGTTTCCCAGTGGTCTTTGGCCAATCACTCTAATTCGGAGTCTTTCCTGGTGGCGCACGCATCACTCAGCCAAGATGGATGCTAGCAAGAGGGATTCTGGGAAGTGGACAGACACGCGGTCCTTTTGACCTTTCCCGAACTCTTCCGGTTGGTGGTGGCTTATTAGTTCCGTATTCCTTACCAGGATCTCCTGTCATAAAACAACTCATGCGAATGGTTACCAAAGGACCTGGCCAGGGTGGGCGGTTTCAATCAGTGTGCTTCCCCTAACAGATACAGCTATTGAGGAGGCATAGAAGTAAATCAGTGACTTCAGTAGAGTGTGATATGCTGGGGTAGAGCATCTTCAGAATGAAGGGGGGCATGAAGGAGGCCCCTCAAGTCAGACGTGGAGGCTGGGGGAGGCTTGCTGGAGGCAGTGAGGCCTGAATTGGTTTTTTGGAGTCCCCATAGGAGATATAGTTTTATGAAAGTGGGTGCAGCATGGAAAAGTGGGAACAGCCTGTGTGTGGGGAGGAGGGATGTAACCTGGTATGTAGAGGAGACAGAAGGAGCTCTGTCTTAACTGGTACTGGGGGCACGCAGGTGAGGCGCAGTGTAAGGGGAGGCCAGAGGGTGGGGCATAGTTGGGGTGCTTGGAACCACTGTAATACACAGTAATGTTACTGAAAGTTACACTGAAAGTCATTGGGCCCCAGAGAGGAAGAGAGATCTCTGGAGGAAAACAGACCTTTTTAACTACCACAGAGAAAACAGCGTGTCACACTTGGGAATTAGGGTTCAGCCACACCAGCTGCCCCTGCCAGCTGGGTTTGCATTTGCAGAGGACTCTGCTTGAAGGTGCTGGATGGTGGTGGTGGGGAGGGGGTTGCTGAGAAGTGAGGGGAGGGAATGAGGTTCATCTAAAGCAGTTGCTGGAACTCAGGGCTTGTCTGACCTTACTGTCTGTCTCAGCATGCAGGCCAGTATCCTTCAGAGCGAGAGGAGTAAATCCCTTCCGTGTGTCTCTGCCCTGGAGACTCCAGAGAAGCTCCAGCCTCCTCCCCTTCTTTGAGACTCACTGCCTCCTTTTAAGCTCCCCAGATTTAAAAATAATGGCTTGTCCTGGGTGTGATATGATCTCTGAGCATTTGCCCAGTGCCTGCCCACAGGATCCACCTACAGAATCACTGCTGCCTGCCTCTCGGGTCATGCTGGAATCCTGCAAGCTCTAATGTGAGGCTGGACAACTGCCACCTTCCCAGCTCCCTGCTCCCTCCATTTTCCCAGACCTCTTTATTCTCCAACTCCTCAGGAAACTCAATTACCTTTACTTCATTATGCAGAGCAATTTAACTCTCAAACATCCTTAGGCTCTGGGCCCACCTTTGCAAATCCAGAAGCTCATTAATGTTTCACAGCACTGAAGCGCTGGCAGGAGCTTTGAAATTTCACTCTTTTCTTCTTGCCTCCCTAGGTATCTCAGAGTGAAAAGGAGCTGTGTAGAGATTATTTTCCCACTAATATGAGTTTCACTCCCCCAAACTTCAATATCAGAAAGAGATACAGTCAGTTTCGATTTTTAAAGAATTTTTTTTTCCTCCCATACGTATTAGATAGGTAAAGAATCACATGGAAATCTATCTAGAGTACCAGGTAAATGAAAATATTAGAACAAATAAAGAAGTACTTCTCATAAATGTGAATGAATAGGACAGTGGTAATAACCAGAATGGATTTGGAAGAACGAGTTCTGTCAGTTCAGTATTCTGAGTCCTTTTTAAAGCAGAGAGATGAAGGCAGTGGAAGAGGATGGGGTTATGAGTGTTATCCACTTAAAAAATATTCACAGCCTAAGAGTTGAGAATTATGTTTTATTCAGTGGGTATTTTTAGGACTTCAAGCCCAGGAGACAGCATCTGAAGTAATCCCAAGAGAACTGCTCCAAGGAGGCAAAGGGGCTACAAAAGGTCCAGGCAAGTCAAAGGCATGCAGCTTTCCAAGCTGCTTTGCAGTAGCTGTGGAACAGTGTTCAGAGCAAATGTAAATTGAGGTTTATGGGCAGAGCTTTCAGGAGGCTATTATTTTCTGATATGAAGGGACTGGCTGGACTGGCTGGGCCTTTTACCCTTCATCCTTCTCCATTCTTCCCACCACCCCTCTCCCCACCCCCTGGATGCTGGTTTCCTGGAAAGTGATAGAATGGTCCTCTGGGTGAGCATAAGGAGAAAAGATATACATCAGGGGTATCAAAGGAAACATTAGAGGGAGCTTGGGTCTCCCTCTGGAGAGCCAAGCTATGAGAAAAAGAACTTCCTTTGGGTAAATCATTTTATTTGGTATTCTATTGTAAGCAGCTGGTTTTAATTCTGGCTGTTTATACTTGTATTAAATTGAATTGAATTCTGGGCTTCCCAGGTGGCGCTAGTGGTAAAGAACCTACCTGCCAATGCAGAAGACATAAGAGATATGGGTTTGATCCCTAGGTCAGAAAGATCCCTTGGAGGAGGGCATGGCAACCCCCTCCAGTATTCTTGTCTGGAGAATCCCATGGACAGAGGAGCCTGGCAGACTACAGTCCATAGGGTCGCAGAGTTGGACATGACTGAACCGACTTAGCATGCACACATACATGTTTAGCATGTGCACATATGTGTTCTTTCCCCACCACTTAATTTTTTTTTAATTAAAAATTTTTGTTTATTTATTTATTTTGGGCTGTACTGGGTCTTCAATGCTGTATGGGCTTTTCTCTGGTTGCAGTGAGCAGGGACTACACTCCAGTTGCGGTGCCTTGGCTTCTCTTCTTGCAGAGACGGGCTCTAGGGCACAGGGGCTTCAGTAGTTGTGGCCCCAGGCTCTAGAGTACAGGCTCGCTAGTTGTGGTGTGTGGGCTTAGTTGCTCTATGGCATGTGGAATCTTCCCAGATCAGGGATCAAACTTGCATCTTCTGCATGGGCAGGGGAATTCTTTACCACTGAGCCACTAGAGAAGCCCCCCCTACCCCGACCCATGCCCTGACCCTTTTCAATTTGTATGACCAACTCCTTTTCATCATTTGGTATTCAGTTGAAAAGAGCCTCCACAAAGAGGCCTTCCCTGGTCCTTTCATCGTAACTCTTTCTTTCACATTCCTGTTACATCACTGTTTTATTATTATCAAATTGTTAACATCATCTGGAATGATCATGTTTCTTTACTTCTTGGTACTGTACATCTCTCTGTGGAATTAAGCTGCATTACAACAAGGACCTAATGTATCTTATTCATTGCTCTGCCGGCATGGAGGACTGTGTCTGATATGAAGTAGATACTAGTAAATATTTTTTATGTGAATATAAGATGTATTATGTGGATTAAATAGATACTTTTTAATTTAGTAAGTAATTTATTGGGAAGAACAAAAACAAATTGAAGTAAAATGAATGGTATTAGACTGATTATATATATTTATATAATCTGTGCTTATGTGTCTATTTATGTCCCTGAGATCAATAAATTGCACACTTATTATGTGCTAGGAACTCTGACTTCTAGCTTTTTATATTTTTCAATAGTTTGTATAAAAAAAGAAAGTAAAAAATTTACCCCTTACTCTACCTTTCCTAGGTATTTCTAAAAAACAAAAAAATTTCCTATTTTCACCATTGTATATGTGTTTACTCTGAAATGTTTGCTCAAAGTGAAGTTTGGGACGTGTGGTGGCCTTTGAAATAGAACTGCATTTCTGTCCCAGTAGAAAATGCTCTTTCACAAATATCTCAATGACTTTGTGTCAAAAATGCGCCATTTTGCATGTCAAGACGCCCTTCTTCTCTTACTGTGCTTTTCAATGGATGGCAGTATAGAGAATGAAATTTTAGTGTCAGACGCATCAATTACCACCCAACGGAGCTATTTCATTTTTCACCAGTGATAGAGAAAGAGAGTCGAGGGAATTATGAGTCTATTTTTAACCTTAAAGTCATAGCATTCAGAATAAGATATCTTCACTTAGAAACCAGTCCTGCCTTTGACTGTGGATCAGTACAAGGATTAATAATTCACTCTGCAACCTGCGCTTCCTGGGCCAGTGCTCCCTGGCTCTCATTTAGAGGTCTGTTTACCTCTGTCCATTCAGTCTACTGTACATAACCAGTGGAGAGTAAGCCCATTAACCAGGATAATTTAAGCATCTCAGTTTTCTGCCATCTGCAACATACTGGGATCTCACTGGCAACGTATTTCTTTATGAAGCTTATCTTTCATATCAACTGTGAGTCCAGATCCTTAATACACTGATCAGAAGCATGTGGTTCTGTGACGTGTGAAAATTTAGAAGCCCTGTAATAGATGGCTTGGCTTGCAGAGTCTCAAAGCAGCCATCAGCCATCTTTCCGCTGTGTTTTGTGTCTTCACCTACTGTCCCCTTTCTAGTGCAGCTGATTCCTTCTCAACCTTCAAATTCAGCTCAGACAGGTCCTCTGACAGGGCAGTGTGCTGGGGCTCTCCCTCTTCAGCCTGACTTGAATGCCTCCCTTTCTTGGCTCTTCAAAATTCCTTGTGAATATTTTAGAAAACAGCATTCTTCTGCAAACATTAATTTCCTCCACTAGACTCGAAGCTCTTTGGGGCAGAGACTGGATCTTATTTGACTTCACCTCCCCAACTCTTGGCACAGTGCTTCATAGGCATTTTTAATGTTTATTGAAGGAATCAAAGAAATAGGTCTTGGTGAGTTAACCTTGGATTGTGACCATGATGGAGAATTTATTTTCATGGGAAAATAAAATAACTTAGGATTATAAGCTTTAGGGGATTAGCAGATGGCATTCCGAAAGTTCCTTTGTGAAGTTTAATGTCTAAACTGTTTAAAAACCTTGATTCTGTGTGGTGGTGAATTACCAGTCCTCTGCCCTCATCAACAACTTCTCGGTGGCAGGATTTTTACAAATCCTTTTCATGTTGTTGTTTTATTTCCTTTCACTTTTTTTTTTGTTGTTACCAATTCTTGAGTTTTGTGGACCAAGGGTAAGGATTGTTTGAGGAAAGGGTCTTAGCTAAATTTATTGGAAATGATGAGCAAACTGAAGGAAGTCTTGAATAGTTAAGTGTTTGAAGTTAAGAGCCAAGGCAAGCCTTTCAGACTTTAATATTAATCTAATAGAAATGCTGTCCTTAGAATTGTCATAGCTGAGGATAGATAAGATTCTTGCCATGTTGTAATTTGGGTTCTGTCTCTCCTGCTGACTCTGAAAATCTTGAGGGCAGGAAGTGGATCTTATTCACTGTATTTCCAGTGTCTAGCATAATGAATGTTTGGTGAGAGATCAATCAGTAAATGAATGATGATATTTCCTTCTCGGCGTTGATGAGAGATCAAGCTATTGGATTTGATAACGTATTTTCTTTATGCTGCAGGTAGGTTTTTTTTTATTTTTAAATATCTTTTAATTAAATATATAAGCTTTAAATATCACACTGTTACAAATGTGTCAATGTATGAGCAAACACAGATTCCTAATTCTATTTATTTTTAAGAGACAAGCATTAGTTTACTAAATACATTATACTCATCAAAAATTTTTCCAGTATAGTCTCATAGTTACTAATAAGAAAATTCATAATTATTTATGTTAGAAAATATTTTATATGACTTGATAATATGAGAATGGAGACTATGTTGTTTGAATTTTTTTTGGTAAAATGAGGCTAAATATATTAGCAATAATATGAAAATAAGAAAATACTCAGGTAATAGCTATTTATACATTTCCTTCAGTATACTGACATTTAAGTAATTGAGGAAAGATTTTTAAAAGTATGCAAATTATTAAAAATGTTCATTTATTTATTTCATCAAAAGGAATTAAAGTAAATTTAATTTCAAATTTGCTTTAAAATTAAAAATGTTAAACCCATTAGGATTCTTTTTTAATTTACAAAGGGCTTGATAAATTGACTAATATTCTGTGACTGTTTTTTTTTTTTAATTTTGTTTTATTTTTAAACTTTACAATATTGTATTAGTTTTGCCAAATATCCAAATGAATCCGCCACAGGTATACCTGTGTTCCCCATCCTGAACCCTCCTCCCTCCTCCCTCCCCATACCCTCCCTCTGTAGGTTTTGATTACTATAGAGAAGATCTGCTTGATGGAGTCAAAGTTTTATATTTTTATTTAATCAAAATGTATAGAAATATCAGTGTACTCATCCTACTGGGTTTCTGTTTTGAATCAAGAAAATTATAGAATGAAAGGGATGAAAATTATATGCTTTATGTCTTTTATTATTCTCAAAGAATTGGAATTTGCCATGGAGACAAAGCTAAGTGGGAAGCAATCATCTTTTTCTTTTTAAAGTGATGCCAGATTATTTGCCATAATAATAATAATAACAGAACAAATTCCTTCATTCCTTTCACTCTCCTCATCAGATGCATGGTTTATTTAGGGTAAAGAAGTTTAGGAATGAAGAAAACCAATTCATTAATTCATTTTGCTGATTTAGTATAATGTTAATTTTGTAGTAGCTTCATTTCTTTAATGCATTGTTAATGTCATAAATTATGTCGATTATGAGAGGTTGGAGGGACTGAGGAAAGATAAATAGAGGAAACAGAGCATTTTTAGGGCAATGAAAATACTGTATGATATTATAGTATGATACTATAATGATGGATCCTTGTCATTGTACATTTATCCAAACCTATAGAATGTACCACACCAGGAGCAAAGCCTAATGTAAACTACAGGCTTTGGGTTGTTATGATGTTAAAATAGATTCATCAGTTGTATCAAATGTACCACTCAGGTGGGGCATGTTGATAATGGCAGAGGCTGTGCCTGTGTGGAGCGGGTGATGGGGCATGGGAAATCTCTGTACTGTCTTCTCAATTTTGCTGTTAACCTAAAACTGCTCTAAAAATATTAAGTCTAAAAACATTCCCCTGAAAAGTATAAACAATAAAGAAAGAGTTCTTTCTATGTTGTAGTACTTCTTGCAAAATTTTGTTAAGTACATCCTATTGTTGTTGTTTTTTTTTAATCTTTTTTTGATGTGGAACATTTTTTTTTAAAGTCTTTATTGAATTTGTTACAATATTGCTTCTGTTTTTTATGTTTTTTGGTCTTGAGGCATGTGGGATCTTAGCTCCTCCATCAGGGATTGAACCTGCACCCCCTACATTGGAAGGCGAAATCTTAACCACCAGATTCCCAGGGAAGTCCCCGCCCTATTGTGTTTAGAGGAAAGGAGAGGAGAAAACACTGGATCTAGACTATATTACAGGAAAGATTAACTAGGGGGGTACTGGCTTCAGCTTCCAGGGTCATTGTAACACCACTGATAAAGCTATGTAGCCTTGAAGTGTGTTGGACAACCTTCTGTGTTGTGAGCCAGGCTGAGACTTTGAAGACATAAACCCTCGATCACTCAGTAAACATATTTCCACAGGAAAAAAACCAAGAGCTAAATAGAGTAGCATCTGTAGAACCTTGGTTCCTTGATATCTCACTTTGTCAACAAAGTAATTTACAGAATCACTTTTTAAGTTTTAAGGTGAAATCAACAGAGATAACACACTGAAGGCTTTGGAGCCACCAAGACTGATTATTTTCATTGATTCTTTATTTCATTGACTCATTCAGTACAGACTAGGCACCATATTATGTGCTTGGAT
Source organism: Bubalus bubalis (assembly GCF_019923935.1). Taxonomy (NCBI): domain Eukaryota; kingdom Metazoa; phylum Chordata; class Mammalia; order Artiodactyla; family Bovidae; genus Bubalus; species Bubalus bubalis. Next base: position 49,941,646 of record NC_059161.1, on the reverse strand, counting down.
TTAGAGACAAAATCATGCTGTTGTTTTGACATTAATGAACTTACAGTCTAATAAAGCCACCAAAATATACAAGAGTGATTCAAGGGTGGGAGAGTAAGCCAAATGTACAAACTCCAAAATCCTCTGATTTTTGCATATGAGGTCATTGGAAACCAAAGCAAGTTTAGATTGAGGGCTTAATGGTGTCATAGTACATGGAAAATCCCATGGATGGAGAAACCTGGTAGGCTGCAGTCCATGGGGTCGCTAAGAGTCAGACACGACTGAGCTACTTCACTTTTCACTTTTCACTTTCATGCATTGGAGAAGGAAATGGCAACCCACTCCAGTGTTCTTGCCTAGAGAATCCCAGGGACGGGGGAGCCTAGTAGGCTGCCATCTATGGGGTCGCACAGAGTCAGACGACTGAAGCGACTTAGCGGCAGCAGCAGTACACATTATAAAGTGTTGAAAATTTGAGTAATGAATATGAGTGTGGAGATTTTTTCTAGCAGTTTGGCTATGAAGGGAGAAATAAAGTGAGCTAGAGGTGAATGGAGTTAGAAGGGGGCTTTGTTTTAAGATGGAAGTCTGTGAGTCAAACTTAGGCTCAGGAGAGGTAGTTAGTGGAGAGAGAAATAAACTAAAGATTAGGAAGTAGAAGTTATGACTGCTGGAGCGGGAAGGAGGCAGGAAGAATGAAGCTTAAAACACAGGAGAATATTGTTCCAGCAGGAGGAGGAGTATTCCTCTCAAAGAGGGAGAATTTAAAGAATGGGCATGCATGCTGTTCCTGGGGAATATGTTAGCCGCTTGTGTCCTACTCTCTGCATCTGTCCATGGGGTCCTCCAGGCAAGAATACTAGAGTAGGGTTGCCATTCCCTTCTCTACGGGATCTTCCCGACTTTCAGGGACCAAACCTGGGTCTTCTGCATTGAAGGAGGATTCTTTACTGTCTGAGCTAACAGACTGGTAGGAATTCATAGCAGATTATGGCTTCTGTGAAATCAGGAGCAAGATCATCAGGTGAGGAGGAGCAGACACAGAGGATTGGGGCTTGAGCAGAGAGATGGAGGTTTGAGGGGACATCTGAGGAAATGAATCTGGATGATGCAACAAGGTTCCAGGGTCATGAGCAGGTTATAAGGGTGAACCAGGCACCATCTATGTGTTGAAGCACTAATCCACAGAGTTCCTCCATCACAGCTTGGCAGCCAGGTGTTATAGCAAATAAAAATAGCAAACATTCATTGAGCGCTTACTTTGTGCCAAGTATCTTATGTGTAATAACTCTCTTGGTTTTCACCACACTGCTGTAAAATAAGCTCCTGTCTTTACCATCTGCATTTTGCAGATGAGACTGGAAAGTTGAATACATCACTCAATGTTCTGCAGCTAATGAGTAGCAGGGCTGATGTTCAAGTGCAGGCATTGCTATTCCAGAGCCAGCCCTCATTTGTGCTTTCCTGGTTTCGGGCCCACAAGTGCACAGTGGACCACTCCATGTTGCATTCTGCTGAGTAGTTGAAACCGAAAAGGAGTTGATGATGCTGGAGATAGAAGGGTTGAAATTGCGTGGAATTAAATGATGCCCTTTGAGGTCTGGGTGGATGGATAAAGGGGTGGAGCTGGAGTGGGTTTAGGAGTTTGAGGTCCTTGGAGAACAGAGTACTCCAGGGACTAGAGTGCAAGAGGAGTGGTTAATAACAGGAGGGTATCACATGGGTCTGGAGGGAGGGGGTAAGGTTTTCATCCAACACACATTTGAAAGTTTCCTTTTCCTGAGGTATTCTATTTTCTTTAAAAACTTTGGCCATGTTAGGTGTTCTTATGGGTACTATTTTTGACTAATCAGTCTCTACACAATTTGCTACCTATAGAAAAAGAGCTTAGTATTTGAGATATTCCAAGTTTTCACCCGAAAGACTTGGAACAGAGTATCAGCATTAATAGGGAAGAAATGTATTGGCATTAATACTGCTCTTTTGGGAAACAGCAACTGTTAGCTGTAACATTGCATCGTGTTATCTGCAGCACAGTGAACTGTGTGATGAGTTTATTTAAAGTTTTTGGGCTTTAGATTCTCCAGAGTGACGTGTACTAGGCAACTTCTTCATCCACGGGTTACAGACAGAAAATCCCTATGGAGGACAGTGTACGAACATTAAACAGTGACTTAATGGGTAGTCAGGTCATATCAATACCAAACAATACAGGCCAACACTTCTAAAAGGTTTTTTTTACATATATAGCTACTTGGTAGTCCTCACAGTCCAGGACTCACTCCAAAGCAATTGGGGACAAAGGAGAAAACTTTAAAACCAGTTATATTACTATTCTCAGTGAGATCCAAGAGGACATTACATCTATAGAGAAAGAGAGACAGCTTTGAGTAAGGAACATTTAGGAGTACATTCATTCTTTTACATGATCATAAAACTATATTACAAAATTTGATCATGCATTAAGCAAAGAGAATCTCAATAACTACAGTGCAGAAACCCCAGAAATTCATAGCAAAAATATAGCCCCCTCAAAATTTAACAGCCTGTTAATTTTAAAAATGCTATCTGCATCACTCAGAAAGGAATACAGTTTGGTTGGAAAGAGCAAAAGAAGAAAGGATGTGTGTTTCTTGTTCTTTGTAGAAAGTTGGATTTCATGTTATCCCAGACAAGGTCAGCAGGATTTGGGGTAGTGTCATACCATTTCTTTTCTTTTTTAAAAAATTAATTAATTTATTTTTGGGTGTGCTGGATCTTCGTTGCTGCATGCGGGCTTTATTTAGTTGCCAGAAGCGGGAGCTACTCTCTAGTTGTAGTTTGCTGGCTTCTCACTGTGGTGGCTTCTGTTGCGGAGTATGGGCTCTAGAGCGCACACTCAGTCATTGTGACACATTGGCTCAGTAGTTGCGGAACCCATCTCTAGAGCACAGGCTCAGTATTTGTGATGCATGGGCTTAGTTGCTCCCTGGTACGTGGGATCTTCCTGGACCAGGGATCAAACCCATGTCCCCTGCATTGGTAGGTGGATTCTTAACCACTGTACCACCAGGGAAGCTTGAGTCATACCATATCTTGATTTGTTGTAGGTGGAGAAAGGTGAACAATAGTATATCCTAGTGATTCTCAAACTTTTGATCTCAGGATCAAAGTACTTTGAAGTATACTCTTTATACTCTTCAAAGTTATTGAGGACCCCAAATATACATTTTTATAAGGGTTATATAAATTTTTACCATGTTACAAATTTAAAACTGAGATATTCAAAGTGTTTATTAATTCATTTAATATAAGAAATCCATTAAATATTAGTAAAAATATTTTTATGAAAAATAACTTTTTGAAGACAAAAATTAGAAAATTGACAATGTTTTATAGTTTTACAAATCTCTTTAGTGTCTGGTGTAATTATTCAATGGCTGAGTCCTTATATCTACTTTGGCATTCAGCCTCTTGTGATCCCATACAATGTGTGGCCTCTGGAAAACTCTGTCCACTTACTCACAAGATGATAAGAATGAAGAAGGCAGTAGTATCTTAGTATTAATATGAAAATAGTCTTGACCTCTCAGATCCTCTCAAACAGTCTTTAAGAGCTGCTTTGAAGACCACTAGTACACATAGTAGGTTATGTTTTCCAAATAAATCAATAAATACTTGATGTGAATTCCAGGTTATCTTTTTGGTGTTAATATTCAAAGAATATAGCTTGAGCTTCAAAATTAAATTTGCTTTCATTCAAAAACCTTTATGGACTAGAGCTAATCAGTGAATTTAGCAAAGTTGCAGGATACAAAATCAATACACAGAAATCACTTACATTTCTATATACTAACAGTGAAAAATCAGAAAGAGAAATTAAGGAATCAGTCCCATTCACCACTGCAACAAAAAGAATTAAACATCTAGGAATAAACCTACCTAAGGAGACAAAAGAACAGAAAATTATAAGAAGACACTAATGAAAGAAGTCAAAGACACCATAAACAATGGAGAGATATTCCATGTTCCTGAGTAGGAAGAATCAATATTGTGAAAATGACTATCCTACCAAATGCACTCTACAGATTCAATGCGATCTCTATCAAATTACCATTGGCATTTTTCACAGAACTAGAACAAAAAATTTCACAATTCATATGGGAACACAAAAGACCCTGAATAGCCAAAACAATCCTGAGAAAGAAGAATGGAGCTGGAGGAATCAACCTTCCTGACTTCAGATTATACTACAAAGCTACAGTCATGAAAAGGGTATGGTACTGGCACAAAACAGAAATATAGACCAATGGAACAAAATAGAATGCCCAGAAATAAACCCAAAACTCAAAAATGGATTAAAGACCTAAATGGAAGACCAGAAACTATAAAACTCCTAGAGGAACACATAGGCAGGACACTCGATGACATAAAGCAAGATTCTTTATGACCCATCTCCTAGAGTAATGGAAATAAAACAAAAGTAAGCAAGTGGGACCTGTTTAAACTTAAAAGCTTTTGCACAGCAAAGGAAACTATAAGCAAGGTGAAAAGACAATCCTCAGAATGGGAGAAAATAATAGCAAATGAAACAACTGACAAAGGGGAAGACTGATGCAGCCACTATGGAAGATGGTATGGAGATTCTTTTAAAAAGTAGGAATAAAACCACCATATTACCCAGCAATTCCACTCCTAGGCATATATCCTGAGGAAACCAGGATTGAAAAAGACACATGTACCCCATTTTTCATTGTAGCACTATTTACAATAGCTAGAACATGGCAGCAACCTAGATGTCCATCCACATATGAATGATAAAGGAGTTGTGGTACATATACACAATGGAATATTACTCAGCCATAAAAAGAACGCATTTGAGTCAGTTCTGATGAGGTGGATGAACCCAGAACCTATTATATAGAGTGAAGTGAGTCAGAAAGAGAAAGATAAATATGTTATTCTAATGCATATATACAGAATCCAGAAAAATGGTACTGAAGAATTTATTTACAGGGCAGCAATGGAGAAACAGATATAGAGAATAGACTTATGGACATGAGGAGAGGGGAGGAGAGGGTGAGATGGATGGAAAGAGTAACATGGAAACTTATATTACCATGTGTAAAATAGATAGCCAACGGGAATTTGCTTTATGGCTCAGGAAGCTCAAACAGGGGCTCTGTAACAACCTAGAGGGGTGGGATGTGGCGGGAAATGGGAGGGAGGTTCAAAAGGGAGGGGATATATTTATACCTATGGCTGATTCATGTTGAGGTTTGACAGAAAACAGCAAAATTCTGTAAATTTTATTCTTCAATAAAAGAATAAATTGAAAAAAAAAGAGAGATGAAAAACTATGAAAAAAAAAACCACCTTTATGGTCTGAACTGAACTGATGGTAGAAGTATATCTAATCAAATAAAATTGGCATGCAATTCTGCAGAATGAAATTACGTGGAATTAGATGAGAAAAAGCCTCATTCTGCTTAAAACATAGTAAGTGCAGAGAAAATCCTGGTTCCCTTCCTCTGCTCACCACTTCCTTCTTAATAAGTACCTAATTTGAGATGACATTAGTCTGAGAGTGTATAGCTCTTGCTTTACCAAGTTATACTAGTTAAGTATAAGAATAGAAATAAAATGGTACTTCCCATGCTCTGTCTCCACATACCCAACTGCAGGCTCTTCTCTCCATATCATTTCTGCAGGTCTGTGGCTGTCTTGTCAAGTGCACTGTGCCTGCAGTGTATGTTCGTAGACACTTTTCCCTCCACTTCTCCAGCACCATCATCCCTGCTTCTAGGTGCAAGGCATTCTCAGCTATCTTCCTCTATTCAGGATGTGGGCCATCTGCTGAGAGCCTCTTCTATCCATCACCCAGACTCTCTTATCTTTGTTTCCAGTGGCCATTAGGTATTGAATACACTTCCAGGAGTAAAATGAACCTTAAAGATAATTTGCTTAACTAGCCACATATTCGCTTATCTAATCAAGTGATGTTTGACCCTATCTGTTGGTAGAATGGAAATTGTGGGAAAAAGATGAACAAATAATTGTTTGTTCAGTGTCCGTTGAATGGTAGACTCTAGGCTAGGTCCTTTTCAAATCTTATTTTAATTTTTCGTTCTTTTGATAGTCTTTCAACACAAGCTTATTATCTCTGTTTCACAAATTGGGGAACTGAGGGTCAGAGGTTAAAGTTCCTTGTTTGTTGCACTGTGTTCAGTAAGTAGCAGAGTCAGGATTTTAAACTGCTTGGTCTCAAACCTTGTCCTTTTTCTGCTGTCTCAGGAAGACTCACTAGCTAATAGAAACTCCATCCTGCATAAAAAGGACATAATGACATATGAAAAATAGAGAGTTACAGAGCTATTTTTTCCCCAGAGCTATTTTTTCCCCTCAAAGAATATTTTAAGTTATAACTTTGGTAGAATTTTATTTCAGCCTGGAGCCAAACTTCTAAACAAGTCTACTTTCTCTGAAAAAAATCTCAAGTTGGTAACTGGGGAAAATTTTGCCAAATCTTTGGGGTTTTGGCAGGGCTCTAGATGGGAAAATAAGCCATTAAGCTGTAACCATGGTTATATGGACAGGACATGGACAGGACTTTGTTGGTTCTGTCTCCCTGTGGCCTCTTCCCTGTGTCCCCATCTCTGCCGTCTTTCATGGTTGGGTCAGGCCTTTCCTTTCTGCGACAAGCTTCTTAGTCTGTCCCCTCCGTGGCTGCAGAGAAGTCTTTGGTTTGGGTCCCAGTCTGTCATGTCCAGAATTAGCGGTATAGTAATTTTTTTTGTTAGTAGTAAAATATTGTATTATTTTAACCGATAGGTGTAAAACATGATTCATCAGACCATCCTACTAGCCCTACTCAGAAGGTGGCGGTAATCTGTTTCCCTCATTCTTGTGAAAACTCCCACCAACAGCATTAGCAGACTGTAGACAGTTAAGATGTTAGTGGAAGAATGTAGGAAATGATCAAACAGATAGTTGACCCCTAATTACAAAATCTTGATTACCAATTCACATATTCAGTTAATATTTATATTAATTTTAAAGTTTATATTATATTCTGTTACAAATTTGGGGTATAAAATCCTTTGCCTGATTGATGTGCTATATTCTAGATTGGATTTTTAGTAAGGTTTTGGGTATTTTGAACATGGCTTAATCATTTTATGATAGTTGGGACAGGATTTTGGAATAATTTGGAATGAGTGGTTTTAATCACAGATGTGAAGGAAGATGAATTGAACTCCTCTTCCAAGTTTAATTCTAATTACTGTTGCTCTCATGCTGAAATTAAAGCTGAACCTGAGATTGGTGACTTACCGTTTTTTGTTAAAATGAAATGTTCAGCATGAGTGAGCTATAGTAAAAAATAAAAAACCTCAAACAAGTGAAATACAATTACCTTTGCTTGATCAAAGTAATTTTTGCCCCCATAGTTACCTAAGTACTATATGTATCTGCACATATACATATATATACTAGTATATATATAGTACTATGCATGTATACATATATAGTACTATATATATATACATATATAGGTATAGTACTATACATATACATATATATACTATATATGTATATACTATGTATATATATACACTACATATGTATATATATATATACTATATGTATATGTATCTAAGCTATATGTGTCAAAATTGTAGCAGAATGACCTGAATCTAATAGCCAAGAAATGTGATGTATTTTGAGAAGGAAGGCAGTCTTATTATAGATGTCTTATATATTTTCTTTAGGTATTATTTATTTCTTTGGGCATTTAAGTTGTTTGAGAAAGAAAAGATTTTTATGTTTTCTTCTGAGACTTAAATGATTAAATATTTGTGCAACAAATTTATGTTTATGCTAAAAGGTACTGTGGTGTTTTTTTCTTTAAAATCAATCCTAGTGATGAGTCAGAAACTGAATTTCTTTTTTAATAGCTGCAGCTACAGAAGAACAGAGAGGTTAAATGGGCTTCCTTATATACAGAAGTAAATGGTTAATTCAGATCAAAAATGTATAGTATTGTAACTTTCTTAGGACATGAGATAAAAGGGAGACAGAGAAATCTTCAGGTTAAATTGTAGACAGTTGATGTATCTTTGAATATTAGGAAGCTTCCTGTCTTATATGGGTGCTTTCCAAGATGGTCCGTAGAATACTGATCACTATTTTGAAGGCACTCAAGATCTGAAGTTAATTTTAATATTCTGTCTACTTGGCACATTTTGGATTTTGTCTGATGTAGCAGAAAAATTCCTAAGTAGAATAATTTTTTAAACATGATTACATTGGATTAGAGCAGTGAACACATTGCTCTTCTCAATAATGCTTCCAGCATTTGAATTCATTAAAATAATAAAAAGCTTTTCTTTATCTGCCTCATTTTTTTTAATGCAATTCTGTCACAGAGCAGACTTAATCCTTTTGTTGGTGAAGGTAGTTAAAATTTCCTATCTGAAAGGAAAAAAAAAAGTTCACTTCTTCTAGTTAATCTGATACCTTTATCTTCAGGGTCTTACGAAACATCTTAGTAAAAGCAAAATCAAAACAAAAATTGGGTCTAGTCACAGTGGCGCAAGGGACATGGTATTGCATGGCAAGGTGGTGGGTGGAGCACAGAAGTCTTCAGGTTAAATTGTAGATAGTAGAAGGCAGTGGCACCCCACTCCAGTACTCATGCCTGGAAAATCCCATGGACGGAGGAGCCTGGTAGGCTGCAGTCCATGGGGTTGCTAAGATTCGGACAAGACTGAGCGACTTCACTTTCACTTTTCACTTTCATGCATTGGAGAAGGAAATGGCAACCCACTCCAGTGTTCTTGCCTGGAGAATCCCAGGGATGGGGGAGCCTGGTGGGCTGCCGTCTATGGGGTCGCACAGAGTTGGACACGACTGAAGCAACTTAGCAGCAGCAGCAGGTGTATCTTTGGATATTAGGAAGCTTCCTATCTTATATGAGTACTTTCCAAGATGGTCCTTAGAATACTGATCTCTATTTTGAAGGCACTCAACATCTGAAGTTAATGTTAATATTCTGTCTACTTGGCACATTTTGGATTCCTCAGGGCTCTGAACCCAGCCTTGCTCTTCATCGGTGCTGTGTTTTGAAGAAGTCACCTAAACTCTCTTGAGTCTCATTTTTTTCATACAGAAAGAAGGACTTCGATTTAGATCTCTGAGATACTTTTTAGTGCTTTGTTGTTGTTCAGTTGCTCAGTCATGTCCGAATCTTTGCAACCCCGTGGACTGCAGCACGCGAGGCTCCCCTGTCCTTCACCATCTCCCAGAGTTTGCTCAAACCCATGTCCATTGAGTCAATGATGCCATCCAATCATCTCATTCTCTGTTGTCCCCTTCTCCTCTTGCCTTCAATGTTTCCCAGCATCAGGGTCTTTTCTAATGAATCTAATGAGTTTTAGTGCTTATTGCTTATATAATTTAATCAAAATGCAGCAGGATGTATTATTTCCCAATTCGACCTTCTTACTTTTCATACCTCTTCGAACACCACACCCTCCATCAGCTACTACTCCATCACTTTCATTTCCCTTATAGGAACACTTCTCAAAGGAGGTGTGATTATCCCCTGGTTTGGCTTCTTACCTTCCCATTTTTTCTTAAACTTACTTTATCACCCTTTGGCCCCCTCCACTCTAGTCAGACTGTCTGTCAAGGTATCTACATTGCTAAACCCAATACATTTGTCCTAGGACCTGCCATGGGCTGTAGGGTTTCCTTGCTACTCACCCACCTGAGAGCACTAGATGAAGCCTTTGAGTCCCTTGGGTGCTTAGGTGGTGCAGGTCTCTCCATAGCATCATTCTGATGGCAGACCTGTGACAGATGAGTTATCACTTACTACACGAGTAAAGGGCAGATCCCAGGAGTATGTTGGAGGCTAGAATGGGAAATTGTGCTTTTAACTTCAGATGTCACTAGGCAACCTGCAATCTGAGATCACCTGTATAGCATGCCTGGCCCTGTGCTGTTGAATAGCAGGCAGTCTATACCTGTAAGATTTTTCTCCATCTTTTTTTTTCTCCTTCCATCTTTCCTGCACCCTTTAGTCTTGGCCTCTACATCATAGCATGGAATTATAACCACAGAGCACATTCTGATTCACATTGCTTTCAACATGTAATAAAGGCGTATTCTTCATGGGGGCTATTTCCCAGCTTTTCTCTCCTGTCTCACCATAAATGAGGGCTGCTCCCCTGGCTGTCCCTGCAGCTCATGACATGAATCCTCTGAGGCATAATAGCCCTTCTCCAGCAATAAATCAGCAGAGCTGCTCCTATTCCTTGGCCTGGGAAATTAACAGAGCAGGATACCCCGCTTTCCCTGAGGGTTTGCTGAAGCAAAGTTTGTTCACAGTGAAGAATGAAGCATGCAGCTCCAGCTTTAACCCGATCAGTGAACATGTGGGTTCAGATGGAAGCAAAATGGGATATTGTAAATATACGTGTGCTTCTGCCGCCAAGGCAAGAAGTGAGGAGGCATCTAATTATTCTTGAACAGATGGTCCTCTGCCAAGTATCATCCTTGTATGCAGGCATACAAGAAAATGGCCCGAGTCTAACTCAAAAACCACACAGAGTCATCCGTGTGTTCTCTGTCAGTTTACCTCAGTGTGTAGATGGACAGCACCATCACCCTTCACTAGATTAGCAACAGTCTGGAGCGTGAAATTTTAAGCTCTTTCCTCCTCTTTCCTCCAGCCTTCTTTCTGAGGCATCATCTCTCAGAACACATGGTTGACTTATTAATTACAGGTCTGTGTCTCTGGAGCAGAGGCTCCTTTATTTAGATTCCTCAGCCAGTTTACCTCCTTTTTGTCATCCTATTTCCCACTCCAGTTCTCTTTTACCTTGCTTCCCTCGCAAGTCCCTTTTAAAAAAAAATAAATAAATAATTAACTAATTTGTTTATTTGGCTTCAATGGGTCTTAATTGAGGCACTCGGGATCTTTCCTTGCTGTGCACGAATTCTCTAGTTGTGGCCCGCATGCTCAATAGTTGTGGTCCTTGGGTTTAGTTGCCCCATGGCATGTGGGATCTTAGTTCCCTGTGCTGCTGTGCTGTGCTTAGTTGCTCAGTCGTGTCCGACTCTTTGCGACCCTGTGGACTGTAACCCACCAGGCTCCTCTGTCCATGAGGATTCTCCAGGCAAGAGAATCCTGGAGTGGGTTGACATTTCCTCCTTCAGGGGGTCTTCCTAGTCCAGGGATCAAACCCATGTCCTCTGCATTGCAAGGTGGATTCTCAAGCATTGGACCACCAGGGAAGTCCCAGGCCCTTTTTTTTCTGTTCTCCTCAAAACTCACCTTCAGGAAAGACCTCCTAGCAGTCTTTTGTGCCTCACCATGCCTCGGGTGTGTGTGCTGTTACAGTTAAAGTCTTTCCTTAGCTGCGGAAGAAGAACTTTTCCCCCTTATTTGAAAAGGTCAGCAGGAGACTGTTTCTCAAACCTTCAACATTATCCTCCGTGTACTTGCCCTACTGAGTTCAGTCCACAAGCATTTCCCTCCTTTTGGTGCATTTGCACTCCTGCGGCTTGGATCCTTGATACTCAGATGTTCTGAGCTGCTAGACATGTCTGGAAATTGGGTTTTAAGAACAGGGTTAAGTGTGAGGTCATGTAAAATTTTTCATTACCTTTATTCTTGACTTCTAAAGCATCCCATGTTTATTCACTTAACTATTCATCCCCCTGTGGTACTCCCTGCTGCTGCTACTGCTGCTGCTAAGTCGCCTCAGTCGTGTCCAACTCTGTGCAACCCCATAGATGGCAGCCCACCAGGCTCCCCTGTCCCTGGGATTCTCCAGGCAAGAACACTGGAGTGTGTTGCCATTTCCTTCTCCAATGCATGAAAGTGAAAAGTGAAAGTGAAGTCGCTTAGTCTTGTCCGAATCTTAGCAACCCCATGGACTGCAGCCTACCAGGTTCCTCCATCCGTGGGATTTTCCAGGCAAGAGTACTGGAGTGGTGTGCCATTGCCTTCTCCGGTGGTGCTCCCTGAGACCTGTGTATTTTTCCTGTGAGATAAGAGGATATTATTTTGTGGTGTTCAGTATCTTTTAAAAAATATTTATTGTTATTATTTTATGTATTTTGCTGTGTTGGGTCTTAGTTGTGGCATGTGAGATCTTCAATCTTATGGGATGCAAACTCTTAATTGTGGTATGTGGGATCTAATTCCCTGACCAGGGATCAGACTTGGGCCCCTTGCATTGAGAGCACAGAGTCTTAGTTCCTGGACCAGCAGGGAAGTCCCAGTGTCCAGTCTTTTACGTGTTTCTTCCAAATATGTAAGCTCCCTGAGGCCAGGTCTATCTTCCATATGGTTTATTATAATAAGTCAAACAGACCTGGAATAAATTCCCACATCTACTCCTTGACAGTGGCAAGACTCTTCGAGCTTTCTAAGCCTCTGTAGCAGAGGTATGATCTTGAATTGTCACTAAATAGATAGTAATGCCTTACACATAGGAAGTACCACGTGCCAGGCATTGTGCTAAGGACTCTGTAGGAATTGTTTCATTAAACACTCATGATATCTGTGAGGTGAGTACTGTATTATTACCTGCTATTTGGGGATGATAAAGCCAAGGCCTTAAGAAGTTTGTTACTCACTCAAGATTGCACAGCTAGGAAGGTGGGCAAGCTAGAAACTAACAGACGATCATCTGACTCCAGAGCCTGTGCTCCTTAGTTTGCAGGCTCCTTAAAGAGTGATGTAGCAGCTATTCAACAACCATACTTTGATAATCAAGATAAATGAGGGGCAAGAGCTATACTTTATAAATTGTCCTTAATCCAGTGAAGCTGAGATGCCTATAGTGTCTTTAATTCTCTAAATATTTGCACAAAATTATTTAATGTGATCCTAAACAACTCAGTATAATTAGCCAAAATTAATGTATTATCATTGTTAGAATAAAAGTTGCTCTTTATTGAGCAGCTACTCAGTGCTCAATACTTAACTAATTTGTTAGTTAACATGCTTTACATAATTAACTTTACATACTTAATTAATTTTCATAACAGCCTTATGAGTTAGGTGTTACTAGCATGCCCTCATTTTACAAATAAGAATCTGAAGCTCAGAGAAGTCAACAAAATCTGTCAAAGTCACATTGTAGCTACAATGGCAGTGTGCAGATTGAAGGTTAGATCTGATTCCCAAGTCCATGTTCTTTCCACTTACACACACCTAATTAATTAGAACTGTTCCTAGAGAGCTCAGCCTATTTGACTGCATGTGGGGCTTTCTCAGTGAAACTACCACAATCCTATACAAGGAAAAACCCTGTGGCCTCAGATAACCCCAGTTTGATTTAGTCCAGTTCCTGCAGTTATAGATGGATGAAAATGTTGTGAACTGAGAATGGAATCATATTTTAAACAATTATTTTATCAACATGTTGTGCTAAGTCACTTTAGTCTTATCTGACTCATTGCGACCCCATGGTCTGTAGCCTGCCAGGCTCCTCTGTCCATGGGATTCTCCAGGCAAGAATACTGGAGTGGGTTGCCATTTCCTTCTCTTCTTTTATTGGTATTTCTGTTTAAAAAAGTCTACTTCCAAGAAGCCTGACATTTTATAAAAGGAGTGAGCATAAACCTAAAAATGATTTTATCATTTTTCAGTTCCACGGGCTTTGTTTCTTAAAAGTGTATACTTACACAATTTTCAGGAGTCGCTTGTGCACGTACCCCATACACTTTCCTAACACAAAGAATAATAGCTGTGTTCTAGAGATTGTCTCCAAGCTCTTTTCAGGCAGATTAAGTGTCTATTTTATCTTATGCTCTGCCTCTCTGTCCTGTCTACTCTACAACCTCATGGACTATAGCCCGCCAGGCTCCTCTGTCCATGGGAGTTCCCAGGCAAAAATACTGGAGTGGGTTGCCATTTCTTTCTCCAAGGGATCTTCCTGACCAGGGACTGAACTTCCATCTCCTACATTGACAGGCAGATTCTTTAGCACTTCCTCACAGCCTTGTCTCAAGACCGTGAATATGATATTTGGGTGCAATTGCCTTTCCCATCATGTTCTTAAGATGTAGCTACTCCCCCCCTTTAATTCAATTGGGCAGGTTGGTGAGACTCAGTCTCTTGAAATGCCTTCTGTAGCGCTCACAGAGCCACATTTCTGAGTCATTGTATATCGTTAAGTAATGCTTATGTGAGGTGGCGGCCAAGTTGACTTTTGGGCAATTGTGTGCTACCCAGGGCACCTGTTTCATGCTTTCAGAACTAGCCAAGTGTGTCCCCTTCAGGGGAAGTTCTGTGCCCCCAGTCTCCAGTGACATGGGAACATAATGACTATGTCCAAATATTTTGTATCTTTTTGTGAGATTTCTAAAGGTCTTATTTATGAAGGTTATTAGTTATGCAGAATCTGCCTTTATGGATAATTCTATGAAATGGCTCCAATTAAAAAGTAATGGATAGATTGCCAGTCAGTGTCAGCTAATTAAATTATGATATGCTCCTGTCATTAATAACAATTCTGACTGGAGAAAAGAAAGAAAAAGATAAAAGCAGATCCTTGAAATTTGTTGATAGAGATGGTATATTACTCTGTCCATTCTTATATAATTAGAGGAATAAAACAGCAGCTTCCCATTATGTATTTGAAATAGGGAAATCTGTTATTGTTTTCTTCTAGGGTATAATTAATTCAGCTGTACTATTTTAGATGCTATGGTGAAATGGAGTTTCATTAAAAACTATAGTTTAATAATAAGGGGTCAATCAAACTGACACTGTTGCAAACATAACAATGAGCTTCAAATAGCAAAAACACATTGCTTCTTCAGTGTTAATCAGAGAAGAAATTGCATTGAGAAGGGGCTGGGTTAGAATTTTGAGGCTGGTTCCATCTCAGAATCTTGAGCTTCTGAGGGGAAATACTGCACAGGATTGCATCCAAGAGTGCCAAGGACATGGCAGTAACAGCCTCTCAAATCCTCAATAATACTCTGGTGGGTACATCCATCACCACTTGTCAGCTCTGCAAGGATGCTGCCGATCTGGGCGAGGAGCGGCTTGCTGGGCTGCAGAAAGTAGTTTATAAGTACAGTCAGAGAATGAAAAAGAAATCTCCAGCTTTTCTTCCAGCGAAAGTTATAAATCTTTACAGGAGCTTCTAGAAGCAGTTTATTAACCATGCTGCTGCTCTGTGAGGATGAAAATATCTGACTGCCCACTATGAAAGCTTTGTAAAAGTCACCTTTTCTGCATTAAATCAAATTTCACTATCTTTGTCTAACGCCTTTTTGTGGGGTTATTCAGTTGGGTGTTCCTCCAGGTGAGTAGATGGATGACAAAGACTTATCAGATGGAGGATCCAGGGCAACTTTGAGAAGTGTTGTGGCCAGGGAGAAGTTTCTTATGGGATCCCCAAACATAAATAAGCAAAATCTGGAGAATTTAGACTTTTACTAATTTTTTAAATTATAGTTTAGTTGATTTACTATATAAGTTTCAGGTGTACAATATAGTGACAACTTTAAATGTTATAGTCCATTTATAGTTATAATAAACCACTGGCTATATTCTTTGGGCTGTGCAATATATCCTTGTAATTTCTTCATTTTGTATGTAGCTAGACTTGTACTAATTTGACTTTATGAAATTCACATAGGCTTGTGATTTGATTGTTTCGCTGTGAATGGACAAAGGAGGTTACTGGAAAAGAAGAAATAAGATGCAAAGTACTCCAAATTCTTTTTCTTGAATATATGGAATTGGCAATTGAAAAATCTGAGTGTGTTTTAAAGTCCCTATAGCATGCACTTGAACATAATCATTAAAGATGAGTAAAAATACTCCAATTAAGAATGTTTTAGGTAAGTGTGAGGTGAACTAAGTTCTAATTCTCTTTTTTTGTGTGATCTGGAGCAAATCCCCTAGGTATTGAAATACTCTTTTTAGCCTCCTGCTTTCATTAAGATATGTTTCTAAAATATTTCTGTGCCCTTGGAAAAGATCTTTTGTAAACATAAGGTTAAAAGGTTAATTTTAGATCTTTGGTTTATGAAAAATTGAATTTCCTGGGAAGTTTAATCAGATATTAATATAACACCCCATCAGTCCTGTGGAACCTGCTGTGAGTTTCAGCGTTACTCTTTATTGATTAGAACATGTTCTTTTTGCTGCTCATGAATTATTGATGGAGGATCCCCTCAGGGTACTGAGGCATTGTAAAGGGAGAAAATAAAACCTCTTCCTCTGAATGGCTCAGACAGAGCTTGGTGGCTGTGGTGCCTGAGGAGGCCACCTCCCTTGGCTCCCTGTTATCTGAATCTCCCTACAGCCCTCCCAAAATCGGGAATTGCTGGAAAGAAACATAAAGGGTTAGACTGTGCCCAGTGAACTTAATGGACCTGACCACTTTAGAAAACATGTTTCACATATATTCGTTTACAGAGAGCAGAATTGTAGGAAGTATTTAGAAAATAGATTCTTCTAATAGTTAACATGTTAGTCGCTCAGTCGTGTCTGACTTTTTGCAACCCTGTGGACTGTAGCCCACCAGACCCCTCTGTCCATGGAATTATCCCAGCAAGAATACTGGAGTGGGTAGCCATTCCCTTCTCCAGGGGATCTTTCTAATAGTTGATTGGAAAAAGTGAATTGATCAAAACACATTCTTCATATTTGTTTGGTTTTATTTTTTTGATCCCAGAA
Organism: Bubalus bubalis; assembly: GCF_019923935.1. NCBI lineage: Eukaryota > Metazoa > Chordata > Mammalia > Artiodactyla > Bovidae > Bubalus > Bubalus bubalis. The sequence continues at coordinate 49,924,968 of NC_059161.1, read as the reverse complement.
GCTGAAGATCATCAAAACAGTTGTTTTAATATTAACACCTTTATAATTGGTGTGTGTATATGTGTAAAGGGGGTGTGGGTCCCGAGAATGCAGCACTTGGAGGCAGAGTGAGAAAGGAGCAGATGAGAACTGTACGATATTTGTCCTAAATTCAGTCTTTGGGGCCATATTCATAGAATAGGAAAAATAAGTCCAGTTCTATTTTGTGTTTGTTCAGCCTGATTTCATTAACTAGAAGAATATTTTTAAAAAATAAAGGTATTTTGCATTTTTGAAAGAATACAGAGGGATAAAAGTATGTGTGTGTATGTGGCATATAAAGGCAAATGTTGTGCTTAGTCACTCAGTTGTGTTTGACTCTTTGCGACCTCATGGACTGTAGCCCACCAGGATCCTCTGTCCATAGGGATTCTCCAGGCAAGAATACTAGAGTGGGTTACCATGCCCTCCTCCAGGGGATCTTCCCAGCCCAGGGGTCGAACCCAGGTCTCCCACATTGCAGGCAGATTCTTTACTGTCTGGGCCACCAAGGAAGCCCAGGAATACGGGATATTTGGAGGTATCTGGGATATTTTGGAGAGATATTTAGAGATTTACTTATTTTAAAATGTGCTACTAAACAACAATCTCAAAACCCAACGGTAGAATTATAAGCACAAAATTTAGTGGAGGGTCATTCTTAGTTGACCTTAAATGGGGAAAAAAAAAAAAAAAGAATTCAACTGAACTTATAACCCTCTAATTCCATCTGGGGACTTACAGAGAAATATCTGTGCATTCTTGGGCGAATTTCAGTTTCATTCTGTGACTTAGAAGAAAAATCAGTGATGATCTAAGGCTGTGGTTGCGGCAGTGGGTGATTAGGTGTTCGCCATCTTCTTTAACCAGCTTTTGATCTGGCCAATATATTTAGGTTGTTATGATATCCAAAGGGCAGAAAAAACTCTTAAGCTTTTGTAATTGGGAAACCAAGTGATACTTTAAGAACATAATGAACCTTGAAAGTTGTTACTTACCAAATGAAAATAAAAATGCCACATCAGGTAGACAGAAAATTTCCTTCTTCTTGATACTTCCTCAGCTCTGGCGGTATTTCTTTAGTAAATAATCTTTTATGTTCTACTGAGACTCTTCAATGTAAATCACCATATGTGCACCTTGGGGAGATATAAAAAATAGAAATTCATATTAAGATTGCAGCATGTTAATTCTGTAGGCTGGCAGGAAGGAGAATTGGGAGTGACTGCTAATAGGTACAGTGATAAAATTTCCTGGAATTAGATAGTGGTAAGGTTGCATAACTGCAAATATACTAAAATCACAGAATTATATCCTTTAAGAGCATGTATATTTTGGTATGTGACTTATATCTCAATTTTTAAGAAGATCACTAATGCTGAAATTCTAGTTATCATGTGCCTATCATGTTGGTTTTGAGTAGTCAAAATAGTGGCTTAACTTGTAGTTACCTGTTATGTCTTCTATTTCTTGTATTTTACCTACTGCTTCCAAATTAATTTTACTCAATCATTTATTTTATAGTGATAAAAACTTTCAGTGAATTCTCTTTGATTTTGGCAAGTCTGCATACAGTTGGGCAGACTGTACATTATACAACTCTTAAGGAGCACCTTTCTTATCTTGCTTTTTAGGAAAGATTCAAACTCATTGCTTCGCATTTAGGACTATCTGTACCTTAGCTCCAGCATACCATTCATCAGCCTCATTCACTTACAGGTTCACTCATTCATGAACTCATTTATTTTATTTGTTCATTGGTTGCTTTGTTGGTTCATTCATTCTTTCACTCACTCATTCCTTCAATAAACTGTATTCCTTATCTTAAAATTGCCTGCTGGTTGGTATGTTCTCTCTGCCTGGACTGCCCATGCTCTGCTTCATCGCAGCTCTTTCTCCATCTTTTTTTCTTCACTTCTAGGCATTCTCAAGTCCCTCTTTACATACCACCACTTCTTTTCCACTTTTGTTTACCACGGTACAGTCAGTATTTCTTTTGTAGACAGTAAGAGATTCATTCTTCTTGACAGTCTCTAGACTCCTCCATGATGTGTGTCAAATACCTGCCTTTCTTTCAGCTTTCAGATGTAAGCAAGAGGGACCTATGCTTTTAGGATTGATAATAGATATCAAACTGAAGAATGATAGCTGGGTAGGTTAGTTTTTTGCTATTGCGTGATGGTAACTACAAATCAAGGAGATCTACATTTTTATCAGTTAGCCTAATAAGCTTTCACCTCTGTAGAGTGTTCTGTGTATGGTTAATTCCAACCTGTTGGAACTATGTTGAGATGGTAGTTTGGGAACATATGCAACTCCTATTTGAGGGGATTTAAGATTATGAATGATAGAGAAACAAGCACCAGTGACTGATCTAACAATCCCGAATAAATATACTTGTTATCAGTGGGCACTGCCAGATTTAAGAATCCTCTGCTTTTCTCATCCAGTTTTCTTTCCTGTTTGCAGAAGTGAACAAAGGATGGTTTTGGAACATCTTTTCCCCTTTTAAATGAGATAAAAAAAAAAGTGAAGGTGAAAGTCACTCAGTAGTGTCTGATTCTTTGTGACCCTGTGGACGGTAGCCTGCCAGGCTCCTCTGTCCATGAAATTCTCCAGGCCAGAATACTGGAGTGGGTAGCTGTTCCCTTCTCCAGGGGATCTTTCTGACCCAGGGATCGAACCCAGGTCTCCCGCATTGCGGACGGATTCTTTACCAGCTGAGCTACCAGGGAAGCCTTAAATGAGATGACTCCTAGCAATTCTTTCTACTTGTATGATCTTATATGCTTCTCTTTTATTTAGAATTTTATTTTGGGTTGAATGTGAAAAGACTTTCAACTGTGTATTTTTATTCTATTTTTACGTATATTTTTGGTGAAATTTCCACATTCAGGTGATGCTAGTGATAAAGAACGTGCCTGCCAGTGCAGGAAACATAAGAGATGGGGTTCAGTCCCTGGGTTAGGAAGATCTTCTGGAGGAGGGCATGGCAACTTGCTCCAGTATTCTTGCCTGGAGAATCCCATGGACACAGGAGCCTGGTGGGCTACAGCTCATTGGGTCGTCAAGAGTTGGACATGACTGAGGTGACTTAGCATGCAGTCACTCAGTCCACATTCATTTATTTAAGAAACTTTAGGGTAACATATTAGAATCACTTATTGTCTCTGTATTTTAATCAAGTTTTTGTTATTTGGCCAATTCCTTGTATATTTATTGCCACTGACTTGTTATGAAATGACTCAAGGAATGCTACTGGAAGTGATAATTCTGTGGAAGAAATTGATACGTGTCCCTAATATGACTTATTTTATTTATGACCCTCCATCATTTTAGAGCATTCTGAAGCTGTCCAAATTTGGATAGCTTTCAACAGTTCAAATTATAGTATTTAATCAGATCGTGCAGTATTATAATTAATCAAAAGCTATTTGAATTGCCTGTGTTAACTGGCCCCTGTGTCTGACACTCGGTGTAGAAGGACGAACGAGACAAAGGTCCCTACCCTCAGCAGCACAAAGAGGAGTAGTGTAGACAGACCTATTTAATTAGTGAATTAGATTGTTTATTTTTTGCAGCTTTTTTTTTGTTGTTTGTTTATTTTTGGTTGTGCTGCGTCTTGGTTGTTGCGTGTGGCCTTTCACTGGTTGTGCTGAGTGGGGGCTATGCCTTGTGGTGGTGTGCGGGCTTCACGTTGTGGTGGCTTTCACACACGTTGTGGTGTGCTGTGGAGCACAGGGTCTAGGGAATGCAGGCTCAGTAGTTACGGCACATGGGCTTAGTTCCCCTGTGGCACGTGGGATCTTCCCAGACCAGGGACTGAACCCACACCCCTGCCCTGGCAGGCAGATTCCTAGCCACTGCCCCACCAGGGAAGTCCTAGACCTATCTTAAAATGTTTGAATTGAAAAACTTTGAGGTATATTACCAAATTGTAGCTCTTTACCACATCACTGTAAGAGAAAGATTTACTTTTTGATTTCAAGGAGCATATTTGCATTTTAAATATTAGTAATGTTTTACACTCAAATACTGATGTGGATGTAAGTCAGAGAACCTCTTCTTCCTTTCTAGTTCTTACTGCCTACTTCAGCACTATCCCAGGGCCCAAAGCTAGTTCCTCCAGAATTAGGTACCCAATTTTCTTTGCAGTTTGACTATGAACATTTTCTAGGCGACATAATTTTTAGGTTGGCTTAATGTACAGGCAAGCATCTGGAAAATTTGGTAAATCCAAACTCATCGCATATAGGTATAGAAGTAAATGGACAGCTATGTGGTTACTTAAGTCCTCCAAAAGTCATGTTTTGTTTTCTGCTGAGATGCTATTTATAAATATTATGGCCATTTGGGAATAAACTAACGATTCACAGATTCTTTTGAGAAACTGTTTAAAACGAAGCACACATAACAAAATTTGCATATACTTTCAAGGGTTTCATGGATCCTGAAACACAAAAGTGGACCTGCTAGGAGCAAATAAGAAGTATATGTTAATTTATCTTCTGAAAATTATATTACAAATGTATAATTTAAAATTTTCCTACATTTATAAATTATCTAGATTATCTATAAATTATATAAATGATCTAGCTGAGCTGAATACATGCATGTTTATTAAATGCTTTTATGAAAAGCCCCAATTTAAAATATGTCTTAATGGAATTTAGGTTGAAATATATATTTGGAGTACTATTTCTAAAAGAAAATATTTCCAAGTAAAGGCAATTCCTCTTGAAATGTCAGTCATATGCCACTTCTAGAAGGAAAGGTGAGAAAATAAAAACATTTTTCTTAATGTAATACAGCAAGTGACAAAGTGAGCTGACATGCTTGTGAAGCTAGGTAGGAGATGTGGTTTGTAAAGAAAGATTAAAATGTCATTTTATCTGAAGTTTCACTAGTCATTTCCCCAGGGCTATCTTTGCCTGTGTATGGAAATGGTTCTTCTGGTACAAATATCATGCATTTTTAAATACTTTGATCAAAACAATAATGTATTCCTTTTGAAGTACTTTTAGCCTATCGATGGCCATGGTTTAATTATGGAGTTTAAAATGAAAACTTAGAATATAATTTTAATTATAATAATAAGAGCCACTGCAATGCCAATTGCTAACTTAGCTCTGAGTGTTATTAAAATAATGAAATGTTTTCAAGTATTGTTTTGATAGCAGTTGAGTTTATTGTGCTATTACTCTGCTACTTTTTAAAAAATATGCTCGTGGAAGAGCGAAAATTGTAATTTCTTTAAGAGGATGTTTGCTTATGCTGCTCCCAGTATAGTGTACACCTCCCTCCATTCAGTTCAGTTCAGTTCAGTCGCTCAGTCATGTCCGACTCTTCGCGACCCCATGAATCGCAGCACTCCAGGCCTCCCTGTCCATCACCAACTCCCGGAGTTCACTCAGACTCATGTCCATCGAGTCAGTGATGCCATCCAGCCATCTCATCCTCTGTCGTCCCCTTCTCCTCCTGCCCCCAATCCCTCCCAGCATCAGAGTCTTTTCCAATGAGTCAACTCTTCGCATCAGGTGGCCAAAGTATTGGAATTTCAGCTTTAGCCATCAGTCCTTCCAATGAATACCCAGGACCGATCTCCTTTAGAATAGACTGGTTGGATCGCCTTGCAGTCCAAGGGACTCTCAAGAGTCTTCTCCAACACCACAGTTCAAAAGTAACAATTTTTCGGCGCTCAGCCTTCTTCACAGTCCAACTCTCACATCCATACACGACTACTGGAAAAACCATAGCCTTGACTAGATGGACCTTTGTTGGCAAAGTAATGTCTCTGCTTTTTAATTTGCTGTCTAGGTTGGTCATAACTTTCCTTCCAAGGAGTAAGCATCTTTTAATTTCACGGCTGCAATCATCATCTGCAGTGATTTTGGAGCCCCAAAAAATAAAGTCCGACACTGTTTCCACTGTTTCCCCATCTATTTCCCATGAAGTGAAGGGACAAGATACCATGATCTTCGTTTTCTGAATGTTGAGCTTTAAGCCAACTTTTTCACTCTCCTCCTTCACTTTCATCAAGAGGCTTTTTAGTTCCTCTTCACTTTCTGCCATAAGGGTGGTGTCATCTGCATATCTGAGGTTATTGATATTTCTCCCAGCAATCTTGATTCCAGCTTGTGCTTCCTCCAGTCCAGCGTTTCTCATGATGTACTCTGCATATAAGTTAAATAAGCAGGGTGATGATATACAGCCTTGACATACTCCTTTTCCTATTTGGAACCAGTCTGTTGTTCCATGTCCAGTTCTAACAGTTGCTTCCTGATCTCTTTCAGAATAATGATGACATGAGTCGAGAATCAGGTGTTAGGGCAGATCAGCAGTTGTAAGAGATGGGCCTCTTCACCCTATTTTTTGTAGAAATTCCCAACTAAGGAAAACAAAATTGAAAACTACTGAAGGGACAATGAGATATTATCACTATATAGCAAGTTTAAAAACATTCAGGCCTTTTGAAGTTTTTTTTTTTTTTTTTAATTTTCTAGCTTCTCCACTTAGTAAAATATGAAGATTTACTATGGAAAACACTCTCATCCTTGCCTGAAATTATGGGAACTGGACCAACTGACATTTTCAATAACTGCAGATCCTGGGAGCTTTTTCCCTCAGTCAGGTTAAGAGCTGATTTAAATAATGTGTTGTGGGAAAATTACCTTCTCTGCATTAAATCAAATGTTCAATATTTCAAACTGTTGAGGTTTGAGTGCTCTTTATATATTCTAGATTCTAGTTCTTTATCAGATACATGATTTGGAAGTAGTTTCTCATAGTATGTAACTCATCTTTTCATTTTGTTGAAGTCTAGTTTATAAATAGTATTTAATATTTTTTGGGTAGTTCTTTTGATGTTGTCTAGGAGCTCTTTGCCTAGTCCTGAAACCAAAAGATTTTATCTTTGTTTCTGGATTCACTATTCTGTTTCATTGCTTGTGTGTCTATGCCTTGAACAATACCACACAGTCTCAATCACCATAAGCTATGTAGTATCTTGAAATCATGTAGACTGATACCTTTCCCTTTTTTCTTTCCGATTATAGTTTTAGCTATTCTAGTTCCTTTGGCTTTTCAAATTAAAAAAAAAAAAATTTTTTTTTAACTGTGGCATACAGGATCCTAGTTCCTCAACCAGCTTGAACCCATGCCCCCTGCAGTGGAAGCGTGGAATCTTAACCACTGGCCCACCAGGGAAGTTCCCCAAATATATTTTAGAATAATCTTTTATATAGCTACAAAATTTGTTGCTAGGATTCTGATGCTAATTACATTAAATCTATGTATCAATCTAGGGAGAATTTACATTTTTTACCATGTGAAGTTTTCTAATCCGTGAACATGATATGTCTCTCCATTTACTTAGATTTTCTATAATTTCCTTTATCAACTTGTAGTTTTCTTCATATAGATCCTATCTATGTGTCATCAGATTTACAACTGAGTATTTCATTTTTGAGCAATTATAAATGGTATTGGTTTTAAAATTTTGTGCATCCATGTGCTCTTGTGTGCATGCAGGTACACAAACACACACACACTCTTACTTGATTTTTGTAAGTGTACCTTGCATCCTGAAAAACCTGTGGTGATGATATATGTAAGTGCAGGTGTTCAAAACCTTGCCTTTGATTCACAGCTTCATCTTTCCCCCTTCTTACAGATGGATGGGTGACTGCATGGGTCATTCATTCTTTCACTCGGTAAGCATTCACTTCAAGGCAACCACCATGTACCTGGTTCTTTGTTAGATAGCTCTGATAATCTGGAGTTAAACCAGAGAGAATCTTTGATCTTGTACAGTAGCAAGCAAGAGGGCAGTGCTGGCAGCCACTGATAATACTAATCATGATACACTAGGCATCATTCCAGCGGTATAACTCTGTATGTGGTGGGAATGCAAAGGAAGAAACAAGTAACTATAACTGTGAGGATCAGGAATATCTTCATGAAAAAAGTGGAATATGTGTGGAGTGAGGCTGATCACTGGAGGCAAGGGCTCTGTGTGTACCCAGCCCTTGAAGCCCTGCAGCTCTTGAGCTTTATTCTCATAGAGGGGGCTGAAAGGCTTCCCTGGTGGCTCAATGGTTAAAAAAGGAAAAAAGTCCACCTGCCAATGCAGGAGACGCAAGAGATGTGGGTTCGATCCCTGGGTTGGGAAGATCTCCTGGAGAAGGAAATGGCAACCCACTTCAGTATACTTGCTTGGGAGATCCTATGGATGGAGGAGCCTGGTGGGCTACAGTCCATGGGGTCACAAAGCGTTAGACACGATTTAGCGACTAAACAACAGGGGACTGGACAGATGAAATGAGCTTTGACTGTGGGGTTCTTGAATCCTCTGGTATGAAGCTTGGACTTTGTTCTGTAGTAAATAGGGAGCTATTTTAAGTTTTTAAGCAAGAGAATAACATGATTGTGATGATTTAGTAAGATAATTCTGGTAATAATGTCAAAGATAGATTAGAAAGTAAAGTGACTAGAGGAAAGGATCCTCTAGTCTGTTAAACCCTTGTGATGATTTAGGCAGGAGAAATTGAAATGCAGAATTGATCTCTTTCAAAATGGTCAGAACCATCTGAAATGCAGTGAGTTCATGTAACTGCTGCTTTTGATCCAAGCAGCATTTTCTCCTTGTGATTAGGAGGAGATTAAAATCCTCTGTTATCTAAGGAGAGTAAAAATTGGATTTTTGAAAACAGAAATGCATTGTTTTCACTTGAGATTTCTAGCTTCTTTATAAATAATAAATATAGGTTGTAATTTTCTTTGAGTGATGCAGTTTTGAATTTTAAAAGGGCAATCACTCTGTAAGAATCAGTACATTTTAGCATACATTGGTATTCTTAGGGGAGGCAGTCACTCTGCATTACCTGTTTTGTAATTAAAATTTTTCAGTTTTGGGGATTCGCTGGGTATAGTGCTTGTAATAGGAGCTCAGTTTGAGCAAATTCTACTGCTCTTTATAACACCAAAGATATGGAGGTCTAGAAACTAACTGTATAAAAGAGTGAAGGAGCCTAAGTCTTCTTGGAGATAATTTTGTCTATATATTGTTGTCGTTGTTCAGTCGCTCAGTCATGTCTGATTCTTTGTGACCCCATTGACTGCAGCATGCCAGGCTTCCCTGTCCTTCACCATCTCCTAGAGCTTGTTCAAGCTCATGTCCATTGAGTCGGTGATGCCATCCAACCACCTCATCCTCTGTTGTCCCCTTCTCCTCCTGCCCTCAATCTGTCCCAGCATCAGGGTCTTTTCAAGTGAGTCAGTTCTTCGCATCAAGTGGCCAAAGTATTGGAACTTTAGTTTCAGCATCAGACCTTCCAGTGAATATTCAGGATTGACTTCCTTCAGGATTGACTGGTTTGATCTCCTTGCTGTTCAAGGGACTCTCAAGAATCTTCTCTAGCACCATAGATCGAAAGTCTCAATTCTTGAGCACTCAGCCTTCTTCACAGTCCAGCTTTCACATCCATACATGACTCCTGGAAAAACCGGGAGCCTGGTGGGCTGCTGTCTATGGGGTCACACAGGGTCGGACACGACTGAAGCAACTTAGCAGCAGCAGCAGCAGACTAGAGATTAAGCCTTAACTATAAACTTTGGTCCCTCAAAGTGATGTGATGAATTGTGTGAGTCACTCTGCAGGTCATTGTCTGTGGTCACCTGCTTCTGGAGAACCTGTCTTCTTGGGGATACTCTCTTTTCTTTGCATTTTTAACTTGTCTTCAGATTGTAGCATCACTTAATGTTCTTAGTTTCCTAGTCTCTGTGCCTTTGAATAGGAGGAGAGATAGCTACAATTGCATCTTGATTCATCAGAACTTTAAATTATAGAAATACTTGAGATAGTTCAGTGAAGGGCATATGGAAGAAGAATTTATTGTGATGCGGTTATGAATATTTATATGTTAAGAGTTTAGTACTAGCTTTGCCTTATTAGATAGCAGTACTGTAGAATTATCTTAAAATAATTCAGTCTTAAAAAAGAGAGAAAGAAATGTATTCAGAACTTCCTCAGCCTGATGGAGAATTACTCCTCTCCTGTGAACAGATGAGTCCTCTCCTGGCAGCCCCTTCCTATAACCTCTTGTGAGTCCCTTGACACACGTGCCTTTTCTTATGTGTACCAAGCGCTTTATTCAGGGTTGATTAAACAGCAGCATCATAGATGCAGACTGTCATTGTTCCCTTTGGTCTAGTTTGAATAGTGAACATGCAGCAGAAGATGCTGTTAGTTGAAAGAAAATAGCTCAGAATGTCAAAAGGCTAGTCCCTTAAAGATCCTTTGAGAAATGAGAAAATGTAAAATGTCACTTTAGGAAGCTGAGATCAGCCATGCTCTTATCTATTCTTAAGTTTATTTTTACTGCATTTGATAAATTTCCTTTTGTCTCACAGAGTGTTTGGGGGCAAGTCATTCTTTGTTTTGGAGGTGTTAAGTCAACAATTACCCATCAAAGCTTGTAAGACCCCAAACTGAGGTATTTAGAAACACAGGTGCATTAAAACATTGTTTTTTATTGGGCATATTTTGCCGAGGGTATTGTTCAGTCGCTAAGTTGTGTCTGACTCTCTGCGACCTCATGAACTGCAGCACGCCAGGCTTCCCTGTCCTTCACCATCTCCCAGAATTTGCTTAAACTCATGTCCATTGAGTTAGTGATACCATCTAACCTTCTCATTCTCTGTTGCTCCCTACCTTCAGTCTTTTCCAGCATCAGGGTCTTTTCCAATGAGTTGGCTGTTCGCATCAAGTGGCCAAAGTATTGAAGCTTCTGCTTCAGCATCAGCCCTTCCAATGAATATTCAGAGTTGATGTTCTTTAGGATTGACTGGTTTGATCTCCTTGCTGTCCAAGCCACCTGAGCCACCAGGGAAGCCCCTTGCTGAGGGTGCCAGTGAATAAAATTGGAATTATCTCTGGGGCTGAGTGATCCAGAGACCTCTTTCATCTCCGGAGGGGAGAATGATGGGGTCTGAGCTCTGCCAAGGTCCATTGTATTGATCATTGGACGGACTTTCCTCTCACACTGCCTGGACTTGACGTGAATGCCAGCCCTACTGCTCACTGGCTGTCCATATTAAACAGCTTTCTTAGCTTCTCAAAATTCCAGTTTTCTCATCTGTAATATGGAGGTTAATAATATTTACCTTGCAGGCTCTATTAGTAAGGATTAAATAAATCCTCTCTGTAAAGCACTTTACGATGTTTCTGGTTCATAGAAAGCGTTCAGTTAATGATAGGTGTTACTGTTCATTCTTTCCACAAATAGGTACAGGCCACCTACTGTTTCAGCCCCCCTTTTTAGATGCTGGAATATACAGCAAACAAAACAGGCAGTGGTTCCTCCCCTTGTGGAGCTTATAGTTTAGTAACAGGAGGCAATGATAATCATAAGAAATAAGTAAATTATGTAGCATGCTAGAAATTGAGCAGAGCTATGGGACAAAATTGAGCATCACTATAGGGACTGGGAGTGTAGATTGCAGAGTAAGTTGTGATTTTAAACATGGAGTCACTTTAGGCCTTGTTGAGACGATGACATTTTTTTAAAAAAATTGGAATATATTTGCTTTACAATGTTGTGTTACTTTCTGCTGTACAACAAAGTGAGTCAGTTAAATGCATGCGTATATCCCCTTCTTCTCGAGCCTCCCATCTGCCCCCCCATCCACCCCTCTGGTTCGTCACAGAGCACCAAGCTGATCAACCTGTGTTATAATACAGTTTCCCGCTCCCTCCCATGTTACACACAGCAGTATATCCATGTCAGCGCCACTGTCTCAGTTAGCCCCACCCTCTCCTCACCCCACTGTGGCCACAGACCATTCTCTACATGTGCATTTCTATTCCTCCCCTGCAAATAGGCCCATCAGTACCATTTTTCTAGATTTCATACATATGCATTAGTACTTGATATTTATTTTTCTCTTTCTGACTTCAGTCCGTATTACAAACTCAAGGTCCAGCCACATAAATACAAATGACCCAATTTTGTTCCTTTTTATGGCTGAGTAATGTTCCCTTGTATATATGAACTACATTGAGAAGATGATATTTGAAGAGAAACTTGAAGGTCTTTGTTAATATTATTAACTCTACCAAATAGGGTTTTACTTTGTATATACATTTCTACCATTATTATGTGTAGTACAAATTGTTAATATAACAAATTGATATTTAATAGTATTAACTTTCATTATAGAAATGATGAGCTATATATACAGTCCCTTTGGCTTCCTCTTTTCCTTTCCCTTGAATGTCTCCCCTCTCAATGTCTCTGCCCCACTGCACTGAGTGTACAGATTAGACTAGTTTAGAAATGAGTTCTTTAAAAGCAATATAAAACAGAAAATAGAGAGTTGTTCTGCTGGTTCAAATTTCCCACCTATCTTTTGTCAGATACTTTCCAATAGAGTATCATGACATGGAAACAACAGTATTTCTGAAAATACTAGGGCTCATCTCAGTTGCAGTTATTGACAAGAAAGCTTGTACCTTTTCTGTGAATGAGTCAGTCAGCTGTATATGCAGACTGGTTAGATGGTGTAGCTGAAAGAACAGGAAAGCTGCCCTTTCCAATCTCCTATTCTAGTCACGATCAGGTGATGTTTTCGTCTTCATTGCTAGCATCAACTTTGGATACTGTGGCCCTTTGCCTTTCTCTGTAGGAAAATCAGAATCTATTCTACAGTTTTCTCTGATGCAGCTAAAGCGGTCGTTACCAGCCATAGCGGATTCATTGCCCCCTCTTCCTAGTATCTTTTGGAATATACCCCCTTAATTTTCAAAATGAAATTTATAGATAAAAGAACCACCTATACATTGAATTTTGAAATAAAAATAAAGCTATAATTATAAAAAAGAAAGATAACTGTAAAATATTTATTTATTTAGCTGCCCCAAGTCTTAGTCGTGGTGCACGGGATCTTTAGTTGTGGCCTGTGGGATCTAGTTCCCTGACCAGGGGTCAAAAAGAGGCCCCTTCAGTGGAAGCACGGAATCTTAACCACCGGATGCCAGGAAAGTCCCGAAAGATAACTTTAAACGCATTTTACTATGTAAATACTTGTTCGTTACTCTGCTAAGAGATGTAATGAGATAATCAGATATTTGAACCTATTTCTCACGCGTAAGGTTGGATTAAAGAAAAGTCAAACAACATTCAACTGGGTATTGGCAAAAGTTCTTTATATTTGAAATTTTGAAATGATGACTAAATAAGTATACATAGACACACATGGAGTAACCAAAAGTAAGAGCTGCAAATGCAGATGGGTGCAGGTATGTTGTATTAAACACCATGATTTGGTGACATGATTTTCCAAAATGATGAACAACTCTGATATAATTTCAAATGAAAACAAGGTATAATCCTTCCTCCGTTTACATTCAAGGAAATTGCAGACTTTGAAAATTTAGTAGTTATTAAAATGTGTAGGAAACTTTGTGTCTCTAAGTAAATTGGGGTTGGATTCTAAATTTAGATAATTATAAACAGGAATTTTTCATCTACAGAAAAGTCCAGTGAGACATTGGAAAGACTTGCAGGATGCAAGATAAGTCTTTGTTATTGAAGACTGTCCTGTCTAGCTTGCCGGGCTCCGGTTTCCCATTGTAATCATTGAAAGCATCCAAAAGTGGCCCCAGGGGCCGTGCCGCTCCCACTGAGAGCTACTGGTCTAAAGCTGTTGCTCACCACTTGTGCCCTTGTGGGGTCTCGTTGAAGCTTCAGTGCTCTTTGCTTCCTGACTTAGCTTGGCACCATGCTGTGCCATGTGTGGGTGCCCCTTCCTGCTCTGGTACTGTTCTTGAAGCACTTTCCAGACGTCTGGCTGATAACTCCTAGGGATGCTGAAATCTGCTCAGGTGGTTTCTAATTCTCCAGATTCCTCAGCCCCTTTCTTGAGACACACTTTCTACATTCTTCAAAGGTTATTATGTATAAAAGGAAGTGAATCGTTAGGTAGGTTCACTCCTTTTCAGCACCTTTCTGATTACAGAACTTGTTGTTGTTGTTCTTGCTGGTGATTTATGACTGATCAGCTGTTTTTCTTTCTGTTGTCATCTAAATTTCATGGCCGTGTCCTGGCGTTTGTTGCTCAGTATCCCTGCCACCACTTCTGATCGTGATCATCATCACTGTTGGGGTTCTCACTCCTCTTAACTTTATGAAAGTGTCTTTTATGACATGTCACCACTCCATTGGAGTATTTCTTTGCTTCCAGTTCATCAATATTGTGGTCCTCTGCTGTGCTTTTAAAATTGCTGTAAACTCAGGGATCACTTCTTTAATACTGTTTTTTTTTAATTAATTTTTTTTTTGTTTACTCCTTTTTTGTTCTGTCTATACCAGAATGAGAAATATCTAAAAGACTTGATCTAGAAAGCCCTAGTTTCTTTGTCACAGAAACCTCTAGTATGTAGTGTAATGTATTAATTACATTAATGTAATGTAATGTATATCATGTTTACCACATGGGCACGGTAAGATTTTGTCTTTCGTTTGGTATGACAGACAATAGTCAGTACGTGTTCTTAAGATGAGTAAAATGATCAAAGTTATATTCTAATGACTTAAATTATATTCATTCTGCAGGGGGGGGTTGTGGTTGTTTTTTTTTTTTTTTTTTTTTTTTTTTGAGAAAAATTGGATGTGGATTCTGTTTCAGTATGTGGAGTACTAAGAAACTTGTTCAAGGTTTTAAATATGCCATCATCATCCTCTTCACTAACTAGAGGAAATTTCCATAATGGTTGACACATCAGAACTCTGTTAAAGGAAATAGGGTCAGATTCTGTTTTGAGTAGAAGATCAAATTCTATTTCGGGGTCATGTGTGGCCTGGGATGAGACCTACCCAGGTCCCCTTGTGTGACCATAAGACATGTTCAAGCTTGAGACATCACAGCCAGTTGTTTTCTTTTTTAAAATTATGCTATTTGTGCGTCTCTCTAGCACTTAGGCCATCTGCCTTATGTTGCATTGATCTTTTACTTATTTCTCCTTCCGTTAGATCCAAAGCATGAGGGGTCGTCTTAGCAGTATTGTGCACCCATATCACCTCACACAGTGTGTATGCTCAGCAGCTAAGTCGTGTCCAACTCTTTGCAACCCCACGTACTGTAACCTTCCAGACTCCTCTATATGTGGAATTTTACAGGCAAGAATACTGAGGCTGGTTGCCATTTCCTCCTCCAGGGGTTCTTCTCAACCAGAGATTGAACCTGAGTCTCCTGCATCTCCTGCACTGGTAGGCAGATTTTTTACCACTGAGCCGCCAACCATTACATTTAATCAGTGATCAGTACATGTTAGGAAATTGACTCTACCCACACTTCATCTTCTCATTAGAGCACAGCATCTTTGAATTTTATGACATTTCTTTAATCATCTTCAAAGAATTTTAGATGCTGATTCAGTTAATATTGGGCTTCCTTTGTGGCTCAGCTGGTAAAGAATCTGCGTGCAATGTGGGAGACCTGGGTTCGATCCCTGGGTTGAGAAGATCCCCTGGAGAAGGAAAAGGTTACCCACTCCAGTATTCTGGCTTAGAGAATTCAAGAATAGTCCATGAGGTTGCAAAGAGTTGGATACAACTGAGAGACTTTGAATCAGTTAAAATAGCCTTTTTTTTTTATAGTTGGCTATTTTATTTTATTTTTAATTTTATTTTTAAACTTTACATAATTGTATTAGTTTTGCCAAATATCAAAATGAATCCGCCACAGGTATACATGTATTCCCCATCCTGAACCCTCCTCCCTCCTCCCTCCCCATACCATCCCTCTGGGTCGTCCCAGTGCACCAGCCCCAAGCATCCAGTATCGTGCATCGAACCTGGACTGGCAACTCGTTTCATACATGATATTTTACATGTTTCAATGCCATTCTCCCAAATCTTCCCACCCTCTCCCTCTCCCACAGAGTCCATAAGACTGTTCTATACATCAGTGTCTCTTTTGCTGTCTCGTACACAGGGTTATTGTTACCATCTTTCTAAATTCCATATATATGCGTTAGTATACTGTATTGGTGTTTTTCTTTCTGGCTTACTTCACTCTGTATAATAGGCTCCAGTTTCATCCACCTCATTAGAACTGATTCAAATGTATTCTTTTTAATGGCTGAGTAATACTCCATTGTGTATATGTACCATAGCTTTCTTATCCATTCATCTGCTGATGGACATCTAGGTTGCTTCCATGTCCTGGCTATTATAAACAGTGCTGCGATGAAAAATCATAGAATTATAGACTTCTATTGCTGGAAAGAATTTCTTTAAAAAAAAATCACCTTGGCCAACTTCATCTTTAATAGATGGAGAAACAGAAAACTGAAGAGGTTAGTGACTTGGTCTAAATCTTTAGCCAGTTAGCAACAGAACTAAGGTGGCTCAGTGATAAAGAATCTTCCTGCCAATAGAGACACAGGTTTGATCCCTGAGTCAGGAAGATCCTCTGGAGAAGAAAATGGCAACCCACTCCAGTATTCTTGCCTGGGAAATCCCATGGATGGTGGAGCCTGGCAAGCTATATTGTCCATGGGTTTGCAGAGTCAAACATGACTTAGTGACTAAACAGCAGCAGCAAGAGAATTAAATCAAGAATATAGGTTTAAATACTTCAGAAAGATTATTTTTCACTTATTAAAACTGACCGTTGCTTTCACAGTAATAGTTGTAGTCTAATTCTTCATTAATTCAACAAATATATATCGACCATTTTTAGGCACATAATATGCTATTAGGGTTTAGCAATGATGTATATACAAAGACAAAATTTGTTTTCTAAGAAGGATGTTAAAAGAGATTTAAAAATAAAGAAAATGTAGTAGCTCAGCAGTAAAGAATCTGCCTGCAATGCAGAAAATGCAGGAGACTCAGGTTCAATCCCTGGTTTGGGAAGATCCACTGGAGGAGGAAAAGGCAACCCACTCCAGTATTCTTGCCTGGGAAATCCCATGAATAGAGGAGCCTGGTGGACTACAGTCCATGGGATCTCAAAGAGCCGGACACAATGGGTCCTGTACACATACATGCATGCAATGCGTTTATAGATGATAGTGACAGAGGATAGTGAAAGGGGTGGCTGAGATGACCTGCATGAAGAATTGATGGGAAGAATGGCTAATGAAGGCAGGTGGAGAGCTAGGCTCAGCCTTTGATGCCGGGGCTGCTATTACTTTGATGGTTCCTGTATGAAAACACACATTTCTTGGAAGAAAAAAAATGGAAAATTTGACAGCAGGCATTTTTTTTTTAACTTTTAATTTTATGTTGGTGTGTGCTTAGTCACTCAGTCATATCCGACTCTTTGTAACCCCATGGACTGTAGCTCCTCTGTCCATGGGATTCTCCAGGCAAGAATACTGGAGTGGACTGCCATGTCCTCCTCCAGGGAATCTTCCCAAGTCAGGGATCAAACCCAGATCTCCTGCATTGCAGGCAGATTCTTTACCATCTGAGCCACCAGGGAAGCCCATTTTATATTTAGTAGAGCCAATTAACAATATCAGGATCATTTCCGGTGGACAGTATAAGGACTTAATCATACATAGACATGTTTCCCATGTCCCCCACACGTCCCTTCCATCCAGGTGTCACATAACATTGAGCAGAGTTCCCTGTGCTATACAGTAGGTCCTTGTGGGTTATCCATTTTAAATACAGCAGTGTGTACTTGTCAGTCCCAGACTCCCTAACCATCCCTTCCCTCAACCTTCCCTGCCTGGTAACCGTAAGTTGGTTCTCTGAGGACAGCATGCATTTCTGTGTGATGATTTAATTAGGTCTTTTGGACTTATATGCTAGTAGTTTATATATTACCTTATGTAAAACAATAAAACCGTATAATGCAATTTAAGTGCCTTTAGTTTTATTAGGAACAAAAATATAAAGATGCAAACCAAGGATTGTCACTGTTAGAAAAGGTATTTAAAAAATTATCTTTATTTTTTTAGTGGCATATAATTGCTCTATAATGTTGCATTAGTTTCTGCTGTGCAACTAAGTGAATCAGCTATACATATACATGCAGGCTTAAGAAAGATGGCACTGATGAATCTATTCACAGAGGAGCAATGGAGACACAGACATAGAGAACAGACTTTTAGATAAGGGTGGGGGAGAGGAGAGAGAGGGTGAGATGAAAGTAGAGAGAGAGTAGCATGGAAGGATATACACTATATGTAAGTAGATAACCAATGGGAATTTGCTATATGATTCAGGGAACTCAAACTGGGGCTCTATAATAACCTAGAGGTGTGGGAATGGGTGGAAGGTGGGAGGGAAATTCAAGAGGGAGGGGGCATAGATATACCTATGGTTAATTCATGTTGATGTATCACAGAAATTAAACCAATATTGTAAATAAATCGATCAATTAAGAATAAATAAATATAATTTAAAAAGACATGCTCTATGAATAGAATTACTGACTTAAAGAAAAAAGAAAAGGTATTATTTTACAGCCCAAACTGACTTAGGCCAATAAAGTTCTCTTTAATTTTGAATTGTTTTGAACATACTCAGCTTCAGTTATTATCTGGTAGGCATTCTGGCACTTCAGAATTTTGGATTTCTGTGGTTTTGAACTCCATTTTTGACTAAAGTTACTCAGTTTTTGGTGAGAGAACAGGGTGAAAAAAGAGGAGAATTCATTGTCGAAGATAGTCTCTTATCTCCCCTTATATCTTTCTCTTTTACTGGACTTCACTGAGCATTCTAGAGATGATGTTCCCTGGAAATCAAAGTAAAAACCAAAAAACTCAAAGTATGTTTTCTACTGACAGAAACTCGCTCTGAATAAATTCCATGAACCATAGATGTAAAATTATGCCTCCTTTGGGAACCATGGGATTGGCCTGACGTTAGTAATTGCTGTATTCCACATTGATTTGTTTTGGTACAGATATGAAAATAATTCTGCATAGCAGGGAGAATGTTTGCTTGACTTCTTGGTTAGCACATCAACTACGTTTAGCCTGTCACGGCACACACTGCCATCTTGCATTTGGTCTCTGAGTTCCAGCTCTGTTATAAAGCTGGACTTACCAGAATGACCACCTAGTATTCAATGAAAAGGTTCAGTAAGAGTTAAATGAAATATGTCCTTTAGTCAAGTATGTGATTTTTTTCTTTAATGAGTAAGTGCGTTTTGGAAAATTATTTGGCAACTGGGGATATTTCATTAACATGTAATAGGATTAATATTTAGTGAATCACTTTTGAAATATATGACAGATGTTTGGGGCTTTAGCAATTTATCATTTGGCAGTAAGGAGTAGTTTTCAGAATTCTTAGTAACATCTTATATGAATACATTTTCATAAGGATGTAGATATGTGTGCTGGAGATGAACACACGTATGTTCTTGATATTGTGTCTCTTTGGCTCCATAAAATGTTGGAAATTTTTTTTCTTTTCTTTTTGTGTTATCAGTTTCCTCCCCAGACATTCTATAAAATATGTTTCTTGTTAAAATTTGAAAGAATAAAGGGGGATTTTTTTTTCCCTTGGAGATAGAAATATTTTCAGATATCACGGTAGCTTGTTGGAGATGATATGTTACTATAAAAGAGGATATAGGTATTGTATTAATTGGTGTCTTATTCTGAGCATGAAATTTTTCACTTAGTTTATGATATTTTATTTTATTAGACATCTTTTAGTAAATCTCTTTGTTATGTTATGATGCTCCCGTCATGGGTAGTAGTCCCAGGTGCCATCATTAAGACTATGACTAAGACTAAGACCCAGAATGACATCACTGAATACTCATTTAAGGGCCAGTGTCCAGAATTCATTCTTCCTCCTTGCCCTATAGGGCAAGTCTTTGAAAGCAAAAAGTGAAAGTATTAGTGGCTCAGTCGTTTCCGACTCTTTGTGACCCCATGGACTGTAGCCCCCCAGGCCCCTCTGATCATGGGATTTCCCAGGCAAGAATACTGGAATGGATTGCCATGCTCGCCTCCAGATCCAGGGATTGCAGTCTGAGCCACCAGGAAGGCCAGGGCAAGTCTTTATCCACTATTAAGAGTCTGGTATTAGCTGCAGTTAATTTTACGATGTGAAAGAAAAAATAACAGTGTTACTTGTTTGGGAATAAACTGAAAAGTATGGAAACAAAAAATGTCTGTTTAACAGACATAAATGACTGTTGGAGTATTTCATTTTTAAAAGATTACAATTAAAATGAACACTAATTAGAGCAGTTATCCTTGACAAAATGGGAGGGTTTCAAAATTTATGATAATGCTGGAAAGTAAAGTCAAATGTGAGGGAAGGGTCTCAGCCTTGGTCTGACTCAGTTGGCAGTAATGTTTAGCTTCCCACTGGTTCTTTGTTGCCACATGTTTACTAAGTGGATTTTTAAAATACTCATCAAACAAGAAATATCATGCATTAAGATTATATCCTAGATTGCTTTTGTTTTATCTTTAGTATCATGAAATATTTACAGACTAGTACATAATATGGGCTAGAGACTGCAGACACAACACAGTATTCTGTCTTAAAAGCTGTATTCATACTTTCTAATTATTAGCATATGTGACCTTCTCAAAGCAAAGACTCTGTGATTATTTTGTATCCCTACTGTAGCAGTGTGTGATGAACAGGAGATGGAAGAAGGCCATTCTTCATTTAGTTGATCTGTGTCAGTGCTGAGTAAATATTTATTGAGCAAGTGCTGTGAGTTAGTCAAGGTGCTCAGTGTTGGTACCAGCCTGTGTGATACATGGTCTCAGCCCTTCTGGGTCTCTCAGTCTGGCAGGAGAGGCAAATGTGTGAATACCTAACCACAATCTGTTATTCAGTGGTATGTACAGAGTTTTCTGCAGGCACACAGGAAGGAGAGTTTGGGTTGAGGATAATAATTTCCCAGAACAAGTCACATTCAAGCTTGGCTGGCCACTGATCCATCGTTTATAAATCTGATATTGGCCCTCCAGTGAAGGTCATGAGCCAGACACTGTGCCAGATGCTAAGGATATAGAGATGAACATGATATACTCTCTGCTCTCAGGACTAAGGATTTATAGAAGACAGATATGTATACAGATGATTAAAATTCAATGAGGAGGGCTGTGAGTGGAATGCTGTAGAGGGAGAAGAGAGAGACAGACGAGGAGAGCCTCACTTGAAGGGGAAGAGAGGATCAGCAAAGACCACGTGGGAATGACCCTTGAACTTAGGATGTGGGACTGGGAATTTAGTAAGCCAGTAGTGGCTGGGTTGGGGTCTGGTTTCATGCAGAGGAACCTGATCTATGAGAATGTGGGGCATGATAGGGAATAGTGTTCTTAGCAAAAGCAGTATAGCATGTGACAGAAGGTGAAGCAGGATTCAGGACATCTGATGGGTAACTCAGAGTCATTCAGGAGGGAATGTATTTGTTACATTTACCTGCAAGAGACAGAGACCCAACTACAGTGGCACAGATATAGGAGTTTATACTCTCACATAAAAGAAACCAGGCAAACATTCCAGGGATGGAGTAGCAGCTTTAAAAAGCCCTCAGAGGTCCTGGCTGAGTCTCTCTTTGGCTCTGTTGTACCTGGCTTTCTTCTCGAAGGTGCTGCATGGCTTAAAGCAGCTGTTGGAGCATCAGCCATTGTTTCTGCACTAAAGAAGGCAGAGAAGCCAAAGAGCACACATGCCCCATGCCTTTGAAGTAATCTCTGCTGAGGTTCCACAGCACTGCTACTTACCATGCATTTAAAAACAGATAAATAAAAAAGCGAAGGTCTTCCTTATTGAAGAAGGGAGACTTGATGTTCAAGAGCAACCCCATTCCCTGTTACCTAGAGGTGTGTCATCAGATTTGAATTTAGAAGGGTTTGCTTGACAGAGGATGGAGGATTTGTTTGTTAGAGAACTGGCATTGCTTCCCTGGTGGGTCAGTGGTAAAGAACCCTCCTGCCAATTCAGGAGATGCAGGTTCAATCCCTGGATCAGGAAGATCCCCTGGAGAAGGGATTGCAAACCACTCTAGTGTTCTTACCTGGGAAATCCCATGGACAGAGGAGGGCTCCATGGAGTCAGACTTAGTGACTGTAATGTTGAAACCGGCATTAGATTGACAGAAAGAGGTACCTGTCAGCTTTTCTTTTTTCCCTTTTTAATTTTTTCCATCCATCACTGAAAGTCTTGAGTTGGTATAAATGATAACTTGTTTCATCTGATCACTGGGTGAAGATGGGCTGTATCCCATGTGATTATTGCATGTATTAACTCGCCGGTGGTGTTTGATGTAGGCTTCTAGGGTCACCATGAGTTTTTAGTGCATTTGAAATGAAGGGTGGAACTGAGTTATATCTCCTGTGATTTCGTTGTTTAGTAGACCTTCTACCTGAAAAAAAATCCCATCATCTGCTTTTAAAATCATTTTTGCATAGCCTTTAAGATAGCACTTATATCTTCTGAGCTTTCCTGGTGGTTCAGTGGTAAAGAATATGCCTGCCAATGCAGGAGATGTGGGTTCCATCTCTGGGTCAGGAGGATCGTCTAGAGAAGGAAATGGCAACATACTCTAGTCTTCTTGCCTGGGAAATCCCGTGGACAGAGGAGCCTGGTGGGTACAGTCCACGGGATTGCAAAGTCAGACATTACTTAGAGGCTGAATGACAGCAATAACATATATCTTCCACTTCTCTTTATTTTATTTTATTTTTTTGTCTAACATGTGAATTTCAGAGAATAAACTAGGAAGCAGAGCTGTGTTCAGCTACTTTCTTTCCATTTAATCTCTCCTCTATTACATATTTAAAATAATTATTTGTAAAGTTTTACAAATAATTATTTTAAATATGTAATAGAGATGAGTCGCAAGTCCAGATTCAATGCATGATACTGGATGCTTGGGGCTGGTGCACTGGGATGACCCAGAGGGATGGTATGGGGAGGGAGGAGGGAGGAGGGTTCAGGATGGGGAACACATGTATGCCTGTGGTGGATTCATTTCGATATATGGCAGAACCAATACAATATTGTAAAGTTTAAAAATAAAATAAAATTAAAAAAATAAATAAATAAAATAATTATTTGTAAAACTTCATGGTACTTCTAATTTATGTACTTGGTTACTGATAATATATAGGCACTTTCAGAACCACTTATTATTCTTGTAGTCCTTTTCCCTTAAAAGTTCATTATCAGAATTACACAGCTGTTATTCACCTCCTGGGAATTTATGTCGTTTGTGCTACATTGTAATGGTTTTGAGATCGAAAGATACATCAATAATCATATAGTAACTATTAATTTCTAAGTTCCTAACAGAAAGATATCCTGTCATAAAGAAAATATATACATTTGACCAGTGGTGAGAAATACTATTATTGCGTTGTTTTTTAGGACTAAAGGAACTCAGTTTTTAAAGTAGGTTTTTTGTTTTTTTTTTTTACTGTAAATGTGAAGTTGCTGGCTGCATACATGACAAAATGCATTCCTAAGTTTCCTGCTTAAGAGTATAAGTGCCATTACTGGTTTGCATAACCTGACACATGGATCAGAATTCAGGATGCACAGGAAATGACTTCTGTTGGAAAATGAAAAGCTCTTTTTTAAACAATAAGATAATCAAGTCTTATTGCTAGACTGGATTTTTTTTTTCCTGAATTCAGTAAGCCTTTTATTTTTAAAAAAATTAATTTCCTTATATTAATTGGAGGCTAATTACGTTACAATATTGTGGTGGTTTTTGCCATACATCAACATTTTGCATTTTATTAACCTGGCTTCAAGTTATTTTTGTCATCTGGGGAACCTGCTTCCTGTGCCCTGTTTAAGCAGAAGGGGGCAGTAGAGAAATCAGTTGGAAAGTCAACAGCCTGGTTTGCTTCCTCCTGATAGAAGTGGTTGTGCCATATAAATATGCTGAAAGGAAATAAGAGTTGAAATTAATCCCTTTTATTTATTTAAGCCTAAAATTATTAGAAAAAAATTAAAATAGCATGATTTAGATTTATTGTCAGTTTTAGCTTATATAGTTGCTGCAGAGTAGCTATGATATTTGTGGGGTTTGTTCTGAAATCTGATCAGCAAATGTAGAGTGTGTTATTTTGTACAGTTCTGATTTCAGTGAGACTTGTTTTCTGCAAGATATCTCGTGTGTTTACAGAAAAGCAGATGCTCCAATGTGTTTTTGTGGTTTATTTTGTTTATCCATTGGAGTTAGAGTTTCTAAGGAAAACCATTTCATTTCTTGCTGAAACAAAGGGGAACTTAATGTCCCTTGACTAAATTTTGGTTTTGGAGTCAGAGATATAATTTTTTGTTATTGTTTTTTTTAATTTGCCTGCATAAATTTTTCCCCCCTATTTGTTACAGGAAATGAGGTCTAAGCTAGCTGACTTGTTTTCATGCCCTTGATCTTTGAAAATGTGTTACTAAATTAATTGAAGCAATACTGTTTTTCTGTAAAGAATGACTTAAGTCTTGCAGATGGGCCTGGTTAACTAGTTTTATTTACTGTGTATGAAAGCTATTCTGTTTCTCATTAATATCTGATATTTTTCCCATATGATTAAAGACATAGTAAAACAGCAGAGCTAAGGGCTTCTGTCTGAAAGCCAATCTGGTGTTTTGATGTATTCTGCATTAAAGAACAATGTCTAAGGCTTAGCAAGTAACTAGTACTTCTTTCACTAGTTTACAAGTGAAAAGAGGAATCATAAAGTTTTATTGGATCTCCCTCTGCAAGAGAACCAGTGACGATAAAGGTGCAGCTCTGTTCTGCAATCTATTATGTGTGTTTGTTTTTATACTGTGGTAAATTTATCCTATTATTTCTTGGTTATAGCCCTATTTTAGAAGATAAACTATGAAGAAAATGGCCTCAGTGTGATTTACAAAGTGAGAAATGTTAGTTTTGCTCTAAAGGTTAGGATGTGTACCATGGCCCAGTGTCTAGCAGAAACTGTGTGTGTGTGTGTGTGTATCACACAAGAGCTTTACACATAGGATTAAAGTTCATTTTTACTGAAAGCACTTAGTGGCTTTCTAGTCCATTACCTTTTGATCCCAGTCCTTCTCATACTCTCCCTACATGGAAGGTGTCATTTGGTAAGTGCTAATTGTACAGAAGTAATGGAGTAGGAAATGGCAACCCACTCCAATATTCTTGCCTGGGAAATCCTGTGGACAGAGGAGCCTGGCAAGATACAGTCCACAGGTTCACAAAGAGTCAGATACGACCTGAGCACAGCACAGCAGGAGCAATGGTTAGTCTTGGTGAAATTACCAAGGCAGACTCTCTCAGTCCTCTATCCAATGCCCTAAGAATCTTGAGGTTTCCTTCTCTGGCTGATGGGAGCAAGCTTTTGGCTTTGTTACCTCTTATTCTTTCAGGTGGCCTGTCCCCACGCTAGAGTAATGTCCTCATGTGCTCATGCTGATCAGTGGTCTGTTGAGTACTTAAGGGTGAGCACTCACAGATTTGTAGAGTTTCCACTGTGCAGTTCTTTCCTCTCTGGCATTCTGATCTCTGAGGTCTAGCCCTGTAGGTCTCCCTGTACTCGCAGCTTCATTATCTTAACTCAGGAAACCCACCAGGCTTCCCTCTGCCATGCCATAACTCTCTGCAGTGAACTGGGTCACCTTTTTGTTCAGTTCCCATCTGTCAGTGATCCCTGGTCTTTGTCTCATGATGTTCAGTGTCATGAAAACCTTTCTTTTTTTCCTTATTTTTCATATACCTGATCCAGGTTGTTTCATGTGGAAGGGTAGATCCAATTCTTATTACTCCCGCTGGGCTGGTAGCTGAAGTGTCTGTATCTAAATTCTCAATGCTATCCCCTGTCAGAGCCCATCTGAACTTAGTGATTTTCTCTCCTCTTGATACTGGAGTTCTGTTAGTAGCAGTATAAGGTTTAAGTTATAGGTCCCACCATGGGAATCTATGCAGCATCTCCAAGAAGTCCCATTCCTATGCTGTCTGCTGGACTTCTCTTCCTTTTGCGGATTCCTAAGCAGGTTTACAAGGAGTGCCAAGAGCGCGGCCACCTCTCTGCCTGTTGACCATGAGTCAGCATGGAGTGGACATTCTCAAAAGGAGCAGAAACAGCCTCTTTTTGAAAGGTTTAAGGATGAGATTGTAAGTTGCCATAGTTTCAAGTCTCTCTGTGTGCCAGTCTTGACCGTATATACAGGTGCAGAAGACAGGATGAGTGAGCAGCAGATGTCCTATCCCATGGGGAACTCTGTCTATGGGAGAAAAAATATGCAGATGAAAAACTCTAATACAATGTGATAAGCTGTGGCTTTCCTGTTTAAAGACCTAGGCACCAGAGACAGTCTCTGTCATTCCCATTTTAACACAAGCTGAACAATACTGTTCTGGTGCTTTTGGGTACTTCAGATTTCTGGTGAAAACAAAATTCCCTATCTTATCATTTATCAACAAACCATCAAAGAGCAAAAAAAAATTTTTTTTTGAAACATTTCTTCTTGCTAAGATTATCTCCAGGTGACACTTTCTATCACTTTACTAATTTGTAGTCACCTACATAGAATTTGCTGTTTGTTTATGTAATTTTTCAGATCGGTGATAGGTTTTATTCTGTTTACCATGTGGAGAGCATTTCTAAGCCTTGATCTTTAAAATATGTATTCCCTTTGGCAGCAATTCTAGTGGAAAAAATAGGATTGTCTCTTTTTATTAAGTCTCTTCTATCTTTTTTATAAAACAACTGTGAGATGTTTGGTCTTCATTGGTATTTTTTTTTTTTTTTAACTTGTGCTTTAAGAAGCAGAATTATTTCTGTAAAAATATATTACAGAAGCATTGCTATTCTCCAAGCTGTTATTAAATGAAGTAATAACAGGTCTTTTCCAGGTATATTTGCAAATGCTCATTAGCTGGTTTTTAATTTTCTTTGTTTTATCTTTTGATACCAATCAAGATATTACTTCTCAAAGCTTAGATTTTTCAAAACACACATAATCCACATTTTGCAGTAACCTTGGCTTATGTAGCACATGAAAGAAGAAATACTGGAGCTATTTAGCTCTGATCCTTTTCTTGGTAGCCATCTATGTGAATTGTCAGTGACTTCTCTTAAAGAAACCTAATTATTCACCTGTTTAGGAGACTCTAGTGAAGAACTGATTTGGGAGAAACAAAATAAAGTAATCCAGTAGTACAGTCATTGTAGAACCAAAAATTTAACATAGATTTATTAGCACATTTGGCCAGTTTTACATTTCTTCCAAAATGGACCAATTTTGAATTTTTTCACAACAGTCAGTGGAAATCTTAAAGAAAATAGCTCAAATTTTGCAACAACAAGGAAATGAGGTTTAGCTATTCTGTCTGATAATTTATCTTATCATTTGAAGAATAAAGTCATAAATTTGGGGTTGTTTATAAGTGCTTCACAGCCTTCATTATGAAATGACTTAGTAATTAGCAATTTTAAGTATATAGGGGGTATGCGCCCACTCTATCTAGGGTAAGAACATACCAGGCAAGTAATATTCCTCCAAAACTAACTTCTGTGCAGTATGTATAAATTAACTGGTCAATTGCAAGGAGATCCAACCAGTCCATTCTGAAGGACATCAGCCCTGGGATTTCTTTGGAAGGAATGATGCTAAAGCTGAAACTCCAGTACTTTGGCCACCTCATGCGAAGAGTTGACTCATTGGAAAATACTCTGATGCTGGGAGGGATTGGGGGCAGGAGGAGAAGGGGACGACAGAGGATGAGATGGCTGGATGGCATCACCAACTCAATGGACATGAGTCTGAGTGAACTCCGGGAGCTGGTGATGGACAGGGAGGCCTGGCGTGCTGTGATTCATGGGGTCGCAAAGAGTCGGACACGACTGAGCGACTGAACTAAACTGAACTGAAGAGCTGGTTAATAAGCAGCTCTTGTTTGTCTATCATAAGCAGGCCTATCTTGTATCAGCCATACACTGAGCAGACCTTTTGCTAACTATATTATTCACCCTGCATGGTAGAGTACCGTGGGAAAAAGTACTGTCGTTGGTTCACTCCAGATAGACGGCTGTGATGGTGATGTTACATCAACTAGCAGAATGCTGTGTGGATGAAAAGATGGTGTCCACTGATTTGGTGACTATTGTGCACTCCTCCTGGTCAAGAGGAGCC
This sequence comes from Bubalus bubalis, assembly GCF_019923935.1. Lineage (NCBI taxonomy): Eukaryota > Metazoa > Chordata > Mammalia > Artiodactyla > Bovidae > Bubalus > Bubalus bubalis. The sequence goes on along the minus strand of NC_059161.1, from coordinate 49,896,820 downwards.
CAGAAAGAAGGATCATCCATGAGCTGTATAGAGACATTACTGCATGGATGAAAGCAGTCCTCCTTGTGTAGAGGAGTTTATATCTATATAAATGATATATATGATAGAATGATAGATTTGGAATGATAGAGTCAGAGCTCGAGTAAACTTGTTCTTGAGCAAAGCTACCCAGAAGAATGTTAAGGAAAAGCCAGAGATTCTTCTGGCTGCACTGAATTCTGCCCTGTAGGCACTCCTTATATGTGTGGCATGGAAAGACCCTCTGCTTGCCCACTGTGGCTTTTTTTCCCACCCATGCTGGCCCACATGGGTTTCCTTCAAGATCATTTGCTCCAGAGTCAAAATATCAATAAGAGGGAGAGCCTTTAACTCAGGAGGCCTTAAGACAGCTGTAACACTGTTCAAACACTGGTTATTATGGATGGGATCACTTAGAGAGCATCAGTAGTATTAGTACCTGGATTCTTTTAACTAGGAAAAACATAAGTTGTCTTCTTTGGGGGGGTTGAACTTTGTTAATGATTTATTAAGAGGGAGTGTGAAACCTCTAGACATATTTCTATCACATGAGTATCTTGCTTAAATAACCATGTTGTACCCAAATGTTATGCTGGGTGAGAGTTTTTAGTAAAACAATTTTTTAATGCCATTTCTGTTGTATTTTGGTTGTTTCTCTTTGTGAGAGGGTGTGGTGATTTATCTCATGGGCAGTGAAACAGAAAACATCCTAATGAAAGGGTCTTTCCTAAATTAGTATTTGAAGAATATCTAAAATCATAACCATCTTCATTTTCATAGCTTAGAATCCTTATGTGGAATTGTAGTAGTTTAGAATTAGACAAGACCTAAGAGATGATCTGATTGGACTCTTCCTTTACAGATGAAGAGATTGAGTTCCCCTGAGGTTAACTGACTTGTCAAAGGCAACAAATCTAGAGACTAAGCTAAGACAGAGCCTGACTTCTGACTTCTAGATCCATGACCTTTCCTCACTGGAATTGGCAGTTTCTGTTTATTTGTTGCTGAGGTCTGCCTCTTCTGCGAGTCTGTCTACCCTGGAGTTAGGTGTGCATTGCTGAATGAGGAATATCTTGGCTGTGTGTCCTATTGAGGCTGCATTTGGGGCTCTGACTGTATTAATGTATCACCATGCCTTGTTTGGCCTCCTAGTCCTACTCTTACCCTAAGAATTCCGCCTTCCTGTAGCATTTAATGGGATGTCCTGGGACCTTGGAAGAAAGGCTTCCCTGCACCCTTGCCCGAGTCTCTGCTTCCTCCTCCGTGCTCCCACATGGCAAATTGACAGCCTCACACTGAGGCCTGGCCTCTGCCCACCTGATTGGCTCCCTGGTATGCATCTGCAGCCCCAGGAGAAATTTATTTTAGTGAGACAAATAAACTTGGAGACCAGGGTATCTGTAATCAGTGATTTGGTTGTAAGTGAGAATTCGGTCAGAGACCTCTATTCTTGCTTTGTTGAGAGCTGACTATATGAGACTGTTGATGAAACCTGATTTTTTTTTTTTTTTGGTATAGGTTAATAACTTTCCTGGAGGCAAGCAAACAATGTTTTCCTGACCATACAAAGGTTTCAGCTGCAGAGAGATATTTTTTTCAATCATCTTCTTAAGATACATTGCATTTATTTTTTTTTTTTTAAATAAAATCTGACCTTGAGCTTAAAAATAAGTTTGTCAGAAGCCAGTCTTATTTTCCCTTGAGCTAACTTCAAACCTCAAATGACTTGCAAGCTGCTAGGTGAGTGCAGTGGAGCCAGGCGGATGCAGTGAATGGTAAAGAATCCATTAATAAAAAGCCTCCCATTCTGGCTCTTTCCAGAACTATAACAGTATTTCTTTATCAGGCCCAGGATAATTTTATCTTTGTAACATGGTACAGTACCAGCCTAATAGGTAGTAATTTCCTTTATTAGACTTGTATTGAGGATGGATTAGTAATTCTGCTAGTTCATTCATCAGATATTTATCAAATATGCTCTTTGTATTGCCTATTGTGCTAGGTTCTGGCAGATGATTAAGAAATGGTCCTTTTCTAGGAAGAAAAAAGACAAATAAAATCACACCAATACACTGAATACAGTTCTGTGGCATATGTACAGTATTGTAGCTACACAGGGCCAGATGTTAAACCTTCCTGGAGCCAAAGAAGACTACACCGAAGACAGTGTGTTAGAAGAAAGAGAAAAGAGCTCACTGGGCAAGGCCAAGGGCAAGAGGCCTTCTAAGGAGAGGGAACAGTGTGTACAGAGCGGTGGCGGCTTGATAGTCCTGGGGTCAGCGCTGAGTTCAGTCTGACTTTCTGTGTTAGCTTGCGTGTGGGGGGTGGGGGAGGGATAAAGTGAGTATTTGCTTTGCTGGTTGGACTGAGCTAAACCAGTTAGTTTGAACTTCATCTTCTGCCCATCAGAAACTGTTAGAGGTTTTATTAATAAAAAAGGGAGTAGGGCTTACCTCGGAGAAGGCAATGGCAACCCACTCCAGTACTCTTGCCTGGAAAATCCCATGGATGGAGGAGCCTGGTGGGCTGCAGTCCATGGGGTCGCTAAGAGTCGGACACGACTGAGCAACTTCACTTTCACTTTTCACTTTCATGCATTGGAGAAGGAAATAGCAACCCACTCCAGTGTTCTTGCCTGGAGAATCCCAGGGACGGGGGAGCCCGGTGGGCTGCCGTCTATGGGATTGCACAGAGTCGGACACGACTGAAGCAACTTAGCAGCAGCAGCAGCAGCAGCAGGGCTTACCTGGTGGCTCAGTGGTAAAGAATCCGCCAGCCAATGTAAGGAGACCCGGGTTGGATCCCACATGCGGCGGAGCCACTTACCCCGTGCGCCTTACCGAGTTAATGAGCCTGTGCTCTAGAGCCTGGGGGCCACAAGCACTAGAAAGCCCAGGCACCCTAGAGCGTGTGCTTCCCAACAAGGGAAGCCACCACAATGAAAGCCTATGCACTGCAACTAGAGAGTAGCCCCCGCACAGTGAAGCTTAGAGAAAGCCTGTGTGCATCAGTGAAGACCCAGTGTAGCCAAAAATAAATAAATAAAAATTACATATAGTGAAAGAAAGGGAGTGAAATCAGATTCTTGTTTGTGGAAAGTATTTTAGTAGCTAACTAGTCAATAATGAAGGATGTGGATGCTGGAAGTGAGGACCCAGATTGAGAAGTATTTGTAACAGAAGGTATAGGGTATGTGTTAAGAAGCAGGCAGCAGCTATGATGTCTGAACCAGTTTGGATGATATTTTTTAGATGGATCAGGAGCTCAGTAAAACAAGGAATTTAGAGGAAGGTGAACTTTAGGACCGGATTAATGTTGATGGCATTAATTATGGGAGGGCATAATCCTTTTGTTGAGATTGTAACTAAGGTTATTTTTCTGGGATCCCTGCATTCATAGCTCCCCTGTGGCCCTCCCTGGCACAGCTCCCATTCTGTTGGTATTGTCATGGTCAGGTATTTCCCTGGAGCATAAACTGTTTGAGGTCAGGGGCTAGTTGAACTTTGTTGTTGCTGTTGTTAACCCCACTCCTTGGCACAGCGTTAGGTATGTACTAATAGTACTGGGCTTCCCTGGTGGTCAGTCCATAAAGAATCCACCTGCAACGCAGAAGACCTGGCTTCGATCCCTGAGTTGGAAAGATCCCCTGGAGAAGGAATGGCAACCCACTCCAGTATTCTTGCCTGGAGAATCCCTGTGGACAGAGGAGCCTGGAGGGTTACAGTCTGTGGGGTCGCAAAGAATCGGCCGCTGTTGAGCGACTAAGTACACAAACACAACAGCAGGTGCTTGGTAAGCACTTCAGTGTTTTGATGAGGCATCAGCCGCCTATATAAGGAATTCCTCTATTGAATTCTTCCTTTACCCAAGTTTTTTGCTTTGTGTCAGAAACAAGACTAACTAGTTCTAAAAGTCAGTTACAATTTTCAGTGTATGAGCAAGTTTCTCTGGGCTTTCTATTTTCCAGAAACTGCCCAGGCTTAGATCTCACTGTTTCCTTGATGACAACTGACCGAAGTTCTTATTGTTGAGAGATTACATGATGAAGTGGGCGCATGTACTGGAATCCGGGGCAGGCAACCCCAAAATGTACTTCAATGGCATATTGATTATTTTGAGTTAAAGTTCCTTATGAAGAAACCTATGCAAAAGGGACACTCTGACCCTCCTTCTCTGACTCCCTGAAGTCAGGACATAAATCTGTCATGTGAAAGGTACTCTCTGGACATCTGAAGGAAGAAGGATACCCCTTATTGCTAAATTTAGGAAATCTGGGGCCAAGAAGCCTGTGTAAACAAATCTGTTACTTCTTTAATTTACTGCCCCAAGCCCAAACTCTGTTTAGATCCTTCACTAAGTAAGCATTCAAAGCCTAACTTTCTTTGTCCCGTTGATTCGTCACAAATGTGTTTGTTGTTTCTTTGCCCAAAAAAGTATAAAAACTGCCTGCTTTGGTGACTTCTTAGGTCCCATTTCTAAAGAGACCTCTGTACACATGAGATAAAGCTTGTTTCTCTTCTGGTCATCTGTACTGCGTCAATTTTATTATTAGTTCAGTCACAAGAACTCAAGAAAAGGGAGGGGAGGGTTCCTTCTCCCTGAAATATACATAAATGTTAATATATACATATGTATTTTTTCATATTAACACTGGCTACTTGAAACTATGGCTCTGTGATAAAAACAGTAATTCTCTTCTAGATTTGTTTATTTGGGAGTTCTCTTTTTTGAAAAAATACTCTCGTGTTTATGGTCTTCAGTTAAATACACTTATAATTACTGTAGGGGGTTCCCATGGCATGGCCACAGCTGGAGGTCTGGTGGGCTTTTGTAAATGGCATTTGGAAGAATGATTAGTTTGCCAAAGCATTAGCGGTCTTTTGTATTGTTTCCATCTGTTTCTTGTCCAAAGAGACAAGAGTTGGAATTTTATTTATTTAATGAACTTTGTTTGAGTTAGCTAATTTTCCCACTGCCCAGAATTCTTGAGGGAAGTTGTGAGCATTTATCACAAGGAATTACTCTAGTCAGTTCTTGCTCAGCGGCGCAGAGGCAGGGGGTATCACTTTTATGGCCATCAAACACATGATATTTTGATCTTTTCTGTGATTAAGTTATAAAGAAGAAATTGGGAACTTGCTTGGTTCTTGTATTTAGTAAAATTTTATTTAATTATAGTTGATTTATAATCCTGTATTAATTTCTACTGTACAGCAAAGTAATTTGGTTATACATATATAACCATTCTTTTTCATATTCTTTTCCATTATGGTTTATCAAAGGAAAAGGATACTGAATAGAGTTCCCCATGCTATACAGCAGGACCTTGTTTATCCATCCCCAGTTTGTATCTGCTAATCCCAAACTTGCAATCCATCTCTTCTCCCACCCCAACCTCCCCCCTGGCAAGGGCCATATTTTTAAAGCATAATTCAACAGTGCAGTAAGTTGGTTCTGTTTTTGGTTTCTTTTCTAAAGAAGGGGAAAATAGATATATTTACATTTCTAAAGTTTTCTCATCTAGAACGTGTTCTGTGCCCAGGTCTTGCGTTACTTTCTCTTATTTCACATTCACAACAACCCTACTTGGGCACTATTGTTATGTTATCCTCACCTTACTGTTCGGAACAATGTTTCAGAGAGCTCACAAAAATCTACAAAACTCCCTTAACAGTCAGTTATCAGAGATTGTTTCAAACCCAAGTCTTGGCCACGAGGGGGAAGCTTATCTCAGAAGCTTGTGAGATAAGCCTCTGTCCCCACAGCTCTGATGGGCTTGGAGGCGTCCACATAAAGATAAAATTGTTGGAAATGGAAGCTGAAAGACTTGACCTCCTTTGGAAGAGGTGGTCACAGTTGTGCTGTGAAAATCAACCAGAGGGGGACATTTCAACTCTTTCTTGGTAACCATGGAAATCGTATCTAAATTATGGCACCTGGTGTATTAGGACTACACATTTTAAGAAATTAATAGTCGTTTGTCTTCTCTCTGTTAGTATGATGTAGGGTCATGTAACTGCCAGTGAGCTGCTTGCTTGCTGGCAGACAAGGGAGAGTTTTACTTCCTTGGCTGTCTAAAAATCGTGATAATTTTTGCACTCTCATTGTGAAATGGATGAGTTCAGAAAAACAGTTTGGAGAATATCTGTATTAAACCAAAGCATAAGCGATTTCACCTTCAGTAAATTTAATTCCTGGCTTTGGCTTTAGACCCCAGAAATCTTCAATGAGATATTTTGTTGCATGCTAATAACCTTAGGGATTTTATCTGCTGCTGTTGTGGCCCTTTGAGAAGGATTCTCCCATTGCAGGGGATGCCTAAATATAATGAATGGCAAGAAGTATCGGGAATATTTCTGAGTGCTTAAACCCATCTGAGGTTTATTAATTTTCCGGATATGGGTTAACATGGTTCCATGAATAGGCACAAGGCCTAGAGAGTAGGATTAGGAAGGTTTCCAGGGGCTCTGAACTCATGTCAAGCAAAACTGGCATGCTTGGCAGCTAAGTCAACTGAATAGGGAAAAGGCTTTGAAAGTGCTTTATCTCACTGCATAATGTCTGTAAATTTTATTCAGTTAATGTACAGCTGCAGGGCTCATGAGGCTGAAATTAAAGTTTTGTAAAGTTTCGATAAGGAGGTAGCCAAACAAGTTGGATGAGCTGTGGATGCTTTGGAAATGAGTTGGCAGTCGTGCAAAAACCAGAGGTTTGAATTTCAGGAAGCATGTTGGCTTCCACAGTGCCCATTTGATTCTCTGTGGAAAGCACATATTTCCCACCTATCATTTCAGGCATCTTTTCTCTCTCTTATGTCTTCTCCAAGCTAACCTGTAACAGCGAAATATGCATCTTTGATAGTTACGTCTCATCAGCCCAGTGTTCTCAGGAAGCCTATTTTATTAGTGGAAATCAGTGAGAATCTTTCTTTCTACACTTTCACCCTTTGCTCTTTAATCTTTCTGTTCAGGTTGTGGGCATTTTAAGAAAGTCTTTCTCTCGCTAAATGTTTAGGTGGCAGATGTTCCTTTGCTTGGAGTTTAGGTCTGTCAGTGGCCGGAGGATCACAGATAAGGATACACAACACAGGTGTTCATATACAGTGATATTAAACAGGCAGAAGTCTTCAGAATAACATCGACCACTGTTAAATATTAGTATTCTTTAGTGACACATTGCCGTAAACCTCAGCAGGAAAATTTCGTGTGACTAAATTGGATTGTGTCTGTATTCGTATTTGTTGCTCAGTCATATCCAACTCTTGTGACCCCATGGATTGTAGCCCATCAGGCTCCTCTTTTCTTGGAATTCTCTAAGCAAGAATATGCTGGAGTGGGTTTTCAGTCCCTTCTCCAGGGGATCTTCCCAACCCAGGGACTGAACCTGGGTCTCCTGCATTGCAGGTAGATTCTTTACCATCTGAACCACCAAGGAAGCACCAAACAGGGTTTAGTAGCCTATTTAAAAAGTCATTTTGGAAGCTGTCTCTGAAGAGGAAAGGAGGACATGAGGATTGGAGAAATACATAGAGGTGGCTTCAGCTGTGTCTATATTATTTTATGTCATGGGAGAAAAAGGTTTCAAGCAAATATGGAAGGTGAATATGAAGACATTGGTTGTGGTACATGGGACATTGTTATATTATTGTCTTTGGTCGTGTTTTCCAAACTATCTCTGAGTGAAAGACCATTTTTTTCTTCTCACTTTCAATCTATCATGAATGGTATGCACACCTGTTGAGCCATGACTAGCCTGGAACTCTTGCTATCCATGCCACTTACCATGTAAATTCAACAAGATCCAGCCGGTACCTTAAGACAAACCCACAGATGGTGTATGTGTCATCCTTATCAAGTTGCTGTAAAAGTTTCTAGATGATTATTCTTTATTTTGGTTCTTATCTCACAGTAGACCCATAACTGTGTTCCTGGCCAGTGGCATACTCAAGGGTTTGTATGCCAGAAGTATTTCATAGTAAAAGTGTTTAAATCATTTTGGAAATATTTCTGTTTTCCAAATATCTCACATTAGCTGATTTACCTATTCTGTGTGTTTGACCCCAAAGTGGGCCATTTTTTAATTTCACAAGTTTGTCTTAATCTTGGAGCTGTGATAGGTACCCCTAAAAATGCAAGGATGAATAGACATTGCTCCTGCCTTTGAGAATTTGCTCTGTAATGAAGATGGCTCGATTCAACTTTTGTTTTTGAGCACTTGTTTTGCTTTAGGCTTTATCTTAGGTAGTGAATATTCAAAGATATGTAATTCACAGACTTTTTTTTTTGTTTTTTTTTCGGCCTGGAGTTTCCCTTTTATAGTAGAGATATATCCAGTATTGAATGTTTCATACAGGTGTCTAAACTAAATGGTATGGAAAGCCTGAAATAGTCATTATTTGTAACTTGGGCTGGTTGGAAAGTTTTATGGAGTAGAAGCTTATTTGAACTGGATCTTCCAAAAGGATGAATAGAGATTTTTCAAAGTGACAAAGGGATCAAGTCAAAGGAACTGCATGAGCAAAACTGGAGAGATGTGACAGATCATAGCTTGATGAGAAGTGATCAGTGATTGGCAGATGGATGTGAGTCTAGAATGCACCAAGACAGGTGAGGTTAGCAAGGTAGAATGGAGCAAGGTGGTATTGGGGCCTGGACTTGCAGGCTTAGAAGTTTACATTTTTTTTCTAGATCACATGAGATGATTTTAAGGCATTAACAGATTTTTGGTAGGACCCAGATAGTATAAAGAGTTATTCAAAGGAGAGGCTAGAGGAGGGGAGACTCTTGTAGGGAGTTTGTTAAAATAGTCTGAGTGGGTGGTGATAAAGACCTGGCTCTGAGAATTTAGAGGAGGGAGTCAGCCTAAGGACCGTTTCTGAGCTGAAAGTGAAGGTGTGGGGTGCAGGGAGAGAGACTAGCTGAGGGCCAGACCTCCTTCACATGGATAAATGGAATCACAGAGGGACAGATTTTTCCATGGATGAAAATACTGATTATTTTTGCAGCAAAGAGGAGAGAGCATAGAAATATCACTTTCAATGATCCCGATAGTCTCAAAATAATTGAAGTTATTTCAGGAATGGAAGAAGCAATGTAAAAATTGAAATAGAAGACAAAGGCAAAAATACAGATTTGCCCTAGGGAATGTAGTAGGAGGGCCTTCTTTATTAAATAGCAGCTAGGATGGTTGACTTTCATTTTCTGATAAAGATCTTTAGCTCTCACTTTTGAGCTCCATATGTTCAGTCATTCTTCAATATTAATTGAAGGCTACCTCCTGAGAAGCATTGGATTATGAGCTGGGGATATAAATGTTAAGATGTAAGCCCTGCCCTAGTGGAGCTCACAGGCTAAATATAGGGACAGCAATATGGGTCTGGGTAGGTAGGTTTGGAGAAGGCAGTGGCACCCCACTCCAGTACTCTTGCCTGGAAAATCGCATGGACGGAGGAGCCTGGTGGGCTGCAGTCCATGGGCTTGCTAGGAGTCGGACATGACTGAGTGACTTCCCTTTCACTTTTCACTTTGATGCATTGGAGAAGGAAATGGCAACTGACTCCAGTGTTCTTGCCTGGAGAATCCCAGGGACGGGGGAGCCTGGTGGGCTGCCGTCTCTGGGGTCGCACAGAGTCGGACATGACTGAAGCGACTTAGCAGCAGCAGCAGGTAGGTTAGTTATAGGAAGCGTGGCTTCCCAGGTGGCACTAGTGTTAAAGAATCTGCCTGCCAGTGTAGAAGATCTCAGAAACTCAGGTTTATCCCTGGGATGGGGATACCCTCTGGGGAAGGAAATGGCAACCCATTCCAGTGTTATTGCCTGGGAAATTCCATGGATAGAGGACCCTGGCAGGCTACAGTTCATAGGGCCACACAGAGTCAGACCGACTAAGTGACAAAGCACACGTAGGTTAGGGGAGGGATGGCTAATCTTGCTCATACGACTGAGGGCCATGAAAGCATTAGAAGAGAGAAGTTTCGAGAATAGTCTTAAGAGATAAGTACATGTTAGATGAAAAAAAGTAAGAAGGACTTTTCAAGAGGCGGGGAGGGTAGAGGTTAGAGGGAGAGGTAGGTGGGGCCCAGATTCTTGAAGGCCCAGTATGACATGGGAGAATTTATGGTCAGATGAAGAACCTTTGAAAGGTTTCATTGGAAGAGTTACTGAACAAATTTAGGTTTAGATAGATTATGCTGGCCACTGTGGAGAGTGGGTTATAAGTTCTACCCTGCAAGGGCAGAATCAGGGAGATTAGCTGGGAGACACTGCAGTAGCTCAAGTGAGAAATGATCAGGATCAGGCAATATCAGGAATAGAATGAGGAGTAATATAAGAACTAGAAGGAGACATAGAGGTTGGTTCAGGTCAGAAAATGAGAGAGGGAAGGCACATGAGATGGCACAGGTTCAAACTTGAGCTACGTAAGTGGAAGGACCTCCACTAAGAGCCTGGGCAACCGTATTGGGGAGACATTTGATGAGTTCACCCTTAGACTGTACGAGACACCTGGAGATGTCTGGCAGGTAGCTAAATGTTCATATGCAGAGAGAGGACTATGGAGAAATTGAAGCTGGCGTGGATTGGGGGGACAGTCATCAACATGTAAAAATAGGTAGTTAAAATTGATAATGGAGGCATTTGCATTCATGGGGCTAAAAGAGAATCAAAGTTACACTGTTCATCCTTTGGTTCAAATTTACAGGGAATTGACCTCAGAGGACAAAAGAAGCCAATTCAAATGCAACTGCTGGTGTTTATTTTTTGCTTATCTAAAGGAAGACAAGTGAAAAGATACTGAAGGACAAAAGGGGCTGGTGCACTGGGACGACCCAGAGGGATGGAATGGGGAGGGAGGAGGGAGGAGGGTTCAGGATGGGGAACACATGTATACCTGTGGCGGATTCATTTTGATATTTGGCAAATCTAATACAGTTATGTAAAGTTTAAAAATAAAATAAAATTTAAAAAAAAAAAAAAAAAAAAGAAAACAGGAAAAAAAAAAAAGTCAAAAATTCAACAAAAATGTTAAAAAAAAAAAAAAAGGGGGGGAAATCTTTTCTTTTCTTGGATTGTATAGTTAGAGAAATTTTTTTTTAAATGTAAGCATGAGATAATTTGAGAACAGGTACAATATAGTAACATAAAATGGTGCTAATGGTAAACCTACCTGCTAGCGCAGGAGACGTAAGCAACGCGGGTTGTACCCCTGGGTGGGAAGATCCCCTGGAGGAGGAAATGGCAACCCACTCTAGTATTCTTGCCTGGACAATACCAAGGACAGAGGAGCCTGGTGAGCTACCGTCCATGGGGTCCCAAAGAGTTAGACACAACTGAAGTTTGAGTTAGCACACACATACACATAAAATATCAGTATAAAATTTATATAAGCCGTATTTTTAAAATAGGAAAAGATAGTTATAAACTGAGCATTTAAATACTGTGATGATTTAGAATAAGTTAAAAATACTGTCAACTCTGGGAGATAGTGAAGGACAAGGAAGCCTGGTGTGCTGCATGCAGTCCATGAGGTGGAAAGAGTTGGACACGACTTAGTGGCTGAACAGCAACAAAAATACCTCAAGTAGCATTTAATCAGGGAAATTCCCTGCAAGTTTGTAGAATGTGTGGATGGAGATTGGCAGAGATTTAAGGAGCCCATTTTGTGCCAGATACTGTGTTGTAAGAGGTAAGGATAAATAGGCAGAGTCTGATAACATTTTTTTAAAAGATAATACCCTATCTTCACTAAACCATTGATATGGATGGGATGCTGCAGTATTTGTTCCTGTTTGCTGATGTAAGCTCTCAATTGGAAAATACAGAGATGCACTAGCATTGCAATTCTTTTTTGTTTCACAGTCAAATCTTAAATTTGGCTGCCTCTGATTAGAGGTATAATTCTAAGCAGAACCAACCCTAGCATCTCAAGAAGTAGTTGACAGAACTTCATATATTACAAGCTTCTTAGTCCATAAAAAGTATTAAATGAGATGTAGGATGAATAGCAACAAGGTTCTACTGTTATAACATAAGGGACTACACTAAATATTCTGTGATAAACCATAATGAAAATAATATATAAAAGGATATATGTGTGTGTGTGTATAACTAAGACTATGTTGTACAGCAGAAATTTACACAGCAATGTAAGTCAGCTCTGTTTCAACTAAAAAACCAAAGTTTTATTAGTAACATATTCATTGAAATAAGTTTTAGCAATTTATCTGATTTGTGGAAGAGACTGAAACTTAATAATTCCTTTGTTTCAATATAGTAATCTATAACTGTAAGTTAAGTGGTAGTTTTTATTGATCTTGTTTTAATTTGTTTTCTCAATGATAATATCTGTAAGACTTCATGGGGGAAAAGGTACATAGAAATTCGATTCATAGGAATCTGTATAACATTGTAAGCAAAGAAGCTTTGGGAAGCTGTGGATCCTTCCCTGCAGATTGAGTCACTCTCTCGGATTTGAGGTTACTCACAGATGCAAGAAATTCAAGTCCAAGGTGGGATGTGGCCGAGCTGACCTGTGAACAGTTCAGTGGGAGGGCGTCCTTCGTCCTGAGCAGGTACACACACCCTGAATTTTGAACCAGACCCCTGGGTGTACTCGTTGGTCCCCTGGGCCAGGCTTGTCCAGTCCTCAAGGGCAGGTGGGGAAATGAAGGTTGCAGGCAGATTTGTGCCGACAGTGAGTGTTAGAGTGGGATTGACATCGGCAGTGCTTGTCAGTGTAGCGCTTGCCCATCCGAGAAGTCTGCAGACATTTGAGTGACTCGTGGCGGGGGTGACTTTACTCATCACATTGGCAGGTGCCACAGCTCACACTTGACATGTGCCTTCTGATTTCTTCAGTACCAACCTGGCTTTTTCATGCAAATGTATTCTCTGTTAATCAACATTTCTGCACTGTCTGTTGAGGGTCTACAAAAAGGTTATGCTAATCTAAACAATTAGGCAGGGTGATGTGTTAGGTAAATGTAACCTCATGTATCCCAAAGATGAAGACATTGCTGGTTTTTTTTTTTTTAATTAACTGGAAAAACACTCCAGCTTTTCTGTTCTATTGGCATGACAAATTATGAGTTGCTTATATGCGTTGGACTGTCCATAAATACTTACTAGGCATTGTGCTGTTAATGGTCATTTAATGATTTAATCAGAAAGGGCTGGCTTTAGATTTCTGATGAGGTAATGAGAATTGGCATTTAACAAGTTAATTGGAACTGGAAAGAGCTATTAAAAGGCCATGAGAAGGTCTTTCATAAAACTCTTGAATATGCTTCAGTCTGAAGAACTTATTAAATTATGCTAAGGGTGTTTTTCCTTTCACTTTAAATCACCCATTAGGATCATCTAATCAACTTCTTGAATGTTGCTGCAGATGAAATTATTATTAACATCATAATTGTTGGAATTTATATTTTTTTTCCCCTCCAGTTGTCAGTGAATCAGTGTATAATAGACAATAGTCTTTCATAGCCACACTGGGACCAAACCAGAATCATTTTTAGGTGTCTTTTTTTTTTTTTTACATCTTTTTGAGTTTAAAACTTTATTATTGTGGATATCGGTGACAGTTTTTAGTGCTCAGTTTCAGTAATTGCTTCATTGTTTCTTGCAGACATCGTTCTATTCTTTGAACAGACAGCTTTGCTGGAGTCATGCGTTGTGCATAGATCAGTTCATTGTCAACACAGAGGCAGATGGAGAGATGAGGCAGTTTGAATTTTGCTAGCCCTTTACCAATAACTCAGAGAAAGCTGTTTATTTCACAGCCAACTATGGGACTGAATGATTGTTTGTGTCCAAATAAAGATCAAATTGAACTTTCCTCAAATTATTCTGCGGAAATCACTTGCCTATTCGACTCAAGGATATTAATGATAAGAACTACTATGTGCTGAAATCTTAACTACTTGTTTTGGACCTAGATTCACAGTTTGAGGCTCTGTCAACACTTTTTTGAGACACTTTACCAAACAATGAATGGTGAATATGGATTCTCTTTTGAATCAATAAAGAGCTTGAAACGTAGTTTATCAGACATTTTCATATGCGAAGACTTGCTGCCACCCCATTTGTTTAGAGACTGTTGGCCAGTGACGGTCCGCTTGCAGCATCCATCTCCAGAGCATCACAGCTCAAGCCATGCAGTTACCACTTTTAATTCTTAACACACTAGACCCAGGAAACTAGACGGGCTAAATCTGTTAGTTGAAAATTGTTGTCAGTCCGTAGTATTGTTTAAATACAACTAGCTGGAAGAGATTGGCAGGAATTCCACATTTATTTGCTGAGAGACAGCTTGGAAATAGTTTGGCAAAATAGCATTTTAGTTATTTTTGGAATTTTTTTCAACATTTTAATGTGTTTATAAGACTTATGTGTATGGTTTATGTTTTAATCAGAGGGTTCAAATGTGTGTGCACACGCACACATACCTGTCTTTATATAATAATGTTTATTAAAAGTTGGGTATAATAAATCTTTTATAATTTAAAAACTATTTCAATAGGACAGGGGAATCTGTCTAAAGAAATACAGTGTCATATACTAAGAGATGAACATAACTTTCATTTTTAATGTAAAATTCAAAACACTATACATGAAATAGGTCACTCAACATGAAAATTTTTCTAGTATTTTATTATCATCATATAATTATTCTGTAAATGGCATACGAAACATTGGGGCAATTTGAAAAGAGATATTTTATTTTACTTTTTTATTGGATAAAATATACATTTTATTGATAGCCATAAAAAATATAAAGAAATGAATTGCACTAAGCCTTTTCATAGGAGTAATCATTATTCCAATAAGACTTTTAAGAATGACAATGTTAGTATTCCCCAAATAGGTGTCTGTACACAGCAAATTTCTAATAAAACCCCAATATAAATTTCATGACAAAATATAATTCAGAACTCTGTGTCAGACAGAAGGGGTTGGTATAAATCAAGATACACCTGCAATAGAAGGAGGGGGGATGTTGGCTGAATTGGACCTACTTTGTAAGGATTTCATTAAAAGCCTTAGTAATTAAGACTCTTCAGCTCATGAATGGATACACGAGTCAATTGAACAAAAGACAGAGCACCAAAACAAAGCCAATCAATATGAAATTTGCTTTATAACAGATTGCTGGGCAGTGAGGAAGGTGAATTATTTATTAAATGAAGCTAGTACTATTTTTTTTTTGTATTCACTTTATATATTATTAAATATAGTGTTAATACTAATATATATAAAATAAAGTAAAAAAAAATTTGTGTGTGTAATAAAGCCCATTGTAAATTCTTGATGCCTCTTGGCTATTCCTTTTTGCCTTTTTAAAATATTGGCGTATAGTTAGTTAATAATGTGTTAGTTTCAGGTATACAGCAAAGTGATTTAGTTATACATGATCTATTCCTTATTTTTTTTTCAAAATAATTTGTTTACAAAAATTAGTAACTTGAAAACCCTTTCATAGGCATATCTTCCTCTGATCCTATCAACAAGGATAGGATTGTTGATAGGATCAGAGATATCCTATCTTTCTTAAAAAGAGATATTTTAAAAGGAAATAATAGCTTCTTATTTATTAGCTTTAAACAATTAAATGTTTAAACAGTGGGCTCTAAGGACACAAGATAGAAAGTATTTTCTTCTAAAGTCTATGGTTGCTGCTTGTGGATCTTCATCAACCTTCTTAAGATAGTGTGTGTTAGTTGCTTACTCGTGTGCAACTCTTTGTGACCCCATAGACTAGACTGTAGCCCGCCAGGCTCCTCTGTCCGTGGAATTCTCCAGCAAGAATACTGGAGTGGGTTGCCATTTCCTTCTCCCAGGGATCTTCCTGACCCAGGGATTGAACCCAGGTCTCCTGCATTGCAGGCAGATTCTTTACCATCTGAGCTATAGGGAAGTCCCTCTAAGGCAGTAAGTTCTTGAATATTCAGGATACCTGGAAAAAACTCAAAGCATTTATATAGTGCTTTTAACTTAGGGCTTTATTAGTTGGCAATGACCAAATATTTAAGATATGCTTATTGGCATGCAACAAGCAAATGAATGTGAACATCATTCATTTGGAGTAGTTTGAGAATTAATTCCATCTTCTTTCTTGTTCTTGATTTACACCTTTGCAATATTGTCTCTCTTTAGGTGCAGGTGTAAATATATTCCCCCCCTCAATTGCTTATTATTTTTGAGGGTGTGTATTTGACATTCATATGTTTGATACAAATAAAATATTAAAATGAATCTAATGGTAATTTAGAAATGAGTAGACACAGGAAGGAAAAATAAGATGGTAACAAAAAGAGAAAGAAATGGCAAACCACTCCAGTATTGTTCCCTCGATTACCCCAGGGACAGTATGAAAAGGCAAAAATATATGACACTGGAAGATGAGTCCCCGCGGTCAGGACATGTCCAATATTCTACTGGGGAAGAGCAGAGAAAGCTCCAGAAAGAACGAAGAGGCTGCGCCAAAGAGAAAATGATGCCCAGTAGTGGATATGTCTGGTAGTAAAGTCTGATGCTGCAAAGAACAGTATTGCATAGGAACCTGAAATGTTAGGTCCGTGAATCGAGGTAAATTGGATGCAGTCAAGTAGGAGATGGTGAGAGTGAACATCGGCATTTTAGGAATCAGTGAACTAAAATGGACAGGAATTGGCAAATTTAAATCAGATGACCATTATATCTACTACTGTGGGCAAGAATCCCTTAGAAGGAATGGAGTAGCCCTCATAGTCAACAAAAGAGTCTGAAATGCAGTACTTGGGTGCGATCTCAAAAATAACAGAATGATCTCCATTTGTTTCCAAGGCAAACAATTCAACATCACAGTAATCCAAGGCTATGCCTCAACCACTGATGCCGAAAAAGTGAAAGTTGAATGGTTCTATGAAGACCTACAAGGCCTTCTAGAATTAACACCAAAAAAAAGATGTTCTTTTCATCATAGGGGATAGGAATGCAAAAGTAGGAAGGCAAGAGATACCTGGGGTAACAGGCAAATTTGGCCTTGGAGTACAAAATGAAGCAACACAAGAGATGACTCTGCACATGGACATCACCAGATGGTCAGTACCGAAATCGGATTAATTATATTCTTTGTAGCCAAAGATGGAGAAGCTCTATACCGTCAGCAAAAACAAGACCTGGGGCTAACTGTGGCTCAGCTCATCAGCTTCTTATTGTGAAATTTAGGCTTAAATTGAAGAAAATAGAGAAAACTACCAGGCCATTCAGGTATGACCTAAATCAAATCCCTTACAATTATACAGTGAAAGTGACTAATAGCTTTAAGGGATTAGATCTGATAGACAGAGTACCTGAAAAATTATAAACAGAGGTTCATGACATTGTACAGGAGGCAGTAATCAAGACCATCCCCAAGGAAAAGAAATGAAAAAAGGCAAAATGGTTGTCTGAGAAGGCCTTACAAATAGCTGAGAAAAGAAAAGAAGTGAAAGGCAAAGGAGAAAAGGAAAGATATACTCATCTGAATGCAGAGTTCCAAAGAATGGCAAGGAAAGATAAGAAAGTCTTAAGTGAACAATCCAGAGAAATCAAGGAAAATAATAGAATGGGAAAGACTAGAGATCTCTTCAAGAAAATTGGAGATACCAAGGGAACATTTCATGCAAAGATGGGCACAATAAAAGACAGAAATGGCATGGAATTAAGAGAAGCAGAAGAGATTAAGAAGAGATGGCAAGAATACACAGAAGAGCTATAAAAAAAAGTCTTAAAGACCCAGATAACCACGATGGTGTGTTCACTCACTTAGAGCCAGGCATCCTGGAATGTGAAGTCAAGTGGACCTTAGGAAGCACCACTATGAACAAAGCTAGTGGAGGTGATGGAATTCCAGCTGAGCTATTTCTAATCCTAAAAGATGATGCTGTGAAAGTGTTGCATTTAATATGCCAGTAAATTTGGAAAACTCGGCAGTGGCCACTGGAAAAGGTCAGTTTTCATTGCAATCCTGCAGAAGGGCAATGCCAAAGAATGTTCAAACTAGCATACAGTGCACTCATTTCACATGCTTGCTAGGTAAGGGTCAAAATCCTTCAAGGTAGGCTTCAGCAGTACATGAACTGAGAACTACCTGATATACAAGCTGGATTTAGAAAAGGGAGAGGAACCAGAGATCAAATTGCCAACATCCTTTAGATTATAGAGAAAGCAAGGGAATCCAGAAAAACATTTACTTCTGCTTCATTGACTATGCTAAAGACTTTGTGTGGATCACAACAAACTGTGGAAAATTCTTAAAGAGATGGGAATACCAGATCACCTTACCTGTCTCTTGAGAAACCTGTATGCAGGTCAAGAAGCAATAGTTAGAACTGAACATGGAACAAGGGACTGGTTCAAAATTGGGAAAGAAGTATATCAAGGCTGTATACTGTCACCATGCTTAAATAACTTCTGTGCAGAGTATATCATGTGAAATGGTGGACTGGATGAATCACAAGCTGGAAGCAAGATTGCTGGGAGAAATATTAACAATCTCAGATATGCAGATGATACCACTCTAATGACAGAAAGCTAAAAGGAATTAAAGAGCCTCTTGATGAGGGTGAAAGAGGAGTGTGAAAAAAATTGTTTAAAACTCAGTATTTAATAAACTAAGATCACGGCATATGGTCTCATCACTTCATGGCAAATAGATGGGAAAAAAGTGGAAACAGTGACAGATTTTCTTTTCTTGGGCTATAAAATCATTGTGAATGGTGACTGCAGCCATGAAATTAAAAGATGCTCCTTGGCAGAAAAGCAATGGCAAACCTAGACAGCATGTTAAAAAACAGAGACATCACTTTGCTGACAAAGGTCCATCTAGTCAAAGCTATGGTTTTTCCAGTAGTAATGTGCGAATGTGAGAGTTGGACCATAAAGAAGGCTGAGCGCCAAAGAACTGATGCTTTCGAATTGTGGTGCTGGGGAATACTCAGAAGAGTCTCTTGGGCAGCAAGGAGATCAAACCAGTCAAGTAAATCCTAAAGGAAATCAGTCCTGAATATTCACTGGAAGGACTGATGCTGAAGCTGAAGCTCTCTCTGATACTTTGGCTACCTCATGCAAAAAACTGACTCTTCAGAAAAGACTCTGATGCTGGGAAAAATTGAAGGTGAGAGAAGAGGGCAGCCGAGGATGAGATGGTTAGATAGTATCAGCGACTCCATGGACATGAATTAAAGTAAACTCCAGGAAGTAGTGGAGGACAGGGGAGCCTGGTAGGCTGCAGTCCATGGGGTTGTAAAGAGCTGGACATGATTTACCAACTGAACAACAATAGAAATTAATATGCTGGGTCAGAAGGTGTATGGTCAAGTCTGATCTGGGCAGGAAGTGGAAGGGATGTGTGACTACCTCGGTGTGGCACAGCCCTCCAGTGGGAAGTGCTGGTTGGGAACTTGGTGGGGTGGGGGTGCAGGTCAGGAGTTGGTGTTGGAGATTGGAAGAAAGGAGTGAGGGGAGTTCAAGGTGTCTGTTTGAGAGCTCTGGAGTAATAAAGAACATATTGCTTCTCCAGTCAACTCTCCTCAGGCAAGTCGAGTTTGCATGGCCACATTGGCCACATGAGGGAGAGAAACGTGGAGAGAACCGTGGCATGGGAAATTTGGAGAGGTTCCCTGTGGCGGGTGTGAGCTGGTGTGGAACCTTTTCAGCAAGCCTGGTTCTTGCCCTGAACTTCCTGCCTTTGTTATCCTTCCAGAGAGCTGGATACCCACCCCGCCTCCCACACCTCACCCCTGCTGAGTGAGGCTCACACCAGGGAATCAACATAATTTACAGCCCCTCCCAACTCCTACTCTGTGCTTTGCACAAGTTAGGAGAACAGTGGGTTTAAAGGAAATAGGTTGAAATGAGTTCTGTTCTTGGGGAGCAAATAGAAGCAGATCAGTGTGATGTTTCTTTGTTTGCAAAGCTATCTTTTTCCTATGTTTTCTAAATTTTCCACTTATTTAAGAACTCAAGAAATGAATACTTTGTAATAGAAGAACATTTAACTGGCTCAGTAGGGCAACTTTAAATTGCATATCTGTGCCTAGTACTTACAAAGCTCTTTAGATTCCCGGATTATGCATGAGAATTTGGACTGAACACATACAAATCAAAGACTTGGATAAAAAGTGTTCATGCACAAGCACAGAGCCCATCATTTTCTTGCCTTTGATAAGATAGGCAGATCATGTGGCAGTTATTGTAAGTGTCTCTCCTCATAGACTGTGCTTGTCGTCATATAATTGGAAGTACGGTTTAGATGATAAACACTTGCCAGAGCCATGGATCCTTTGTTCAACAAAAGCTGGCTCTGGTATCTTTTTCATATACGTTGTTTTCTCAGGCCAGTAGAATGCTATTAACTCAGACCGAGGCTCTGGTTGACAGTATATTCTGGTTGGATCTTTGTGGTCCTGCTTCAGAGTACTTGAATCCATCAGAGTATCTAAAAAAGCATTCCCCTAAATACAGTGGACTTAGATTGCCAGATTTCTTCAAAGATTATTCCTGTTTAAAGGATTTAGACCTCAGCTCTTCATTCTTCCCACTGTCATAATTTTCTGAGTGCTGAGGCCTTGCAGATCTTGTCTCTCTGTTTATTCAGTTATAGAATTTGCCAACAAAGAGGCTTGGACCAAGATCTGCTAATCCCCTGGTAAGGCTAGTGAAGGGGTTAGTTTTTCATATTGTCTATTCTGCTTGCTTTGAGTATGTTGGTTGAAGAAAGCTCCAGACATAAAGCAGCTCTAAACACTCAAGCTAATAGAAATAAGCATGAGTGCATGTATTTCATATATGCATATATATTCAGCAGCAAGCTATTCTACATTTGTTTTAACATTTTTTGCAATTTTTTTAAACAAAAGATACTGCTGTTTACTTTTCAATTGTAAAGGGAATAGTGTTTGATATCCATAAGTTTTGCTTACTCAGTCCTCACAGAATTGCCTTTCTAGTATTCATAAAGAAAAATATTTTACAATTTTTACTAAGTTTGGGGGAAATGCTGCTATAATTGTGGTTTGATAGGTGACTGTCTTTGAACGTTCAGCTTATTTAGAAGGAGTGTGAATGGTGGTCCTGATGTGTGAACACCCCACTAGGATTGAAGGGCACGTTGCAGGTGGTTTCTCCTTCCGAGCTGGTGGCTTGATTGACTTGTTACTCGCAAAGCATACACGGCTGTCCTGCCCTGTGTCTCCTGCTGATAAACTACCAGTATAACTGTCTTTAACCCAGGCCTCTAGGCTTCTATGTGGTCTTCTCCAAATCTTTAGGCATGCATCTGTCTCCTCGGTCTGTGTTTTCAGAGAACCTTGTGCTTACCTTATCACCTAACAATTATGTTTGCATGTCCGACTCCTTTACCATATTACAGGGCACTGTATCCTAATCATCTCTGTCCTTATAGTGCCTAATAGAGTGTCTGGTATATAGTATAAGTCCAGTAAGTATTCGTTAAATGAACTATTAAATAGCTAAAGCCTAAGATTGAGATACTAAATGACTGTGGAGTACTTCCTTCTTATACATATGTTTGACTTTTTTTCTTCCTGTTAAGGACAGGTTGTATAGTTGTATTTGTGCTAGCTACCAGGAAGCCCATGGTATAGACTGAGACTCAGAATCAAAATCAAATTACCATGTATTAGTGATAGGATGATGTGTGCAGGGAGTTTTGGAAAACCAAGGGAGGACACCCTGTCCAGCCTGAGAGACCAGAGAAGGCTGTCTGAGGGGGTAGCCGCTGGAGTGGAAGAGGATGGCTGTACTATGGAAAAGCTATTGATGTGAGGAGGGGTCATACCAATATGAAGGAAGGTCCCTACATATACTCAAGGCCAAAGACGAGAAAAGTCTAACTAAGGCAGGGAAGAGAACATGGCAAAAAGGAGCCAGATTAGAGAATGTGAGATACTCTTTCAATTTTGGTGCTGCTTAGATATGAAAAATAGGAAGTGGGAAAAGTGTTGGGTGTGTTAATATTAAGAAATTTCTGGTATTTCTGGGGGGATACTTAAACTTGAAGAAGTGAGGTGCAGCTCACATGGTACAGGACTTTAAAGCTCTGAGGGACAGCCAGAAATAGCTCTGTACGTTGTTTTGGAGAAGTAAAAACAATTACTCTGGACCTTTGTGTACCTGCCGGAGCCTTGAAGGGTGATTCTTTGAACTCAGACAAGCTAGAGGCTTCTGAAAGTTTGGAAAGTTATGAACTGTGGAAGAGAAAGCCCTGTCTAAAGGATCACTCAGGGGAAGCCTGAGTATCCAGACAAACACTCCAAGTCCCAGTGGCTTGGATGTGAGTGGTGCAGTGTTGTCCAGTGAGCAGAAACTCCACTGCCTCATTTCTTATCACGTGAGCTTGGGAAAGTTACGTAGCCTATTGAAGGCTGCTTAGGACAGAAGGCTGTGACCCTTCATCGAGTCTGTGTATGGATTAAACTGGGGATTAAAAGGTGAGGCATATGGAAAGCCCCAGCTTGTGAGCCCTGTTCTCTTTCATTCTTGTTTGCAGTATAAGGTTATCACCAGCCTTCATGGAAGTGTTTTTCCTCTGAGCAGAAACAGCCCAAATGCTAAAACCCCTGCATAATCCTAGAGGTCTCTCTGTCTCTCCAGGCAGTTGCCTCTGTGACTGGGGCTGGAGGAGTCTCTGCAGTGAGTATATAGATTCTCCCTCTCCGGCCCCCGCCCTGCCACTGGGACCCTACCTGTTGGAAACTCCCTTGCTTGTGATCAAGTGGGTTTTGATGTTTTGATGGTCCTGTCCCTGTCCTGATGAAGGATGTTTATCAGCTGACAGAGCGCACAGCACAGATACTTTACATAAGCCAGAAATTTGCATAGGTTGTGTGTTTCTTCTTCTTCTTTTTTTTTTTTAAATCTGAAGTGGGGGAAGCGGGGAAAATGCCAATAAATGAGATTTATTTACATTTTAAGTATATCCAAATAGGCACAGAGCCTTCAATAACATCTTAGAACTTTATCTGTTGGAATTTTTAAAATGAGTTAGAAAATTGTTGCCCAAAGATATTGTTTTCTAGTGTTAGAAATTTCAAATTTTTAACATATGGGGTTATTTTCCAAAAAGTAGGAATGTGTTTATTCCTGGTTCTCCAGTGGTTTCCTCTTGTCCGATGGGTCTTGGGTAATTTTAAACAGCAGCTCAAGTTTGCACTGTGCCCTGTAAGGATTTTTGAAGTTATTTTAACATTTTCTCTTTTGGAGAAAAATAGACATTTAAAATAACTGCAGCCCCCCCCCAAAAAAAAGTAAGATTAACCCCACAGCTATGCAGTTTAATTAATCACATTTTATCATTAGAAAATATAATAGTCCACACATGGCCTTTCATCTAAATTGACGTCTTATGTTTGAAGTAAGATTTGAGGGCCTCCCTGATAGCTCAGTGTTAAAGAATCCATCTGCCAGTGTGGGAGACATAAGAGACACCGGTTCGATCCCTGGTCCAGGAAGATCCCACATGCCGAGCAGCGACTAAGCCCATGTGCCTGCTATGGAGCCTGTACTTCAGAGCCTGAGAACTTCAACTGCTGAGCCCGCCTACTCTAGAGCCCGTCCTCCACAGCAGAAGCCACGGAAATGAGAAGCTTGTGCACCGCAACTAGAGAGCAGCCCCCAGTTACCAAAACTGGAGAAAAGCCCATGCAGCAATGAAGAAAGAGCACAGCCAAAAATAAAAAATAAAGTAAGATTTGAATAGATAACATGCATAATTAGGACAGAATTTTGTATAACGTAGATGAGTAATGGCTATAAAGGCTTTTAAAGAAAAAAATGTATTGAATGATTAAAGAGCAGTTATCTCTGTTTCTGAGATTATCATCAGCTTTGCGGGAGATGAACAGTGATAACTTGGTTAAAACACCTATTTTCTTCTCTGTTTTGTCTTCTATGCCCAATGGAAAGGTTACAGGTATTACAAAGAGTCGAGTTGATAAAATATCCCTTGATAATAGAGATGAAAGTAGCATTTGAAGCACAAGATTAATATTCCTGATGCAGCATTTGCACCAAGTTAATCACTCATGCCTGCTGTCACTCTTTTTTTACTGGGTTAGCACATACTTTTCCAGGAACTATTAGGATTTCTAGTGAAGCTACAGTCATACACAGGACTTTGTCTAAATCACTTGAGTATGTGTTTAAAAGGAGCAGTCTGTCAGTGTGCAGTGGGAATGCCAAAGCACAAATCACTAGCATACTCTCCTTGACCATCAGAGAAAATAACCACAGCCAAATTTAAAGCACATTTTCCCAGTGTGAAGCCAGAAGTGATTTCAGTTCTTGGCTGACATCAGGGTTTTGTTCAGAAAGAGCACACCATCTTCTCTGCTTCCCCAGTGCCCATTTAATGACCAACTTGTAGCTGTCACTGAGGGCTGAGACAAGAAGAGCTCTTGTATATGATTAACCTTTTTTTTTCCCCCTTAGAACTTATTTCTTTCCCTTTTAGGACATACAGAGTGATCATGTAAAAGCTTGTGTGTTGGTCAGTTTTGCTATTTGTATGCTTTTGTTATAGAATTTTTCTAATATTTTTTAACTTTAATATTTTATTGATCTGAAATTTAACCCTGGATTTGAAACAGTTTCCCCTTTTCTTTGATGGGAAAATGATTCCCTATCCAGTGGTAGACTGAACAGTAGACTCTCTGAGGGCAACTCCTACAGGGTATTGTTGTTCAGTTGCTAAGTGGTGTCCTACTCATTGAACGCTAGGCTCCTCTACTCTCTTCCAGAGTTTGCTCAAATTCATGTCCATTGAGTTGATGAAGGACCAAGGAGAAAAAACAGACTAGATTTTTCTAGCCTCAGAAATTGGGAATTGGAAATAAAAATTTTTCCCTACCCACACTTCTCCCAATCTCCCCTATACAAACACCTGTCTCACCCCCCAAAACTATGCTAATTTCAGAGTTAATTATTGAATAACAGCACCATAGAAACTCTGAATGATTTATAGGATGAAACAGTGTTGTAAATGTGTGTGGCTGGCATTTGGAGGGGCAACAGATGGTAAATAGAATCAGTCATTGTGTCTATTCATCTCCTTGACTCTTCAACTCCTTTACTATTACTGAAGATGAAGGGACAGCTTTCTACCAGAGGCCTTGGCTGAATAGTCATAAGCCTGTTTTCATGGGTGTACAAAAAATATGAAAATCATGATCATGTGAAATGGGAATGCTTTTGGGAGCTGATAACTTCAGTGATCTGTGAAGGTTTTACGAAGATCAGAAATATTTCTGGCGCTCTTAAAAGAACGGCTTAAGTAATTTGGGGCAGTTTGATTCCAACTAAAAATATGGATGAGTTGGATATACATCTTTTCTAAAATAAATTCTCTGGATCAAATATTTATAATTAAAACAGATCCTAAGAATAAAGATATTATTTATGGACATGGAGAATGTAACTGACTCCCAGTGCCTAATATTTTAGTTATACAAAAAAGAATGTACTAGGAGAAAATAATCTTTTAAAAAATATATTTATTTATTTATTTATTTGGCCATACCAGGTCTTAGTTGCGGCATGCAGAATCTTTAGTTGTGGCATTTGTTGTTCAGTCGCTCAGTCGTGTTCGGCTCTTTGCGACCCCATGGACAGCAGCATGCCAGGCTTCCCTGCCCTTTACCATCTCCCGAAGCTTGCTCAAACTCATGTCCATTGAGTCGGTGATGCCATCCAACTATCTCATCTTCTGTCATCCCCTTCTCCTCCTGCCTTCAAATTTTCCCAGCATCCTTCAAGTTTTTCCAGTGAGTCGGCTCTTCTCATCAGGTGGCTAAAGTATTGGAGCTTCAGCATCAGTTCTTCCAATGAATATTCAGGATTGATTTCCTTTAGGATTGACTGGTTTGATCTCCGTACAGTCCAGGGGACTCTCAAGAGTTGTGGCATACTAACTCTTAATTCCGGCATATGGGATCTAGTTCTCCAACCAGGGTTTGAACCTAGGCCCACTTCATTGGTTGTGTGGAGATTCAGCCACTGGACCACCAGGGAAATACTGGGAAACATGTCTTTATGCACTGAAATTTCAAATAAGAGTCACATAATTACCCACACAGGAGTCCAAGGATTCAAAACCTCTGAAACTAAAAATATGGTTGAAATTCTCCTGAATATAGCATGTATGTATATAGCATGAATGCACACAGACATATGGACTTGTTAACCAAAACTGCAGAAATGGAGACCTGATTGCGATCAGATCAGATCAGTCGCTCAGTCGTGTCCGACTCTTTGCGACCCCATGAATCACAGCACGCCAGGCCTCCCTGTCCGTCACCAACTCCTGGAGTTCACTCAGACTCACGTCCATCGAGTCAGTGATGCCATCCAGCCATCTCATCCTCTGTCGTCCCCTTCTCCTCCTGCCCCCAATCCCTCCCAGCATCAGAGTCTTTTCCAATGAGTCAGCTCTTCGCATGAGGTGGCTAAGTACTGATTGCGATAAAGACACATTTATTTGCAGTTTGCTGGGTCTATAGCTCAAGAGACACAGATTTCAGAAGCACTTGAACACAGACTACAAAATGGAGGAAACTTATCAAGGCAAAAACTTCAAGGCCACAGTGAGTTAAATAAATTGTTTCTCAAGAATTATAATTGGAGCTATCTAGAAGTAAGGGTGCTTGTTAAGCAAGGATTGGTTGGGGGTCTGAAGTTGAGGTATGGTTACAATAAAGACCTTGAAACCCTGAAGTCACAGCTGGAAAGTGTTGTTCTAAATATGATTGGTGGTGTCCTTGGGTTTGATACCATTCAGAAAAAATTCATGTTCTCAGTGGAGCAGGGACATGTCTGAGAACAGATTCTCAGTAGCGGCACTACTCCATTTCTGTATGCCTTAACCACGGTTACTCCCATGTAATTTTAATTTGTCATCATATTTCTAAGATAAATAAACATGTGACTCCCTCCTGTTGAAATTATAGGCTTTTCTGAAATCATTAAAATGGGATGCAATGTAGGAAGTGTGTTATGGTGCATACAATGCTCATTTTTCAAAACATTTTGTGATGTGGTACTGAAGATAGAAATGGACGATCGTCAAGTCTCCTCAGACTTACCTCTTGAGTAAAATAAAAATTTTAACTAGATTCCTTTGTGAAATTTCTCTCATTCCTCTCAACTTTTAAGCCAGAAGGAACAAGAAATTGAGAACTCCTGAAGAGTACACGTGTGTACAAGTTTGCTCATGTGCTTTTACATGGGTTACGTTTCTGTGGCATTTCTGAGCTTTGTCAGATGTGTGTTTCCTGCGGTATATTTTTATGGTCCCTCCCTTAGTCTGTGTTGGAGGTTTCAGAAATTGTCAACTCATACCAAAGGGATCCAGAGAAGAACAAGAGTATTGCATTGGCTAGAAAGTCAGTGTATGAAACAGATTATAAATGATACTTTATAATTTTTTAAATTTAGATTTAAACTTTTGCTTGCTATAAGTCTAGTCAGTTAGAATTGGGAGTCTGTTTTGATGAATGTTCGGATGATGCTGAGGAATGGGCTCTGGTTTAAATCTTCATGTGGGATCCAGAGTGCACCTAAACTGTACTGTAATCTTGTCTCACAGCAATGTTGGAACTCAACTTTGCCAAATTGAGGGGTTTTTTCTGAACTGTGGTGTTGGAGAAGACTCTTGAGAGTCCCTTGGACTGCAAGGAGATCCAACCAGTCTATTCTGAAGGAGATCAGCCCTGGGATTTCTTTGGAAGGAATGATGCTAGAGCTGAAACTCCAGTACTTTGGCCACCTCATGTGAAGAGTTGACTCATTGGAAAAGACGCTGATGCTGGGAGGGATTGGGGGCAGGAAGAGAAGGGGACGACAGAGGATGAGATGGCTGGATGGCATCACTGACTCGATGGACATGAGTCTGAGTGAACTCCGGGAGTTGGTGATGGACAGGGAGGCCTGGCGTGCTGTGATTCATGGGGTCACAAAGAGTCGGACACGACTGAGCGACGGATCTGATCTGATCTGATCTGATCTTTTGTTTTTTGTTTGTTTGTTTAACATACTAAAAATTAAAATCAAGATGCATAAGCAGGTATGTGTGTGCATGTGTGCTCAGTTGCTTCAGTCATGTCAGACTCTTTGCAACCCTGTGGACTGTAAGCAGGTAGTCTTGTCATATTTGTAAGTCGAGTTGCTATGTCAGTGGGTTAAAGTATTTTATATAGAACACTTTGCTTATTTAGAGAAAAGTGTCCTGGGGCCCACAAAAATTAACTGCTAAACTTTTTTCCCCTGCAGCATTTATAAGAGCCTCTACTCAGATTTTTTTATTGCCATTGCTTTCCCATTGTCTCAAAAGGAGAAAAATAACTGTTGAAGTCTGAAGGAGAAACCAGGAGACCTTTCTTTTATTCACTTGTTCAACAAATATTTGTTGACTTACTCAGTTCAGTTCAGTCACTCAGTCGTGTCCGACCCTTTGCAACCCCATGGATTGCAGCACGCCAGGCCTCCCTGTCCATCACCAACTACTGGAAAAACCATAGCTTTGACTAGACGCACCTTTGTTGGCAAAGTAATGTCTCTTCTTTTTAATATGCTGTCTAGGTTGGTCACAACTTTTCTTCCAAGGAGCAAGAGTCTTTTAATTTCATGGCTGGAGTCACCATCTGCAGTGATTTTGGAGCCCCGATAAATAAAGTCTGTCACTGTTTCCACTGTTTCCCATCTATTTGCCGGGAAGTGATGGGACCAGATGACATGATTTTCTGAATGTTGAGTTTCAAGCCAGCTTTTTCACTCTCCTCTTTTACTTTCATCAAGAGGCCCTTTCGTTCTTCACTTTCTTCCATAAGGGTGGTGTCATCTGTGTATCTGAGGTTAATTGGTATTTCTCGCGGCAATCTTGATTCCAGCTTGTGCTTCTTCCAGCCCAGCGTTTCTCATGATGTACTCTGCATAGACATTAAATAAGCAGGGTGACAATATACAGCCTTGATGTACTCCTTTCCCAATTTGGAACCAGTCTGTTGTTCCATGTCCAGTTCCCACTGTTGCTTCTTGACCTGCATATAGATTTCTCAAGAGGCAGGTCAGGTGGTCTGGTATTCCCATCTCTTTAAGAATTTTCCACAGTTTGTTCTGATGTTGACTAACTGGTACATGCCAAATGTGCTAGAACCCAGGGATATAGAGAAGATTAAGAAGGGAGGGAGGGAGGTTCAAGAGGGAGGGGCAGCTAATTCACTTAGTTGTACAGCAAAAACTTTACAACATTATAAGCAATTCTACTCCAATTTAAAAAAAAAAAGGACAATGCAAGTGTCTTCATGAAGCTTATAGCCTAGTGTTGGAAGAAAGATGCTGAACAAGAATTTAAGAGAGCAAAAGATTCTAATTCCCTTAAAACATGAGTGACAGGAGGAATCTGGAAATAGGCAATGGACCTGTAGATTTGGTGGCAAGAATTGTGGGGTACCACTGGCCAAGAGCTCAGTTTGCTCTAAGATGTAGGAAGAGTATTCATATGCTGGAAATTGCCAGCAGGGTAAATGGGGAATGTGGATTTGAGGAGAGTTAGGGCCTTCCCAAGTGGCACTAGTGTTAAAAAACCTTCCTACAAATGCAGGAGACATAAGAAGGGATGTAAGTTTGATCCTTAGGTCAGGAAGATTCCCTGGCAAAGGGAATAGCAACTCACTCCATTATTCTTGCCTGGAGAATTCTATGGACAGAGGAGCCTGGCAGGCGACAGTCCATTGGGTTGCAAAGAATTGGACATGACTGAAGTGACTTAGCATGCACACAGGAAGACCTGAAAATAGACAGAATGGAAGCCAGCGTTGCAAGATAAAATTTAAGGCTAGTAGAGAGTTATTTTCACAGAGAGGGATGCGATCTTCTCAGTCATGTGGTTTTCCTTTTCCCCAGATTCATTCAAGTTCTGGACCTAGGCAGTGGGAAGGCAGATAATCTTAGCAATTCTTATTCTTCAGTCATATGAAGGTATTAGTCTAGAGGGTCCCTCCATTTTCATTTAGTTATTCTGTTTATTCTGGCAAGTATATGGAGGATTTATCCCTTTGTTAAAAACATTTGACTCATAAAAATTTTTCAAGAGCTTATATGATCAAGTAAGTCGGCAAAATGGTTAACATTAACATCGTGTGCATTATAGAAAGCAGTAACTCTTAAGAAAAAGACATCTTTCTAAGGTATTCTGGCTAATGAGCCCTTCTTTGGGAGCTGAGGATAATGGCATTTGCCTGTCCGAGAAATAAGTTACAAAAGTAGATAATTTAAAATGAGATTAAATTAAAGAAGATATTTTAAAGATGCTTAATAAGTGTACATGCTCAATAGATTTTTCCATCTTTCCTTATTTAGGTTCTCTTGATCTCTCTTTCCCTTCCATATATATAGACAAATGCGGTCTTTTATATTGTGTATTAGATTAAGTTGTGCTATTCTGTGCTGAGTGGGTATTCCTAAGAGAGAATCTTGAATATGTTCAATTTTCCTTTTCAAATATTTAGAGGAAATATTTTGACACTAAGGATCTTATGCATTCCCTAACCCCATTAACCTTTAGTTTTAGTTCCACATGATTTGTTACTTTGGTCTGGCCTCAATCCCTGGGATGCTCATCTCTGTCTCAGGGACGGGAGTTGGCAAGCAGCTCTGGTAGGCTTTGCTTGGGGTCCTGACCAGAAGAAGCATGTCAGAGCTTGTCATTATTGCCTAAGCCAGTCGTAAACAAGATTTCCAACTCAGAAGTTCAACTCTAGAGATCAGTGTGTCAAGAGGAATTTTAAGTTGTGTTTAGTTGTTCCATTAGGTTGGGATCTTCTTAAAAGAAAAATCAATGATAATGCCTCATAAGCTGTATCTATGATGTTTTTTGCCTTTTACAATGAAGTTGCATCCATATTATTCCTCTTCTTGTATTGTATTTGACAACATCCTTCATGATTTTATACTGTCGACTGAAAAATAAAGTCACAACTTGAGAGTAGAGAGTTCTTTTATTTGGTGGGAATGTTTAGGACTCCGAACCCCCGGGAGACGGCATCTCAGTAGCTCTGACGAAACTGCTCCAAGGAGGCAGGAGGGGAAGTTGGGCTATATACAAGTTTGCAACAAAGGGAGCAGGCAGTCTGAACATCAAAGTTCAGGTATCCTTTAAGGGCTTTAGCATTCTATGTGGGGGGAGGGGCGGCAGCGTCCACTGGATTCCAGTTTCGGGAGCCTTCGTTCACATTTGGAGGCCAGGAATCGCTGATGGCTGTGCCATTTCTTGTTTGTTCATATGGCAGGAGGCATTTTCATTTCATAATGTACACACATATTCATATTTATCTACATAAGATTACGCCCTGTGTCAGCACACAGCTTAATATACTTGCCGTAATAGACTATGACTGAAAGTTGATGGACTGAGGAATTCTTGGGTGCATTTTGGTTTTGCCATGTCTTGCTCCAAAGCGATGAAAGTACTGAAGTACCTTTGCCCTTAACACATATCCACGCACACTGTGCCGTGTTTATAGGTAATAATAGCAGGAGAGAGGAAAGAGAAATGAGCGAATGGTGCAGCTGGCACTGCTGCTGAGCATTCTGCATCTGTGCGAGGGATGGAGAGCAGCTCTCAGTGTCTGTGTGAAAGGAAGCCCCGTTTCCTTAGAAGACCTTTTGTGAACCTTCTTGGTAGCTCTGCGGTGTTTCATTTTGCAATGTTTGAGTCTCTTGTTATGCAGCTCATCACAAGATTTCCAACTCAGAGGCTGATTTAATTCCTGGAGATGGAGTTTTTAAAGTATTTCATTCCTTTTGTTTGTCCTTGTCATATCGTTATCTCAGGGACTGAAGCCTTTGACTGCCTTCCTCACTGTGTTTTTTTGGTAAAAGTTCAGTTCTTTCCCGTCAGTTTTTTGCCATTCAGCTTTCTTTCCAGGGTTTTCAGAGGTATGAGGTGTGTGCCTAGTGACAAACTTCGTGACTTCCTCAAGGTACCTGTTGCAAACTGACCTAAGTAAACTTATTTGTAACTAATTATGTGGAAATATGTCTGTAGCCTCCAGTTGTTAGGGGGAAGGGAGAACTGAAGGTCTTGTCATGCAAGCAGTTCCAGGCAGGGTGGTGTAATGAAAGCAAGTCTCAGACTGTATCACACCCAAATATGAACATTACCACACAGGCTCAAAAACTGTCACACCGCCTGTTCTGTAAACTTCTTGAAGCCCCGTCTCTGTCCTTGAGGGCAGAGGTGTCACAAGCACCTTACAAGGAATCATTCAGTAGAGGTAGGTGCCAAGGTGTTTTAGCTTCAGGATTCAGCTATTCAACCTAGTCGGTTGACAGAGCTCCTTCAGCTTTCATTGTATTTTTAAATATAGAGGATTCTAAGATGTGTATGCTATATTGTATGGGGGTGTCCATACAATTTAATGTTCAAGCCAGAATACTTCTGAGAACAAAAGGAGGAGCTATTTGTAATTATTCTACAGTAAGTGTTGTAAACCAGGGCTATACCAGGCAAATTGGAACCTGTGATGATTCTAGCTCTGGGCAGGCTAGGTTTGCATCCTCTGCTCATACAAAGTAAAGATACCTATTTACATTGTATTTTCATCCATGCATGCTTAATCGCTCAGTCATGTCTGACTCTGGGCGACCCCATGGACTGTAGCCCATCAGATTCCTCTGTCTATGGGATTCTCCAGGCAAGAATTCTGGAGTGGGTTGCCGTTCCCTTTTCCAATTTTTATCCATCCACATATCTTAAACACTCATTGTATCCACCTAGGAAAAATTATTTCTATCATCTTTTATGCAAATTAGCATCACCTTTAAGGTTGACCAGAGGAAAAGATATTTGAAACCTTTTGCAGCTACTTCTGACTTGGTGGCATAACATGTCAGAAAATAACTAACCACTCCTGGAGTAATGGCTCATTAACCTACTTGAGATGTTAATTAATACTTTTTGGATGTGAATTGAAACTCACTAAAACACATCCATCACCCTGTAATACTTCTGTACTGAAGTACTTAAAAGTTATGCCTTTGCTGGAAGACAAAATCCTGGTGGTTTTAAAAGAGAAAATGCAGTATTGCTTAGTGTGTACAGTGTGAACACAGCTTAAGACTGCATTAAGAGGAAAACACAGGCAGACTCAGCCTTTAGCAACTATATGCACTCTCTTTTATGTCTTCTGGGTGCTTTAATCATAAAATATTAGTGTGCATCTTTGGGGGTAAAATAATGTGCACTAAAGAATACAGATAGTCACTTATAATTTGCAGTTACTAGATTTTTAAAGTAAATAATTCAACAGCAGCACTTAGGATCAATAATTAGTATGCTGAGGAATGAATAATGCAACTGATTTACGTTCTTTTGTTTTCACTGATAGGGCGATAGCAGTTTACCTTTCCTGTATTCTGCAGGTAGGCATGGTTTTCAAAAAATACATGAAAATAAGATTACCATAGAAATACAGAGTGAGCACATGTCATAAAGTCATTTGCCTAATGCAAGTGGCAGTCAACAGCATGGTAAAACTGATTCCCCCCAGATCCAGAGATTATGTTTCAGAAGCACTTACTTGCTGAAGTAAGGTTGTAAGATTAGTAAATTGGTTATTATTTCATACAGCAATGAAACCGTAATCTTGGGGTTATCTTTGTACCAGAGAAAAATCAGTTACATCTCTATGGACAAAAATCTACAACAAGTAACAGCAGTCTGGACCCTGAGAGATAATTAAAAAAGTAAGCCAAAGATACAGGATCCTACATTGCTAAATAATCCTCAAGTAGGCCTGTGAGACAGATCCACTCTGACATTGAAAGGATACAAAGTTGTCCTTATTTCCAAGTTTCTGATCATTTTTCCTAACAAAGTTTTTTGTTTAGTTTGACTTTGGTTTAAATTGAACTGTGTGATTCTTCAGCAGATACTGCATTGTGACCTTTGTATGTGTTTTGTCTGTTTTTTTGTTTATCTGTTTGGATCAAGGGTTGGAACTTAGAACTCAGTAAGGAAGGGGCTAATGGCTTTGACTTAATCTGAAATGTAAGCAAGACCAGCTGTGTTGTTATTGGTTTGGAGCTTTTATTTCGTGTGAAGGGAGCTCTTCAAAAATCCAGGAGCTCAATTCGGCCCTTAGGCCAACTGGAGAGAAGTACATTTATTTAAAATTTTTTCTAGCAGAGGGAATGATGTATTCGATTCTCAGCTGGCACACTAGTAATTAAGAGATAGAAGCTAGGAAAAAAAGAAAAAGAAAATAGTTCTATATTTAACTGTGCTTATAGATTGTAAGAAATATTATCTTCTTTTATAGTTCCCTATCGTTGCAGAATTCACATTCTAGTTGGGAGATAGACAATAAAGAAGATAAGTAAGGGGTTGGATAGACGAAAGAAGAAAATTAAGGGGTTGTGTATCTTGTAGCAAAACAGTACACTGAACTTGAACACTTAAGTTCAAGGTATCTTAAGGGCTTCCTCCTTTGTGTGGTAGGAAAAAGAGTCCCTGATAATCTTTCTTTTTACATTAGTATTAGTTCTCTTTCCTTCTAGATTCCCCAGCTTTCCTAAAGGACTTTTGCTACACAGACTCGGTTCTCCTAGGGCATTGACTTAAGGGTTGATGAAGAAAGTTAAAGATAATTTAAAGATTATTGCAGTTTTATTTTCCTGTACAGTACTAACATTCCAAATTACCCCAAAGGGTCTGAAAAGGCCTCCTTTCCCCGAACTATCTCTTTGCTTGATCTTCCCTTTCCTCTTTCTCCCCCCTCATTCTTTTATGATTATTTAGACTTTAAACTGCTCTGTAGTGAGTCATTAGAGATTATATTTGTCAGTGAAAATAATCAATAAACAGTCTAGAATATGAATAGAAGAGTTTTATTTGAGCCAAACTGAAGACTATACCCTAGGAGCCACAGATTTAAAAAGCACTTGAATTGTGTTCCACAGGACTACAAAATGGGAGAGAATTACAAAGGAAAAAAGCCACCACGTTGCATAAATTGTTCATCAAGAATTAGGATTGGAGTTGCCAAGAAGTAAGAGTGCTTGTTAAGCAAGGATTTGCTGGGGCCCAAAATCACTGCATAGTTATAAGAGGAGACCCTGAGATCATAAGGTTGCAGCTGCTAACAGACAATGTTTTGAGAATGGCTGGTGGTGTCCTTGAGTTGGACACAGTTCAAAAGATTCATGTTCTCAGTGATGCAGGAACAAATCTGAAATCACATCAACAATGGCCACTGGCTCCATTTTGGATACTTGAACTGCTATTATATATCTTCTCAGAACAAAGAACAAACATCAAACATGACAAGGGTACATTCCTTCAAGGTTTGAAAAGAGATTAGCACGTACACAGCGAGTCAGCATGATGTTGGTGTCTGGGAAGAGAGCCTCATCTTCGAAGGAGTCCTAGCATGGGTGTCATCAGAAGAGGGAGGGCCACTTATCCCTGTCTTCGAAGTTGACCATCTAAACAATCCAGTAAATGAATTCTTTGCCTTTTTTTTTTTTTTTTTTTTTAATGTGAAAGCAGATGTACAATATATGACTGACAGGTCATAAGACATGCTGTTCTAGTTAGCATAAAGTTCAAGTCAAATCACCTATAAGCCAGAATGACTTTTTTCATACCTCGATATATGAAATTTTCTTTCATCACATTCATTTGCTTACAAAGGTTTTTATAATTAGTAACAACATTTATGATTTTGTATGAAATGTTTATTAAATTCTTTGCTTTTGGGGGACAGATTTCATTTCCTTGCTATATAGCTGACATACCCTAATTTGTTTGGGGTTATGGTTTTCTTGTTTATTTTTTTTTTTTTTGCACTGGAGACCAGAATTTGCAGCCAGATTATACATTGAGCCTCGTTGGTTTCCAGTAAGCTCATGTTTACTCAATACTTCCTATACGCCTTGAAGTCTGCTGGTGACCACAGGGATTGTGAAGACACAGAAGGCACAGTGTTGTGTTCCCTGCACTTGGAAACTTACAGAAATAGTTTTACTTACCTGCCCAGGTGAAACAGTTAGAGAAAAATAATGAAAAATACGGGAGAGTCTACTTGGGAAGTAGGGATGGAAAATAAACTAGGTTTTTAATTTATCACATAACATGAGAAAAAGTATAGTCCAAATTGTCTTGATAATTTCTTAAATGGTCCAAATGTATAAAAAATATTTCTGTTAAGGACTCTTTAACAGAAGAGTCCTTAAGTTGTTCAGATGTTCTTTCAGCATGAAGGGCCTCTTTCAGGCTTGATCAGCCCCATCATCTCTTTAATGTACATGTAGTAGGACTTGCAGCCAGATTCGCTTACCATCAGGATCTTTATGATAGGACTCTGCTGCTGCTGCTAAGTCACTTCAGTCGTGTCCGACTCTGTGCGACCCCATAGACAGCAGCCCACCAGGCTCCCCGTCCCTGGGATTCTCCAGGCAAGAACACTGGAGTGGGTTGCCATTTCCTTCTCCAATGCATGAAAGTGAAAAGTGAAAGGGAAGTCGCTCAGTCGTGTCCAATTCTTAGCGACCCCATAGACGTCAGCCCACCAGGCTTCCCGTCCCTGGGATTCTCCAGGCACTCTACTCTTTGTCATCTAGTTCTGAAATGTGTGTGGTGTACTCTGTCACACCTAAGAGGACAGGAATGATTTTGGGCCAGAATGAGCCGAGATGGGCTCGTGGAGGGCTTTATTTGTTTGTCTGTCCTCTTTCTCCTTGAGGGTAGCCCAAGATGTTCTTTTGTTCATTGATGTGTCTCTGGTGCCTAGAACCATGATATGATCTAGGTATTTGATAAATAATTGTTGAATGACTGAATTGAGGCATTCTCGATTGACCCAGATTGACCCTGGGGTCACTCTTGTCTCATCCCTCTCCCTTATCTCCACATGAAGTCAGTCAATACACTGAGTCAGTTCTACCTACCAACACTCCTTGAATCACAGAATCTCTGTGTGTTTCCCTCCGTCCCTACTGCCCACTCCTTAGTTCAGGCCACCCCTGTAAGGATCACTGAATCAGCCTCTAACTGGTCCCTTGCTTCCTGTCTTGCCTTCCTCCCTTTAGCCAAGAATGCTTTCACAGCACGTGGGTTGAAAAACTATCCATCTTTAAATCCTTTATGACTCCCCATTGGCTTCTAATAAAGGTCAAACTCCTTAACATAAATAGAAAACCCTTCATAATCTGTCCCTTGCTTACCTCCCAGTCGTTTTTGACCTCAGAAGCTCCTTCTGTGCTTCTGCCATATTGAAATTCTCCAATCCTACATGCTGTCTGCTCTCAGTGTAATTCCTGTAACTCATGTTCCATGTCTGAACTGTGTCCCTTCCACTCTCCACCTCATTCTTCAGGGCTGAACCTTTTCAATGTATCTTTCTTTGGACTCTCCAGTCTGGATGAATTTCCACAACTTTATGCTCCCATAGTGTCCTGATTCTCTTTTTTTATGATTAGGGTACTTATCCCATGGTTTTGAAATTACTTATCTACCTCCTCCAGTATTCTGTTATATCTCTGAGGCCAAGGACTTTGTCTTATGAGTTGTGTGGGTGTGTGTGTTTAACTCTAGAAGGAAACAGAGGTCTGACATAGAATATGCAATAACTATTGAATGGATGAGTGAAAGGCTAGTTCAGTGGGACTTGAATGTTGCACTTGAAAGGTAGATGGACTTCATATACTCTCAAGACTGAAGTGAACTGAATACTATTAGAGATGAGACAATATCTCTGTTGTAGGATAGAAAGGAACCAGTTAAAAAAAGAGTGCATTTTGTTGTTGTTAGAAATGAAATTTGACTGTGTTAGTGAACACTGGAAATGAGGGCATCTGTGCAGTAATTGGGGTTTATGTGGCATTTGAGTCCTTAAGTCATTATATTCCTGTTTTCCCCCTTGTCTTCTAAGAGTAAAATTGGGATAACAATAGTCCAATAAGGAATATTTTGGGGGGAAATATTTGAAGTGCTCAAATAAAAGTTGCCCAGATGTTTTTTAGTAAAAAGAAAAGCTTTTATTATCTCAAAGTTTTTTTTTTTTTCTTTAAGTGTGTGTGTATGTTTGTGAGTGTATCTCCTGCTTGGTTTATGGAGGATACTTTAAAAGAAATTGCTGAGATATACTTTTATTGAACACTGGCAATATAGATTTTTATTTGAACTAATTTTGAAACTTGAAAGAAGGGAAAATATTAGTTTTCGTTTTCATTTGACAAACCATTATTTCCCTTTTTAAAATGAGAGTATCACCAGAACAGGAAAGGCATTCCAGAGCATGTGTAAAAAGTTCTGCAATAGTTTTTGCCTCAAAAAGAAATCTCTTTCTTCTCTGAGGTTTGTGGTGTTATTTTGCACTCTTTTATAACCTTTTACTCAATTATTCTGATTATAGAAAAAGTTTATTCTTCTAGTCTCTCCTTTCTTTTTTATTATTTTAAATCCTTTACTCTTCTGTGTATATGTTTCATGTCACCTAGAGGGCATGAATTGGATAAGGCAGCCCCAATCTTGGCATGGTTTCTGGGCAGCACCATAGTACAATCTGTTCTCCATGCTGCTGTTTTGGAAATTATTAAGCTTTACACATTTAGCTCCCATGCCAGGCTATCATCTTCTTGAGGGACTTTGTAGAATTCAGTTTGGTTCTGTTACTTTTTAGCACAGTTTCTGGCACTGTATAGTCTCTCAAAGAATATTTGTTGTAAATGGAGAAGCATGGTAATTCATAGTTCAATTATTTATAATATAGTTTAATTATTTACAATAATTGTTTATAATTTACAATAATCATTTACAATAGCTAGTGCTATTTACAGTAGCTAGAACATGGAAATAACCTAGATGTCCATCGACAGATGAATGGATAAAGAACCTGTGGTACATATATACAATGGAATACTACTCAGCCATAAAAAGGAACATATTTGAGTCAGTTATAATTAAGTGGACTTCCCTGGTGGCTCAGACAGTAAAGCGTCTGTCTACAATGCAGGAGACCAGGGTTTGAGCCCTGGGTTGGGACGATCCCCTGGAGAAGGAAATGGCAACCCACTACAGTACTATTGCCTGGAAAATCCCATGGACAGAGGAGCCTGGTAGGATACAGTCTATGGGGTCGCAAAGAGTCGGACACGACTGAGCGACTTCACTTTCACTTTTCACTTTCATAATGAGGTGGATGAATCTAGAACCTATTGTACAGAGTGAAGTAAGTCAGAAAGAGTAATATAAATACTGTATACTGATGCTTATACATGGAATCTAAAAAGAGAAATATAAATATCATATACTAGCACATATATATGGAATCTGAAAAGACAGTACTGATGAATTTATTTTCAGGCCAGCAGTGGAGAAACAGACATAGAGAACAGACCTATGGACATGGTGGGAGGGGAGGAGGGAGAGGGTGAGATGTATGGAGAGAGTAACATGGGAACTTACATTATCATATGTAAAATAGATGCCAATGGGAATTTGCTCTATGACCTAGGGAAATCAAACAGGGGCTCTGTGACAGTCTAGAAGGGTGGGATGGGGAGGGAGATGGGAGAGAGGTTCAGGAAGCAGGGGACATGGGTGTACCTATGGTGGATTCTTGTTGATGTATGACAGAAAACAACAAAGTTCTTTAAAGCAATTATTCTTCAATTAAAAAATAAAGTGGCAAAAAAAATTTTTTTTGGTCAACTCCACTGCTTATCAAATAAGGTCCAAGCTTTTTAGTTTGGCATCAAGACCTCAAATTACATATCCAGCATTTTCTTGCGCACACAACTTTGGCCCACATTGCCTCTATACACCAGCCATATTGGACTACCCCCTTTGTTTAAATGCCCTACACTTCTCTGCTGTCTTATTTCTATCTTAGGTTCCCCACCCCAATCTCACCTCTGAAACACTCATCAAGAACCAGTTCCTCCTGATTCTCCAACTGGAAATAGTGTTTCCTCTTTTCTGCTTCCATATGACAGTCAGTCTTGTTTTCTATCTGTGTGTATAGCTTACTTATTCCACTTAAGTCTTAGAGGATGAGCCCTGTCTCAGTCATTATGATGACTTTTAATAAATACTGTTACAATAAATATGTCCAATAAATGCAGACTCACCATGAGGCAAAGCATTTTCTTCTGTTTTTATTATTATTGTTATTATTATAAACCCTAACCAAAAGGAAGACAATTAAATCATTTATCTAGCTTGACCATGATATTTCTTTCGGTCAGTTGGCTTATTCATTATTATTTTAGTCACTTCCGTTGTGTCCGACTCTGTGCGACCCCATAGATGGCAGCCCACCAGGCTCCCCCGTCCCTGAGATTCTCCAGGCAAGAATACTGGAGTGGGTTGCCATTTCCTTCTCCAATGCATGAAAGTGAAAAGTGAAAGTGAAGTCGCTCAGTCGTGTCTGACCCTCAGCGACCCCATGGACTGCAGCCTTCCAGGTTCCTCCGTCCATGGGAGTTTCCAGGCAAGAGTATTGGAGTGGGGTGCCATTGCCTTCTCCGAATTATTAGTTTATATAGCAGTTAATCAACCATACAGTGAAGTCTAAGATTTTGAATTGTTTTTAAAACCCAAAAGAATTACATTGAATCAGATTTGATTCTTCCCTGAGTAAGTCAGTCAGTCAGTTCAGTCGCTCAGTCGTGTCTGACTCTTTGCGACCACACGAATCGCAGCACTCCAGGCCTCCCTATCCATCACCAACTCCCGGAATTCACTCAGACTCACGTCCATCGAGTCAGTGATGCCATCCAGCCATCTCATCCTCTGTCATCCCCTTCTCCTCCTGCCCCCAATCCCTCCAAGCATCAGAGTCTTTTCCAATGAGTCAACTCTTTGCATGAGGTGGCCAAAGTACTGGAGTTTAAGCTTTAGCATCAGTCCTTCCAAAGAAATCCCAGGGCTGATCTCCTTCAGAATGGACTGGTTGGATCTCCTTGTGGTCCAAGGGACTCTTAAGAGTCTTCTCCAACACCACAATTCAAAAGCATCAATTCTTCGGCACTCAGCTTTCTTCACAATCCAACTCTCACATCCATACATGACCACTGGAAAAACCATAGCCTTGACTAGATGGACCTTTGTTGGCAAAGTAATGTCTCTGCTTTTGAATATGCTATCTAGGTTGGCCATAACTTTCCTTCCAAGGAGTAAGCATCTTTTAATTTCATGGCTGCAGTCACCATCTGCAGTGATTTTGGAGCCCAGAAAAATAAAGTCTGACACTGTTTCCACTGTTTCCCCATCTATTTCCCATGAAGTGATGGGACCAGATGCCATGATCTTCATTTTCTGAATGTTGAGCTTTAAGCCAACTTTTTCACTCTCCACTTTCACTTTCATCAAGAGGCTTTTTAGTTTCTCTTCACTTTCTGCCATAAGGGTGGTGTCATCTGCATGTCTGAGGTTATTGGTATTTCTCCTGGCAATCTTGATTCTAGCTTGTGTTTCTTCCAGTCCAGCATTTCTCATGATGTACTCTGCATGTAAGTTAAATAAGCAGGGTGACAATATACAGCCTTGATGTACTCCTTTTCCTATTTGGAACCAGTCTGTTGTTCCATGTCAAGTTCTAACTGTTACTTCCTGACCTGCATATAGGTTTCTCAAGAGGCAGGTCAGGTGGTCTGGTATTCCCATCTCTTTCAGAATTTTCCACAGTTTATTGTGATCCACATAAAGGCTTTGGCATAGTTAATAAAGCAGAAATAGATGTTTTTCTGGAAGTCTCTTGCTTCTTCAATGATCCAGCAGATGTTGGCAATTTGATCTCTAGTTCCTCTGCGTTTTCTCTGCAGATGGTGACTGCAGCTGTGAAATTAAAAGACGCTTACTCCTTGGAAGAAAAGTTATGACCAACCTAGATAGCATATTCAAAAGCAGAGGCATTACTTTGCCAACAAAGGTCCATCTAGTCAAGGCTATGGTTTTTCCAGAGGGGTCTGTTCGAAGGACACTGAAATCTCACCTCGCATTTGTCTGCCTTGGGCGTTTTCAGTGTGAGTGAGTGGGTGGATTGTACTGAAGAAACTCCTCTCGGCTGCATGTGTAGGAAGTCTCTGCTACGCTGTATCTTCTCATTTCTTCAGCTGTTGAAATGCAAAGTGGGAATTGTGAATGGACATAGCAGAACTAGAGATGGATTTGTTGTTTTGCCTTTTGGTATCTCTTTCTGTGCTTTCGTTCTTCTTTAATTGAATGAAAAGTAGAGAACTAAAACATTTTAATGAACGTATGCGTTTGTGTACATGTTTAAATCTGCCAGTGCGTCTCCTACCACTTCTTATGCAAATGACCATATTGGCAAGGAATCGATGAATGAGATCATTGCTGGCTGGGACTTGTTAATAGCATTGCCAAAAGTATTTTCCATGAAAAACGAACTCTAAGTGATGGTATCATGGTAGAGGGCTTGGGTGGTATAACCCCTGGAGAGTTTCAGTGTATATTTGCATATTAAAGGATGAGAAATTCTGCTCAGAAAAAAGTGTTTAACTTTTGTTTATCCCAATGTTTCTTAAACTCGGATGATGGCAGAACAGTTGTTTCAAATATCACTTATGTCTTACTCAGCCTGGGCTACTGTACAAATTACCCTACATTGGGGAGCTGAAACAACAAATATTTATTTGTCCCAAATCTGGTGATTTTAGAGAAGTCCAAATTCTAGGTGCCAGTGGACTCAGTGTCTGGTCAGGGCCTACTTCCTAGGTTCTTGCCATATCCTCAGGTGGCAGAGAAGGAGATTATCTCTATTGTGTCTCTTATAAAAACACTAATCTCAGTTGTGAAGGCCCCACCCTCATTACCTAATTACGTATCAAAAGCCCCACTTCCAAGTACCAGTCGCATTGATGATTAGGGCTTCATCATATGAATTTAGTCCATACCGACTTATTTTGAGAGAAATGCTGCTTTATTTTACTATGGTTATTATACCTTTTAGGTGTCACTCAGTGGTGTCCAACTCTGCGACCCTATGGACTGTAGCTCACCAGGTTCCTCTCTCCATGGGATTTTCCAGGCAAGAATACTGGAGTGGGTTGCCATTTCCTTCTCCAGGGGGTCTTCCCAACCCAGGGATCGAACCCGGGTCTCCTGCATGGTAGGCAGACGCTTTACCCTCTGAGCCACCAGGGGAAGCCCTTAACGAATTCTCTTAGTTTTCTTTTATATGAAAATGTCTTTATTTTTATTCTTGTATAATAATTTTTGCTAGATATAGAATTATGGTATAGAATTAGATACAGAATTAAGGTTTTCTTCCCTTCTCAACATGTTTACCACAAACTTACTGGCTTAGAACCGTATAAAAATTCTGTCTAGAAAGAACAAGTCTAGAGGTCAGAAGTCCAAAATTGATCTCAGCTGGCTAAAATCAAGATGCCAGCAGGGCTGTGTTCTTTCTGGAGGTTCTAAGGGAAAATCTGCTTCCTTGTTTCTCCAGCTTCTAGGGACTGCCCATTTCTGGACTCATGGCCCCACCAT
This sequence comes from Bubalus bubalis, assembly GCF_019923935.1. Classification (NCBI taxonomy): domain Eukaryota; kingdom Metazoa; phylum Chordata; class Mammalia; order Artiodactyla; family Bovidae; genus Bubalus; species Bubalus bubalis. The sequence goes on along the minus strand of NC_059161.1, from coordinate 49,853,250 downwards.
CAAAGCCAGAAGTATCAGGCTGACACTTTATCGTTGCCATTTCTCTTGTACCTTCTTTCTAGTCTCCTTCTTCCATTTCTAAGGACCCTTGTGATAATACTGGGACCAGCTAGATAATCCAGAATAATCTCGCCAGTTTAGAGTCAGCTGATTTGCACCCTTAATTCTATCTACAGCCTAAATTATCTGTCACATAACATGGTCACTGGCTCTGGGGATTAGAATTTAAACATTTTTATAATCCATTCCTCACCAACCACAGCACTTTAAAGCTTTTGTTCCACTGCCTTTCCACCCTCTACAGTTTCTGGGAAGAACTCAAAACAATGTCCCTGTAATATGATTTTCTCTGGCTACTTCAAGATTTTCTCGTTTTGTTTGTTTGTTTTTTTTACCACCAGATTGAGTATGATAAATATGAGGTTTTTAGAAAATGAATCCTACTTGTGGTTTGTGGAACTTCTTGAATATTTTTTTTTCTTTTGACAAATTTAATCAAGTTTTGGTCATTGTGTTTTCAAATAACTTTTTCTACTCTGCATCCCTATCTCTTCCTGTTCTTTCTCTGGACTCCAATAACACACATTAGACCTTCTGATATTTTCTCATAGATCTTTGAAGCTTTTAAAAGTTTTTCCAATCTTATTCTCTTTGTTCTATAGATTAGAGGCTTTCACTGACTTTTTCTTTGCTATTGCTACCCACTATTAAGTTATGCAATAATTTTTTTATTACATATATTGAAGGTTTTAGAATTTCCATTGTACTCTCTCTAGTTTTTAAAACATTAACTTTCTGATACTATTTCCTATTTGTTCATTTATTGCAAGCATATTAACCTTTATTCCATTGGGCATAGTTATAAAACCTAAATAAAAATATTCTTATCTAGCTATTGCAACCTTTATATCATCTTGGGTTGGTCTCCACTGATTGCATTTTCCCCTGGAAAATGGATCACCTGTTCCTCTCTCTTTACATGTCTAGTAATTTTGACTTTTATCCTGATTATTTTGAATATTTTCTAGGATTTGGGACTCTGTTATATTTCTTTGAAGAATACTGGATTTTGTTTGTTTTTGTAAGCAATTAACTTGGCTCAACTCACAATCCAAACTTGGTTAACTCTGTGAAGGGCTACTTTTCAGTCCCTTTGGCCTTAGCTGGGCTTCTTGGCATCTGCTTGATCCAAGTGGATTTCAGAAATTAACCAGAGATTCAAGTGGATTTTATGCAGTAGATTTAGAGTTTCCCCTTTGTGCTATTGTTGGGACATTTCTTCTTTCTTCTTTTTCTTCAAGTTTCAGTTGCCCAGCTGATACAGACTTACCTTCAGCCACAAAACCTTAAAAACAAGGAACTCACCAGATGTTGTTCATTTTTTTTTCAAATGTTAATTCCCCTACAGTTTCTGCCTACTTTTCATTACTCTCCAGTGCCTTCAGATAGTTGGTTTTTATATTTTATCCAGAGTCTATAGTCGTTATATTTGGGAAGGTTGCTATGGTAGAAGCTATGACCAGAAGCCTTATAACTTTTAATAACTGTTGTTTCTAGTGTATATTTACAGCTTTTTGGCAAGCCAACAAAAAGGATGATAATTTTTTTCTCCTGTTTTTATTTGCAAAATGTGTTTCACTCAGAATTTGTCTGACTCTTAGAAGTATCAAAGTATATTCTTTGGAGGTACAGGCCACTTCTTAATTTAGTAGGATCCTATCTAGACATTTCTCTAGTATTAAAGACCTAGACCACAATTAACTTGCCGGTTACTACATTTAAATTTTTCTTTGGAAATCGTGCCTGAGTCATGGATCTCTTAAGTTGGAATATTAATGGAGTCGTACGCTTTAGGAACAGCTGCAGCATCTACATAGTGCTTTCTTTCCGAGTATCTTTAGGTGCTAGGCTTCTTCAGTACTACGCAATCATGACGTGATTAATTACAGTGAGCTATAGTTAATCTGAAATCTTAAAATATATAATCATTTAATTTTGAAAGATACATACAAAGCTAAAACCTGCCCTGGTCACTGTTCTCAGTCCCCATTTCCTCTCCTCCTACCTGCCCACCTTCCCTCAGGTAACCATTGCTAACATTTTGGCATGTGATCTTCAAGACCACACACACACACACAGAGAAAAATAGAGAATTGTTCTGTGCTGTTTTGATAGGTAGGATTATATTGTGTATGTGTGTGTATAGCATCCTTATTTTTACTTACTAATAGGCTTTAGATATCTTTTCATATTTACCACATACAGATCTACTACATTTGATTTTGTATACTTCTGTTTTTCTCAGAGTTAATTTATCCTGTTGTAATCTCCTTAGGAAACCCTTCAACTAGTATTCTTAGTTGAACCAGTAAAGCCTCATTGTTGTGGAACCTACTTACTTTGAAATTTGTGATAATTAGACCAAGAATAGAATTAAAATTTATGGCTGCCAATTAATGACTTTAAAAGAATATTTTTTTCTAACTAAGAGATAAATAGCTTATAAACCCTAGTTTAAAATGTACCAATTACATATAAATTTTTATCTGTGTTTCATTATCTAATGAAATAGTTGCTTGTTCTGCTAACTGTATGCATTTGAAAGCAATAAAAGGTACATGCCATTAAAATAATTCCACAGTCCGATTTGTCACTAATTAGGACTCTGCCTTTGCAAAGTTAGACACGATCATTAACTTCACATCTTATTCCACTGCCTTACTTGGTTCTGTTACTTTCTGATTAGAGTTCTGACATATCTCTGGGTGAAGAGTACTCCCCTTGGGCCCGATCCCTGAGTAGTTAGGGGAAGGGAATATAGACAGAGATTTTCTCTTTTGGTATTCTGATAGCCTGAAATGTTTAAAAAAAATCATTTTGGATATCATTTTCAAAAGATAAAATGGGAATGAGGAAAGGGTGTTTTCAAATGGATGCATTAAATATTTATAAAGTCTCTTACAGATTGTTACAGAAATACCCAATTGTGTTTCTGGCTAAATACCAAGAAAGTATAATTGGACTTGATCGATATTAAATACTACTTTCTCTTTTTTCTTCTTTGAGAATTTAACTCAGTTGTGGCATCTTCAGAAATACCCAATTGTATTTCTGGCTAAACACCAAGAAAGTATAATTGGACCTGATCAATATTAAATACTACTTTCTCTTTTTACTTCTTTGAGAATTTAACTCAGTTGTGGCATCTTCAGAAATACCCAGTTGTATTTCTGGCTAAACACCAAGAAAGTATAATTGGACTTGATCGATATTAAGTACTACTTTCTCTTTTTCCTTCTTTGAGAATTTAACACAGTTGTGGCCTCTTCTCTCATCTTTCACAGAGGTAAGGTGAATGTTATCCCTGCAGCCATCAGGGATGGAGGGGAACAGGAAAAGAAGAGGACCTAAGACATAAGCTATTGGCATGCGTTTAGGAATTGCCAGTTCACCCCTCACTTGTTTTCTGTTTCTCTGGATTTTGTGGTTCCCAAGTCTCCATTGCCTTAAAATAAAGAAGAGGAGGGTGACCATCTCTCAAAGCACAGATTCAGGCCTAAGAAGTGACCACCACACCCATGAGCATGACAGGAAAGTGGGATGTTGTAATTCACTTCTCACAACTGAGGCTATACATCCTGAGGATGTGGGGGAGAGTGTTGGGGTTTGAGGCAGTACCCTTTGCAGAGCCTGCCCAGGGCTAACTCCTGAGCAAGTGGCTAAAAAAGAGACTACTGCTGCCTTTGATTCAGGAATGAACCTTCAGAGAATGTTGAATTCTCTGTTGAATGAAGAATGAATGTTGAATGAAGCAACAAAGCAATTCTACATGCTTTTGGGCTTGGATGGAGATAAGTTTGAAAGCAGCTTGAAGTGATATCTTTTGGGATTACAAATGCCATCTTTCTCTTTTATGATGGCTTTGTTTCTTGATTTGAGATTGTGTTTATTTGTTTGACTTATAAACATTAAAATAATTAGGAAAATAATACATGCATTCAGGAACTTATGTTTAATTTCTGACAATATTTTTGTCCTTAAATGCTTAGCATGGTTTATTTGCAAACACAAGCATGGTGCATCATTGCATATTAACATTTGTAAAGAGACTTGTCTTCAAGATTTTTATCTAGTTTAGGAACATAATCATAATTACCATGACAGTATTCTTTTGTGTATGTGGAATGTGTTGGATATTAATGTCGAGCTGAAGGTATCTGGTTTGAAGCTTTCCTTATACAGAAGAAAACTTTCCTGCCTCTAGCAAATTCTCCTAGCTTGTTTTCTTTTTATTAAACATTAACACTTTTTTTTTTTTTTAGATTCTTGTTTCAAAATTTTTCTTTTCATGGCAGAACAATATGAAGCAGCTATAATGTAAAGATTAAGAACCCAAGGTCCAGAGCCAGACCACTGGCTTAGTAGCTTGCCATTGGACAGGTTACTTATCTCTGTGACTCTGTTGCAGTATCTGAAAAATGGAGATAACGATACCGATGGTGTTTTACCTAGTTGATCACTGTCATTTTATTTTCAGATGGGAGCTACCTTGTTTCCTGATCAGACACACTGATTCTTCCCATGTTGGTTTTGGTGCTTTATTTTTGTTAGGAAGATCACCTTTTCATTAACCATGTGTGCGCTAGATCGCCTCAGTTGTGTCTGCCTCTTTGTGACCCTATGGACTGTAGTCTGCCAGGCTCCTCTGCCCATGGGATTCTCTAGGCAAGAATACTGGCCTGGGTTGCCATGCCCCCCTCCAGGGGATCTTCCCGACCCAGGAATTGAACCCACGTCTGTTTCGTCTACCTGCACCGGCAGGCAGGTTCTTTACCACTGGTGCCACCATATTGGTCCTTTCCCTGTGGACCTGTGTGTGGTGATTCTGGATGAATGACTTTGCAAATTGTATGCCTGTTATGTCTGTAAAACTGATTCCCTGCCAAGAGTCATTCATACTGATTCCACATGAAGGAGATTCTTTGATTTGTTACTAATGAGTGGTATTTATTATTGTGGTTTCTATTAGTGTAACTAACAAATGCCAACGTAATTCATTATTACTATTGACAATATACTTACATGCATTATTCTTCTCTTGGTAGAGACGTGAAAAGTGTGACTGGCTGAAGGGTACAGTCTCTTCTGCTCTTGTTCTTCACCAGCATCTCATATTCCATGCCAATGGTATTACCCTCCTGAGCATTGCTTTGATCAGCATGGACATATTAAGCTTAAGGGTTTAATTTTATTATCACTTTTGATTTTTCTTTTTCAATTGTTTGTATCATCAGAATACAAGTTTTGTTATGAAGAAGAAAATTATAAAACACTGACTTGAAGGAAGCAAACTGCATCCCTTTAATAAAGGCAGTGACAGGACAGCTTTTTACCTCTTGAGTGTTCTTTTCTGCTGACCTATAGTTTAATTTCCATTGTCTAGACTTACTCGGAGAAGGCAATGGCACCCCACTCCAGTACTCTTGCCTGGAAAATCCCATGGACGGAGGAGCCTGGTGGGCTGCAGTCCATGGGGTTGCGAAGAGTCGGACACGACTGAACGTCTTCACTTTCACTTCTCACTTTCATGCATTGGGGAAGGAAATGGCAACCCACTCCAGTGTTCTTGCCTGGAGAATCCCATAGACGGGGGAGCCTGGTGGGCTGCCGTCTCTGGGGTCGCAGAGTCGGACACAACTGAAGCGACTTAGCAGCAGCAGCAGCAGACTTACTAGTCTAGATATAAGCAAAATCATCTGGAACTGATGTTTTTCACAATAAACCCTTCTCTCTGATCCTAGCTTCCAGGAGGCTTCTTCCTCCAACCACACCTCCAGATGAAAATTACTTAATTAACCAGGAAATATTTAGCTGTCCTTAACTGCTTTTCTAAACAGTCACATATGTTGAATTCACTTATGTTGAGAATTGACTAGCCAGTTGCAAACCACAGATTCATTCTCATGAACCTCTGCACAGTCTCTTTTCCTCCCAAATAAGGTCTTGCTGGGGACCGCGTGCTCCTCTTCCAGTGGCACCAGCTTAGTCGGCACTGGGATATGTGGCCCTTAAAACTGTTTGTGGTTTTCCTGCCTCATGATGCTGATGGGGCCAGTTCTCTCCAGAGCATGGGATACATACAATAACATGCATCTGAAAGTTCCATTTTCTCTTCCTGGTTGCTGTTATACATATGTTTTTCATTCGAGCAAAATAAGAGAATGGATTTACATCAAGTTATTGAATGAATGTGTCAAATGAAAATAATCTTGCTCGTTACATTCGCATCCAGGAGTAAGTTGTCCTTAGTTTTGGTTATTGAGCTCTGCTTTCCTGGGAGAGCCCTGAGGCTGTGGGCCCTAGGAGGGCATTAGAGAGTGGAGGAGTGTCTATGTTTGTACCAGGAAGTACAAGTCTACAGAGCAGTATTAAGTATTTGAAGAACCCCTGCAGTCAGATAGTTCAACTCAAAATCATGTGCTGCTGCTGCTGCTAAGTCGCTTCAGTTGTGTCCAACTCTGTGCGACCCCATAGATGGCAGCCCACCAGGCTCCCCCTTCCCTGGGGTTCAAAACTGTGCTCCTCCTCTGGCTGTCTGGTAAATAGATATGTAAAACCAGTTGCAGTATTAGAGCTTAGTGTGTTTAAGTACTGATGATAGGGTTTAGTTTAGTTTATCACTGGCAATAGTCATGATCTTTGTGACATACCCATGCCCCCAGTTCTTCTAATCTATCTTTATTGAACTATCCTGTCTCCAAGTGGCTGTTACAGTGATCTCAGAAACGACTCTAGCAGCTCTTACTCACCAGAAACTTTTACTTTTATTGACTCTCTCTGAAAGTTTACCAATTCCAAGAAAGGTTATTCCAACTAAAATAAAGTATTAAATTCTGCCATCCACTCCTCCCATTCCACCCTTTAATTATCAAACCACTCTCACACCGGATAGTAAACCTTAAATATTTTAGCATTTTTCCCAGCAGGGAAACAGCAGCACATAAAACAACATGCAATTATACTAAAAGATTTATTTGTCTCTGACCCAGGAAGCTATGCATCAGTGCTTTAAGATGATAAAGTCTGCCCTTCCCACACTAGGGGAGCTAATGAATTAGCATAGATACCTGTGAGTAGGTTAAATACACGCAGTATGACAGATAGCAAAATAAGGGACCTTTAAACAATTAACAAGGGCTTGAAAACCTGATCTCTCAGGTGTTCTAGAAGGTGTTTGCTTATACATTGAGAATTTAGTTCAAATTATATTGAGCAGTTTTAACGTCTTCTTTTTCTAAGTCATGGTTTATTGTCTGGTTCATTCACAAGAGAGTTTCCATCTGATCATACTTATTTAGAAATTGTTATTATTTTGGACATAAACTGGCTAAAACCATTTCGCTGATTATGAAAAATAATTTGAAGAGAAAAAAGTAATGTAAAAAATATTAAAAGACTGATCCTTTAATTAACTTTAAAAAATTGAGATAAGATTGATTTATAAGGTAAGTTTCATATATCCATTCTAGTTCTACTTCTGTGTACACACACTACAGGGTGCTCACCACCAAAAATTTAGTTTCCATCTGTTACCACACTATCTTCCCTGGTGGCTCGGATGGTAAAGCGTCTGTCTACAATGCGGGAGACCTGGGTTCGATCCCTGGGTTGGGAAGATCCTCTGGAGAAGGAAATGACACCCCACTCCAGTACTCTTGCCTGGAAAATCCCATGGACAGAGGAGCATGGCAGGCTACAGTCCATGGGGTCGCAAAAAGTTGGACACGACTGAGCGACTTTGCTTTCAATTTTTTTTTGTCACCATACTAAAAAGACTGATTCGTAACCTACAGGAAAGTACAGTTTTTAGATGTTTTCTAAAATGTCTTGTGTATACACATATTGTTAAGACGTGAATTACAAATCTACTAAAATTAAACCTCCTAGGATGTCCACTTGGAGAAGGCAATGGCAACCCACTCCAGTACTCTTGCCTGGAAAATCCCATGGGTGGAGGAGCCTGGTAGGCTGCAGTCCATGGGGTGGTGAAGAGTCAGACATGACTGAGCGACTTCGCTTTCACTTTTCACTTTCATGCATTGGAGAAGGAAATGGCAACCCACTCCAGTGTTCTTGCCTGGAGAATCCCAGGGACGGGGGAGCCTGGTGGGCTTCCGTCTATGGGGTCGCACAGAGTCAGACACGACTGAAGCGACTTAGCAGCAGCAGCAGGATGTCCACTAAGCAACATTTGATCAGCCCAGTTTGAACTGCTGCCTTTGTACTTGACATAAATTAAACTGAATGCTTTAAAAATTTAAATTTAATTCAGAAAGAGTTTTCATCCAGCAATTAAAACTAGTAAGATTTAGTATTAAATTTTGATATTTTTATGGTGACAAGCCTTGAATTTTCTTCAGGATTTTATTTTTCCCAACTCTGTATGAAATGTCTTCCCTCTGTGTTCCCTTCTCTCTGTAGTTATTTGTTGGGGATATAATAAAGCAAGTTAATGAAAATTATCTCATGCTTGAGTGTTTATAAAGCAAAAACAGACGCAAAGGAGGAAAAAAAAACTTGGAAAAAATTGTCTGATGTCAGTAATAGTTAGATTATTGTTGTTCAGTCACTAAGTCATGTCCTACTCTTTGCAGCCCCATAGACCGCAGCATGCCAGACTTCCCTGTCCTTCACCATCTCCCAGAGTTTGATCAAACTCATGTCCATTGAGTCAGTGATGCTATCTAACCATCTCATCCTCTGCTGCCCCCCTTCTCCTCTTGCCCTTAATCTTTCCCAGCGTCAGGGTCTTTTCCAACGAGTTGGCTCTTCGCATTAGGTAACCGAAGTATTGGAGCTTCAGCATCAGTCCTTCCAATAAATATTCAGGGTTAGATATTATAATAATGAAAATGAGGGGAGGGGAAAACAGAATGAGTTTGCTCATTAGGTAGGCATTAAAGTTCCTTAAGGGCAAGAACTGTACATTAATTACATTGAATCCACTCAGCTCTTAATACAATGTTTTATTTAGGATGTTGTCAAGGAAATTTTGTCAAGGGGACAGAAATTAACAGGACTTTGAGTGCATTCTCACATTTGAGGTGCTAATAATTTCTAGTGTGAATTCATTGATAACAGTGTTTCAGTATTTAATATTAATTTGATTTTTCTGGATGGTTTTGGACTTGAGTTACATTTGGAGGTGAAACAAATTAAAAGGATTGCACAGTAGAATCTGGGGAGGATTTTCTCATAGTACATTTTAAAATACCTTAATAGTTAAATCTGGGATGACAAAGTAAGTATAATTGTGGGGTGTTTACTGCCTTTATCCCAAAGAAACTTCATTGATTTGCCATAGCATTCCTTTAGATAGTGAGCATCTCAAGTAAATTTAAATTTTGATTCTGCACACAACTCACTTTACACCTAGCTTTTCAGCAGTGAGTTGACCAAATAAAACAAAGTGCACATCTGAACTCGCTTCTTTGAGTTGCATTCCTGAATCCTCTGAGGAAAATCTGGGTACACCTGTGCATTCCTTTTGTTAGACTGACTTAATTGCATGAAGTTGCGCTGAGAACCAGAAGTAAAATATTTTCTTTTTTAAGATGTGCTTTGGATTCAGCTAGAAATGGGTCACCGAAAAACATCACGGGTTCACTTTCTTTAGAGAAGAATGGGATCATGTTTTCTTTTCCTGTCTCTGGGACTTATGCATATTTATATTCTGCCTTTTTATAGAAAGAACTTAAGTTTTAAAAAAGGAAAACAAACTGTATAGAAATAATCAGGATAAGAAGCTAAGGAAGGAAAGTAAGTTGAAAGCAGACTGGGGACTTGTGTACAAATTTCATGCCATGAGAACCTAGACAGTCACAGGAGGTAGACCACACATTTGGCTGTTAGCTTTTGAACAAAGCCAGTATAAACAGAGTAATATGAATAATGCACTACTCCCAATGTTTCTGCCAGAACTAAGTTGAGTCCTCTCTCAAAGGCTGAGAGATAAAGCTGACCTCAGGAGAACCCTTTGCTAAAATGATGACATTTAATCAATTAACAAACATTGGTTGAAGCTGAACAGTGTGTCAGTCATCATAGCGGACACTGTGGATGCACAGACCATACCCTTAAGGAATACATAGTTAGTGTGTGCAGATAAATAAATGAAATAAACTTGGAAATCACAGTGCAGTGTAGTAAATGCCATGGAGGGGAGGAAGCTCAGGGCATCACGGCACAGTCCAGACTCGGGGAGGGAGTGTATCTGGGGAGTTAGTGTCTCAGGAAAGTCCTAAAGGATATATGCTTCTGATCCTTGGCAAAAGCAGAAAAATGTTCCAGGGAGACAGAGCACGTGGTCTGTACAAAGTGCCACAGGCAGGAAAACGTGATGCCTTCTGAGAATTGTACGTCATCATTCAGTATGACTGCAACAGAGAATACAGAAGGGAGAGAGTTCTGAGAAATGAGACAGAGAACTCGGGCACGCATCCTGAGCTGTTGGTACAAACACTGTGGTTTATGCTGAGCACTATTCCTGGGGTTTTACTTGGTAGATTGTTTTTTTTTTTGTATTTTATGTAATTTAGCATTTTAAGACACTTTCTGTGGCCTTGATGTGGTTTGCCACACATTTGATCTCAGAGCATGAATCAATGCATTTTTCCAGTTGTTATCTATTTGGGGAAACACTTATGCAGTACCCAACTGCCCACTTATATATCTTGTTTCAGCTATCTCTCTCTGTTATTTTACCCTTAAGCATTTACAAGAGTTTAAAACATCTGTTTCTAATGAGGGTGGCTACCTGCATAAAACCAGGATTATGTTAGAAATGAAAAAAGAAGGAATATGTGTCAGGTAGGTGACCAGTAATATATGGTAAGTGAAAAGTGTAAAAGTGTTCGTTGCTCAGTTGTGTCCAGCTCTTTGCAGCCCTATGGACTGTAGCCCGCTAGCTCCTCTGTCCATGGAATTTTCCAGGCAAGGATACTGGAGTGGGGATCTTCCTGACCCAGAGATCAAACCTAGGTCTCCTGCATTGCAGGCAAATTCTTCACCATTTGAGCCACTAGGAAGACTAGTATATGCTAAACAAATGGGTGTTCCCAGTAGTGGTGAGAGTGACGGCTTCCCCACCTTCTGACTGGCCTAGCAGAGCAACAGGAAGATGAAATGGGACCTGGGTGTCTTTGTTGGTGGAATGGAATGATAATATCAGAGCTCAGATTCATTCTGCAAATGGGAACAGCAATAACTAAAAATTCGTTAAAATTGACAAGTCATTTAAATAAGTTGACATGTTATTTAGAGAAACTTTTTTAAAGCAATAAATTTAGTGATCTCTGGAGTAGCTCTATTTGTTAGCACTGCCAAATTTGAAGTTATAACTTAAGTATTCTGCACTGTCTTCTCTATTTTAACTTTCATGATAATACTTACATGCCCTTCACTATAAATGGATTTTGTTTAACAAATATTGCTAGTAATTAGGCTTTTTACCAGTTTCAGCTGGTTTCTACAAGCAAGAAACACATTTCTTCTTCATTAGTTCTCCTAATTGAGTTTCAGAAAATGAAATATTACTATGCCACAGAATAACTGTCTTATTTGCCTTTCCCCTAAAGCTTCTTACAAAAGTTTAAGACCTTTTAAAAGGAAAGGAACACTTCTTGTTGTTGTTTTTAATCTATCTATCCCTCAGCGTCAAGTCGAAAATTATTTCTTATATCTTCTTGGAGATAGGGCTTTTAGTTCTGGTTCTCAAGACTGCAATATGACTAACGTCAGCTCAACATGCCACTCATAAATATGAGTAAAAGGACCCTAATTCCAGGGTCATAGCAGAAGCAACACCTCCAGTTGGTCAAGTATCTGCTCAGTTTTAAGCAAGTTGAATTCTTTTTAAAAAAAATTTATTGGCGTATAATTGATTTACATTTGTTGGTTTCAGGTGTACAGCAAGTGAATCCGTTATATAGGCTCATTTTTTATATATCCCTTTCCTATATAGGCCATTATAGAGTGCTGAATAGAGTTTCCTGTGCTATACAGCAGGTTCTTATTAGTTATCTATTTTATATATAATAGTGTGTATATGTCAATCCCTATCTCCCAGTTTATCCCTCCTCTCCTTTTCCCCTGGTAACCATAAGTTTGTTTTCTATATCTGTGACTCTATTTCTGTTTTGTAAATAAGTTTATGAGCATAATGGATTCTAATTTAAAAGCTTTCCTATTACTGTAGAACGTGTATAATCATTTTAATTTGAATATTCTTTCTTTTTCTATAATAATTGACTGTCTTTTATTATCTGAGACTCGGCTACTTTGGAAAACCTAGCAGCAGCACGCCACCTGACTTGACTATACATACATCATACCCCAAGGATCTGTTGCTTTCTCATGTACTTTTACTGATTTGGAGCCTAGAAATTTAGGATTTGAGTAGGCAAGTGGGTACCTTTGTTAACTGTAAGAAATATTATCTGTACATTATTTTTATTACACTAAAAGTCCTTTTCTGTGCTGCATGACTTTGAAATTTTCCAACAATGTTTTATTGTTTCCCCAGTAAAACTGATTCTGCTTTTCTGAGCCGCTTGGATTTGAGTTCTGTAGAACAGCAAAATGTTTTTATATGGCCCTTCAGACTGCCAGCTGTTATGCCTAGCTATAAAAAGACCTCCTCAAGCTTCCTCATACTGGCTTTTTAAAAGCCATCTCCCAAGTTTTTGAGAAAGAGTAAAATTTTTATTTCCCTAGAAAGAGAAAGACAGGGAAAAGCCCCAATTCTGCCAAAGAGAAATGAATCATTTATTCTTTCATAAGATAATGTGCTGCTTTAGGTTACTGACTGGGGTTTGCTTCTATCATTCATGGTTTCCATCATAGATTTTTAATGCAAAAACTCTATTTGAAGAACAGTAGAAGAGAGGAAGTGAGAGAGGACAGGAAAGAAAGGAGGGAGGGAGAGAGGAAAGCACCAATGAGTCTAAGCCACCACCTAAGAAGCCGCTTTTTTTTCATTTTTGCATATAGCTGTGCTTTCCATGGTGACTTCCCTGGTGGTTCAGATGGTAAAGCATGTATGTCTGCAATGTGGGAGACCTGGGTTCAATCCCTGCGTCGGGAAGTTCCCTGGAGAAGGAAATGGCAACCCACTCCAGTACTCTTGCCTAGAAAATCCCATGGACGGAGGAGCCTGGTGTCCATGGGGTTGCAAAGAGTCGGACACGACTGAGCGACTGAGCAACTTCACTTTTACCATGCTTTCCGTACCTAGATATTATAGGTGGAGTTTATGGAAGAAGAATAAGGAAAAGGCTAATATTTATTGAGAATATATTATGTCCCCAACATTATGATAAAGTATAACATCTGTTGTTTAATTTAATCACCACAAAACCCTTTTGAGGTTGATATTATTATAATTTCAATTTCGCCTTTGAGAAAATTCCAGTAATAAGAGATAGCATCTCTTCTTAGATCCAAGATTGGGACCTGGGAGGTACGATACTTGTGCTCATTAAGGGCATGTGCTTTTAATCTGTGTGTTCAAATGTTGACTGAAGTGAGAAATAGCCCAAGACAAAAGTTTTGAACTCTTTACAAGAGGTTCTTAAATGTGAACAAAAGTACCTGTTTTCCACACATTTTATTTTGATTGATTGTCATGGCTTTGCATCTTAGTACTTCCCCTCTCCCTTCCCCGTCCACCCACCGCCCCAGTATGTGGGATCCTGCTTATTCATTGATTCCCCTCATGGATTTGGGCCTGGTTTGGACACAGATAGAGAGAAAATCTTTGAGTGCACGTCTTGTGAAGACTCTGAATCATCAGACTGGTTGCAAACTGAGCCCTACTGTTTACTCTCTGCAGAACCTGGATAAATTACTTTATGGTGCCAAACCTTAGTTTCCTCATCCACACACCTGTTACTGGAGTGACAGATGAAACAGATGCTCCCCAGGAATTTGTTTGATGAATGAATTTTTCTCCTCTTTTCTTCCTGCTTCTCATAGCAGAGGGGAGATGACAGGACACCTAGTAGATATGGCAGGATAAAATGAGGGAAAGCAGGGAAGAGAGGCATAATAAATTATATTCTAACTTGCTAATTTGTTGGTCCCTTTTTTTCCCTTATCAACTTTACTGAGCAATAATTATATATAATTAAATGGATCTATTTAATTGGATGAGTTTTGACAGTTTTATACTACCCATGAGACCATAATCACAGTCAAGATACAGAACATTTTCATTACTCTAAAAAAATTTCCTGTTCCACTTTTTTCATTATACTATTTTTTATTGCAGTAAAATATATGCAATATGAAATTTAACGTTTTAATCATTTTTAAATACACAATTCAATGGCATTAATTGCATTCACAGTGTTGTACAACTATCACCATGATCTGTTTTCAACAATTTTCTCACTCCAAATAGAAACTCTGTACCTATAAAAGAGTAACTCCTCATTCTCTCCTTCCCTCCAGCTTTTGGTAACCTCTAACCTATTTTCTTTCTTATGAATTTGCCCATTCTAGATAATATTTCATGTAAGCAGATTCATATAATATTTTTCCTTTTGTGTCTGCCTTTTTTCACTTAGCATAATGTTTTTAAGATGCTTCCATGTTGAAGCATCTGTTAGAACTTTATTCCTTTTTTATTATTGAATAATATTCCGTTGTATATATACATCACAGTTTGTTTATCTACTCATTTGTTTGGTATTTGGTTTTTTCTGTGTTTGGGCTGCGGTCATTAATGCTGCAATGAACACTGGTATACAAATACTTGTCTGAATCTCTGTTTTCAATTCTTATGCTTTTTTACCTAGAAGTGGAATTGCTGGATCACATAGTGTCTGATTTTACAAGGAACCACCATGATGTTTTCCAAAGCAGCTGCACCATTTTACATTCTCACCAGCAATTCATAAGGGTTCCAGTTGCTCTACATTTTATCAGTACTTTTTTGTTTTTGATAATAGTTATCCTAATGGATATGGGCTTCCCTGGTGACCACATGGTAAAGAATCCACCTATAATGTGGGAGACCTGGGTTTGATTCCTGGGTTGAGATGATCCCCTAGAGGAGGGCATGGCAACCCACTCAAGTATTCTTGCCTGGAGAATCCCCATAAACAGAGGAACCTGGTGGACTACAGTCCTTGGGGTTACAGAGAGTCGGACCTGACTGAATGACTAAGACATCCTAATGGATATGAAGTGGTATCTCACTGTGGTTTTGATTTGCATTTTAACAATTAGTAAAATTGAGCATCTTTTTATGTGCATACTAATGACCATCTGTATACCTTCTTTGTAACTGAACACTTTTCTAGTCCAACCCTCTGTCCATCCATCCCCAACTACTGATCTCCTTTTTGTCACTGTACCCTATTTGCATTTTATATGAGCAAAATCATTCAGTTGCTGCTGCTGCTAAGTCACTTCAGTTGTGTCTGATTCTGTGCAACTCCATAGAAGTCAGCCTTCCAGGCTCCCCCATCCCTGGGATTCTCCAGGCAAGAACACTGGAGTGGGTTGCCATTTCCTTCTCTAATGCGTGAAAGTGAAAAGTGAAAGTGAAGTTGCTCAGTCGTGTCTGACTCATCTCGACTCCATGGACTACAGCCTACCAGGCTCCTCCGTCCATGGGATTTTCCAGGCAAGGGTACTGGAGTAGGGTGCCATTGCCTTCTCCAAATCATTCAGTATATACCCTTATAACCAACTTCTTTCACTTAGCTTCATGGCCTTGAGATAACACCCACTTTGTTGGTACTATCAGCAATTTACCCTTTTTTATTGATGAGTAGTGTTCCATTATGTAGACATACCACATTTTTGTCTTTCCATTCATGTATTGGTGGATATTTACTATGAATAAATTTGCTATTGATATTCACATGTAAATTTTTATATGGACTATGTTTTCATTGCTTTTAGGTAAATATCTAGGGGCATAGTGGCTAGATTATATGGGTTTATTGAGTAAAAATTATTTTTATTGACAATAAAGTTTCACAGCATTCAGAAAAAAAAAAAATTGCCAAACTGCTTTCCAATGTGATAATGCCATTTTATGTTCCAACTGGCATCATATGAGAGTTCCAATTGCTCTACATCCTTGCCAACAATTAGTATGGCCAATCTCCTTAATTGAAACAATTCTAATGGGTGTGTAGTGGTATCTCATTATGGTTTTTATTTGCATTTCTCTGATTAGCTAATGAGGTTGATCATCTTTTCATGTGCTTTTTTGCTGTTTTATTTTTCTTTTGAGAAATATTTGTTCATCTCTTTTCCACATTTTATATTTTTTGGCTTCATATTATTGATTATAAGACTTCTTTATATAACATGGATATGAGTACTTTGTCAGATATGCACTGCAGACATTTTCTCCCTGTGATCTCCCTTTTTGTTTTCTTAGTGGTGTCTTTTGAAGAGCAAAAGTTTTAATTTTGGTAAAGGTCAGTGTAACATTTTTTACTTTTATGGTTCTTTTTTTGTGTGTCTTATTTAAAAATCTTTGACAGCAGAAATTCACAAAAAGTTTCTTATAGACTTTTTAAACTTTAGCTTTTATGTTTAGATTTATAATATATTTTGAAATAATTTTTTCACATGGTGAAGTTAAGGTTGATGTTTCTTATTATTTTATTTTATTTTTTTGGCTGCACCTCGTGGCATGTGGAACTTCTCCAACCAGGGACTGAACCCTCATCCCCTACAGTGAAAGCCTGGGAATCTTAATCATTGGACCACCAAGGAGGCCCTGATGTTTATTTTCTATGCATATATTCAGTTGTTATAACATAATTTATTGAAGAGACTTCCCTTCTATTGAATTACCTTGTCATCTTTGTTGGAAATCAATTGACTATATATAGTCAACAATATATTTATTGTCACTATATATATATAAAACAATATATATAAAATATATATAACAATATATTGACTTAAATATATAAATTTTTAAATATAAATGAATGTATATACATATATATATATAAAGCAGTAAAGCAATCTCTAGATTTCCCAGCAAGAATACTGGAGTTGTTTGCCATTTCCTTCTCCAGGGTATATTCTCAACACAGAGATCGAACCTGTGTCTTGTGGGTCTCCTGCACTGCAGGTGGATCTTGACCTCTGAGCCACCAGGGAAGCCAGATCTATATATGTATGGCTCTATTTCTAGATTCTTTTTCTGTTTATTCTTTCTCCAATATCATACTATCTTGATTTGTAGAGCTTTTTAATAAGTCTTGAAATCAGATAGTGTATACCCTCAAACTTTTTCTAGGCCAAGCAAAGTACAAAGATTGCCATGGATCCTCTATTACCCTAAAGCTTGTAGTGTTCTCATTGTGTTCAGTGGGGCAGCTGCCACTGAGAGAGACTGTCACTAGCCCAGAGTCACAGAGCTAAAGAATATTGGAACTGGGATTCAAGAGAGCTCTGCTGGCTCCAGAGGCCATGCTCTTAGTCACTAGTAGTCAAGATAATGTATTTGGGAACTACAGATATTTATTTAAAGATACTCTTAGCAATTTTTTGCATGCCTATTTTTCTCACTTCTTATTTCTTCCAACCTAAAATATATATGCAAGGTATATGAGCGGTTAGATATACTCATGGAAGGATAGATAAGTCTTTAGTCCACCATCTCAAACTCACGGTGGACATGCCTATCATTGGAAAGTCACGTCAGGTTTATTTCTGAAATGCATTTTAATTAGCCTGGATTTTTTCCCCTTTTGTCTATCTCATCTAGACACCATCAGGCAGAAAATAAGTCTTGTACTATCAGTATCACATAGGAAATCATTAGAATTTTCCAAAGTTGTCTTTTCTCATATCGTCCCATCAATGTGCTGGTCAGCTGGCACCGTTATCATGCCCTATGTGTGAGGTCTCAGAATATGGAGGACTTGGATTTCACTTGTTAAAAGTTATCTGGAACTTTGTGCCTAACAGTTCTTTTTCTTCCTCCTTTTAAAAGACAAGAAAAATGAATGGGCCGTTTTATAACCCCTTTCAGTCCTCTGATCTTCAGTGAGGAAAATGTTGAAAGGCATGGTGCAGCTGTTTTATGTTGCAGTTAATAATCTAATTAAATGTATCTTATTCAGATCATTATGGACTTCATTAGAGCTGGACTTTTCATAAGAAAGATGATGAGTTAGATTTATGCAGAATCATCTGGGTCTTTTAAATTTTGTGATCATGCCAGCAGTGCCTGATGAAAAAAAAAAAGTTCAAATCTGCCTATCTGATTTAGTTGGTTGGTTGTTTTTGAAAGGTTCTTGCTTCCAATTTTGCTCACGTTTTTGTGAGCAGACAGTTTTCACAATGATTAATAAGTGAAGTTTGTTATTTCAGAGAGAGTACCATTGGGAAATGATGCATCATCTTCTTAGAAGGCTATGTATCATTTGAACATCCTGGTGCATATGGGAAATAAAACATCTAAAGTAATTGGCATTATTTAGGTCAAAAAGAAAAGAAATTACATTTTGCTTGCTGTATTTTCTGTACTGGAGAAAAAGTTAGTTTTCTGGTCCTCAGTTTAATTGCTGAATTTTTCCAGTGTCAGGGAGAAGTATTTAAGCTAGAAATTGATTTGAAAATAGAAAGTGACTCATGTTAGCCTTAGTCACATAATTTGTATATAAAGGTTTCAGAGTATTTTTACTCTGTTTTAGATATGATGATCAACTTCTGCATGACTTCCTAGTCTGTCACCTTAAAAGGGAAATTGATATTAAGCTGTGCTCAACAAAAATTTCATATTTTTAAAGAATTCTTCTTAGGATGTCTTCTTCTTCATAATTTTATATTTTATAAGTCAGGGTATGTCTATGGTCTTGAATTCCTCATACTTTTAGCTCTGATCATAGGATCCTAATGACATGCATAGCTTTTCCCCACTTGGATAATTTATTCTATCAGTTTAACTGTGGTTGCTGCTGCTGCTGCTAAGTCGCTTCAGTCGTGTCCGACTCTGTGCGACCCCATAGACGGCAGCTCACCAGGCTCCTCTGTCCCTGGGATTCTCCAGGCAAGAACACTGGAGTGGGTTGCCATTTCCCTCTCCAGTGCATGTGAGTGGAAAGTGAAAGGGAAGTCGCTCAGTCGTTTCCGACTCTTAGTGACCCCATGGACTGCAGCCTACCAGGCTCCTCCATCCATGGGATTCTCCAGGCAAGAGTACTGGAGTGGGTTGCCAGTGGTTGGTCCCAAACAATTCTGTGTTGTTATTCAGTAAGAGGCAATATTGAAATATAATTTGATGGTTGATATTCTATTGGAACTTTGGTCTTGCCCACTTGCTTGAAGCCAGGAAACCTGCACTTCCCTCACACTCTCCCAGTTGGTTCATATCTGTGTGTGGCCTGCATAAGCATTCTCTATGCAACTGGCACAGTAACAGAGATTCCCTAACCATCTCTCAGTATTCACAGTTTTAGTTTGAACTGCTTGCAAGGATCCAGTCTTCTTTCTCCATATCCTGATCCTTAACTCCTGATATTCCTCATGCCCGGCCTAGGGATTCCTTTAACCTTTTTATGGTCAAGTCATATACATTGAACCTGACGTTCAGAACCACTTCTTGCCCGTGCTTTTTCTTCCCTCGTCCACAGTGATTAATATTGTTCCCCCAGGCAGACTACCTTTGGTTATTCTAGGTGGGCAGCACACTGAGTCTGGCCTACCCTCGAGACCCTCATCTTTTGTCCAGCCTCCCATCTAGGATACACTCCTCTTCCATATCTGTGGACCTGCATCCTCAGAGTCAACCAACCACACATCAAAAATATTCAGGGGAAAAAAAAACAATTCCAGAAAGTTCCAAAAAGCAAAACTTATTTACCGTGCATTAGCGACCGCTTGCATAGCCTTTACATTGTATTAGGTATTACAGATACTCTAGAGGTGCTTCAAAGTATACAGGAGGGTGTGTATAGATTATGCACAAATACTATCCTGTTGTATTTAAGGGACTTGAGCAGACAGATTTTGGTATCTTTGAAGGGTCCTAGAACTAATCCTTGACAGATACTGGGGGGCTACTTACTGTGCATTGATACTCTTTGAATTCCTAGTTGGCTAAGATTATATCTATGAAATTTTTTTGTGTATTGGACCAGACTTACCTGTCTAGAGACTATTGTGGGGCTAGAGCTTGTTGGTGATCTCCTTAATTGAATAACGATATGATATTTGGCAAAACTAATACAATTATGTAAAGTTTAAAAATAAAATAAAATTTAAAAAAATAAATAAATTTAAAAAAAAAAGAAAAAAAAATTCTAGACTATGAGTCTAGTGTTGGCCTATACTAAACTTCTCATCTTTCATTTTGAAGTGAAAAGAACATTGGCTTGTAGTTTATGGCCCTAATCTCTATATACTTTGGTGAAAGACTGCCCATGGGCTGTATTAACAGAGTCATTGCTTGCTCTCTAACTTCATATAGATATTTCATATAGATCTTATTTTTTGTTGCTAAATTTACCCTATATATCATATGATATGTATTGCTACTTTTGTTGAGTATTTTTATTAAATGTCTAGCTGTTTATTCCTAGTATAGTTAAAAGTTAATGATTTTTTGGTACATTTATTTGCATCTATGCATCTTAGTAAATTGTCTTATTAATTTAAATATTTCTTTCAATTAGAGTTGGATTTTCAAAGTACATAATCTTACTATCTGCAAGTAAAGACTATTTGTGTGCGTATATAAAATTTATATATATAAGTATGTATATACATATTTTTCTTATATCAACCAGAACTTTCAAAATAATATTTTAAAAGAGATCACAATAGCCATCCTTGTCAAGTTTCTCTTTTTAATAAAAATGACTTGAACACTTAACCATTGAGCATTGTTTGCTATTGGATTTTGCAAAATTGTCTTTATCATGTTTAAGTAATTTTCATTTTTCCTAATTAAGTATTTTTAACACACCTCTTTATTGGCCTAACTTGTTACAGGCTGGTCTCCATAAAGGCCTCTTTACCTGTTCTTCAGCCTTAATTCAAATAAACAATTCATCATAAAATTTTGTGCCAAGTTAAGGGGGCTGGAAATCAGTTTACTAAATGAATTTTTTTTCTCAGTGATCTGACCTCTATCCTCTCTACAAAATATGAGTTAGCATGTGTCATCTTTAAATTAGTTCTTTCTTTATGTACCTACATAATTTATTTCCCAAGCCATCCATTTACATAAGAGTCTTTACTCTGGCATAAACATTAACAAGTTTATGTTCATTTCCCTGAAAGTAAAATGAACATCATGTGATATCTTCATTTTTCTGCTATGTGTTCATATAGAACATGATATTTTGGTATGTGTAGACATGGACTTATTTAAGCCATTTCCCATAAATTGAACCATGAATCATTATCAGTTCACTTCAGTTCACTCGCTCAGTCGTGTCCAACTCTTTGCGACACCATGGACTGCAGCACGCCAGGCTTCCCTGTCCATCACCAACTCCTGGAGCTTGCTCAAACTCATGTTCGTCAAGTCGGTGATGCCATTATAATTTACACTAAGAACTGAATCCAAATATTGACTTTTTATTGCACAATGAGCAATATTTAAAAAAATATACTGTGTATCAATTAAAGTTAGATCTGTGTTTAATTATTTATAAAACTGTTGAATTAGAGGAAAATTGGAGGATGTTATTTTGTGGAATGATTTTTTTTTTCATTTTCAAATACAAGTCTTAGCCAAAAGAGGCTGCAAGGGAACTTCACTGAGATCTGGGAGAAAAATGAAACATACCTGAGAAGCTACTGTTTCTCACCAGGATGTACCTACAGACGCTGCAGCAGTTGTAGTAAATGCGGAATCTTCCTAAATCTAGTGCTCTGACAGGTTTCCTTTGCTTTTCCTTGGTGAGAATCATTATTTGGTTTCCTCTCTGTGTTGAGGATTTTTGCCTCTTGCAGAGTCCTCATCCCAGTGTTTCTGAGAAAAGAACATACTGTCATAGTTATGGGACGTTGCCGGGGGAAAACTACCCCCTCAGACAATTATTTTGTATTTTCCTTTTACTCCACATGTAATACATTATTCATCAGTTTCTAAGCATGTTCATTATAAATGCTATTTAATCATGTTTTAAAAGTAAACAGCATTTATCAAATTTTCAAGTTGGTATCCACTTTAAGACAGCATCAATTCTTTGCCACCATTGTGTGCTCTGCACGGGACATGTGTGTCTATCTTTTGTGCCATTACCTGCGCAAAGGCTGGGAGCTACCCCCATGTCTCCTTGAGTTATTTCCTATGTTTTGGGTCATCCCCCATATTAAAATAATCATATATTTTGGTTGTGTTGGTTCTATCTCAAGATATGTTTTAATTATGTGAAGTGAAGTGAAAGTCGCTCAGTCGTGTCCGACTCTTTGCGACCCCATGGAGGATACAGTCCATGGAATTCTCCAGGCCAGAATACTGGAGTGGGTAGCCATTCCCTTCTCCAGGGGACCTTCCCAACCCGGGGATCAAACCCAGGTCTCCTGCACTGCAGGCAGATTCTTTACCAGCTGAGCTACCAGGGAAGCCCTGGTATATGTACAGTAGTTAATTTTGCTTTTTTCGGCTTTTCTGAATATCCATGATGGTTCAGGCATTTTGTATTCAAAATATGTGAGTGTCTTAACTGACTTGCTTTTAGTGCTTTACACAGTACTATGAACTCCGTGAATGTTTGATTGAGTAGCAGCAATGCATTGTGAGGCTGATGAATCATACAATGTTGTGTGTATTATCAGGAATTCTTAGATTTCTTGATTCCTTTTTGCCCGTTTTTGATAATAATGGCAGTGGAGACAGTGTTAGTCCATGCAGAAGGTAGAATGGATGATCATGATAATGATATGTCTCTATACTTACGTGCAAATGTTGGCCTGTATTTATCTGTATGTAGATAAGAGTGAGGATAAAGAAATAGTGAGAGTGGCTGAAAAAAAGAGATAAAAATTTCCCACTGTGTTCTGGAAATAGTTTTAGGCACTTTGATTTTTCCTTTAGTCCTCAAGATATACTTACTAAGCATCTACTAAAACAGGCATTAAAGCTCCAGAGACAGCCTCAGTAAGCTTAGCCTAGTGGAAGAGATAACAGGAGACTGTGTGGTTAAGGCTTTGATAAAAGTAGGGTTTGCAAGTCAAGGCACGAAATCAGGCCTCCATACTAGAGTGGAATTCAAGAAGGCTTACTTCAAGGAGTGAGTCTTGGGTTTAGTCTTGAAGATGAAAAAGGAGGTAGCTTGACGGAGAAGGAAAGAATGGGGGCTTCAGCCAAAGGCAACAGCAGCCATGGAGGGTTGATTTATACAGCTTTAATTTCTTCTTGAGGGATAGAGGAGAAACATTTTGAAGATGTCACACTAGGTGCCTCTTGTAGAATTGGTTCATTCATAATATTAAATTCTTTCATATGGGTGGAGAACCTAACAGTGCTCAAAAAGAGCAAAACTATTGCCATTGAATGTTCTGTGGCTTGGCATGTATACCTCTTGATATACATGGCGTGTCATGCTCCTTTTGCATAACTTGCAATTAGGAATTTAGAGATAGTCTGAGTATGTGGTTCTTTTTAAATTGCAGCATGATTGATGTACATTGTTATATTAGTTTCCAGTATATACATAATGATTTGATATTTGTATACATTGTAACATGATCACTACAGTAAGTCTAGTTACCATCTGTAACCACACAAAGTTAATAAAATACTATTGACTATATTCCCCATGCTGTACATTACACCCCCATGACTTATTTATTTTACAGCTTGCTCCCTTTTATTCATTTAGCCACCCTCCCCCTCATCCTCCTTCTTCAGGCAACCATATGGTTCTTGAATTGTGATTATGTTTCTGGGATTTTATCCCCAGTTTTTTTCTTGTCATATTAATTTGCTTCTAATCATAATTTTTCCCCATTGTTATAATATGCAGTATATATTTGTGAATCCGGAGGAACATTTTAGAAATTTTAATTAGCATATAAGAATATAAAAAATCCAAAGGATTATCTGAACAAGAATAGGCTTTGGAGGGAAACTGTTAAGCTATCCATTGTCGGTTTAATATTCATTCTAGGATATACAGATAACATGCTTCAACAGCCTATTGTATTTGGGAAAAAATGGATGTTAATAGTCAGATGGGCCCAAGGGCACATCCTCAAAATGTCACTTATCAATCATATGACCTAGGACAGATTCTTTAATCTTTTGATCCTCAATTTCCTTTACTGTGAAATGAACACACACTGAAATTAACTCTATAGGTGAAGCTGTTAGAGAAAAGTGTTACAAAGTACCTCAATAATGGCTTTAAGGCATAGTATAATAACTTCCTTATTGGTAGTTTCATCTAGGAATGCAAGCTATTTATTTGGTCAAACCTTTATTTTTATAATAAGGATTCATACCATCTAAATTTAGCTAGATATAACTCCATTTGAATCCACTGGAAAAGAGATTCCGACCTCTCTAATTGTCTCCCAGAACCAGAAATTAAGATTTTCCTAATGTAGCCAGTGTATTTGATTGCTTTTGCTATGAATGTTTTACTAGCTCTCTTTAGAATTACTTTCTTGTAGATTATAACCATTGTTGAATTGCCCACAAGGCAGATTTCAGGCTGTTGTGTGCGTGCTTAATGCCCTAGCAGCATTGAGATGCATGCACAGGCGAACATACACATATACAATTTATTTTCATAAAAAAGGTCAAGTCTGAACAAGTTAACCAGAAATTTACTATTAGAAGTTCTGTAAAGATGTAGTTAATTTCAGCATATGCAGCATTTTTCTTTTGATATATAGTGTTTTTATTTTGAAATCTCCATTGTGGAAAGAGAGTAAGGAACATCAAATGTTTTCAGTGCGTGGGGACTTTAAAGCCCCTCTGGATGATAGGTATGTCTTAATTAGGAAGTAGTTCCTAGTGAGTAGTTCTTCACCGATTATATATCAAAAATGGAAAAAGCACAACCATCTGTCTTACAGTTATTTGCCATTTGTGCAACATTTAACCATTTCCAAACAAAATTCTAAGCAGCAGGATATTAAGACGCAGTAGAATCAGTGAAGGGTAGACTATAAAATGTTAATGCTCTGTAGGAATAGGAGTTGTCCAAATATTTTAGCATAGAACCCTTTCTTTAAATGAAAGAGGATACAGGAGCCCACCAAGCCATTTTGGTAAGAGTACATAGAATGCTTACTGAGGGGAATGTGAGGGGAATGGGGATCCCCAGAGTCTGACACCTCTTCCTTGGTTGCCCCACCCCCCCAGGCTGTGGGACTCTGGGGAGGTTTCTGGGAAGCAGAGTTTGTAACTACTGGTTTAATATAAGCCCCAGCTGAGAGCCCTGACACCCAGAAGGCTTTATCCCAATGTGACTGAACTCAAGTGTTTCTGGCTCTGGGGGCTGCATTTGGAACTAATTTGGCGAATTCCTATCAGAAAGGAGTGTTCAGAGGGCATTCTCAGCTTTTATTGGGATAGTTCTTTGAAAGAAGGAAAGAGTGTCAGAGTCATTCCAAGCCCAAGTTCATGTTTGTGTAAGAGAAAAGATAAGCAACAGCATTTCTTAGATCTCTGGTGACAAAGCACAGGTAGCCAACTTTTGAATATGCTGGGATGGATTAAAAGCCGAGAGTTTGAATCCTGGTGGTTTTCCTATGTCTTTAACCCCTCAGGTTGGAGCTAAATAAATCCTCCTCCTTTTTAATCTTTGCATGTTAATAACGTTCAGATCGTAATGCAATAAATATCCAAAAGAGCCCCAAATTACTTGTAAACCGAAGCATTAGAATACATCCATTTGAAAGGTGAATGCTTTCTCTGATTCATTAAGTGTCTTATTAGGTGACTGAATAAATCCAGTTTAACACTACCCAGGATAAATGTTTTATAATACTTAATTGTACATAGCCACATCTTATGTTGGACATTCACTATAATCTAGACAATAATAGTGGTACTGATTCACTCTGAATTAGTGTAAATTACTTTTCTAGTACTTGGGATTAGTTTGGGCTGAACCATTCTCTTTTCTTCCCAAATCTCTTTGATCTCCTGCTAGGATGTTGAGAATACTCAGGCCTGGGCTATGTCTTTGAAACACCATAAAAGGTAATTGGCAAAGAGAGGATTGAACCTGTGACCTTGCTTCCACTACAACAGGACCTAATCAATTGAGAAAACTCCTGTCTGCAGCTTTTTTTCCATAGGGTTCTCCTCTCTTTATTGCCATGTAACTGATGTTTGCTATCTTGTGACTCAGCTGTCACCAATTACCCCTACCCTTTTAATCCCACATGGTATTCCTGCACATTCGGCGCTTAGTAAAATTTATTGAGTCAATTAGTAAATGGAGACAAGAAGTCTCTAGCCAGTTTGTAAGCATCAGTTATTCCTTTGAGGAATGCAGTGATATTATGGTCACATTTCAAAGGCTCCCTCAGATTATCCTAGGTATTGCGCTTATTATTGAGCTGTGTCTTTCTTCTTCCCCAAAGCCTATATTTACCTTGGCCATTTTGGTTTTGTATGTTGGCCTTTGTTAATGTATATTTTCTAATATATATTTTCTAGGCAATATCTTTAGATGAGGGTGGGTATATATCTGCCTATATCTGTGTTTACATATGGATGAACGTATAATTTGTACATCTGCATATGGAGAGAAGGGCATCTAAATATGAGTAAATGTGTTCCGTCATGGACAGAGCAACCGATTGCAATTTCAAAGATTATTTTTGTACCTCCACTGAAAACCTTTAGATTGTTATTACTCATTACTAGTATTATTGTGCAGAAGGTAAATTCATGTTGAAATCTCTAAATCTCCACAGTCTGTGTTTTATTTCTTCGCCTGTAACTGGATTTGCTTCTTCATGACGGGAGAAAATAAGCAATGCTAACCGTGGCTTTCAAATATTAAACCCCGGTAGAGACTTGAATGCCCAACACTTTTTTTCCTATGAGGAAAACCTTTCCTAGTTTATGGAAATAAGTATTTAAATTGGCAATGCTTTGATTTCCCTGTTTCTACTTTCAAAATTTCCCTGAAGTTATTTGTTTCTTAAATTGTAGACAGCAGAAATTCGCTATACTAAATTCACTACAAATGAAGGCCAAGAACCCTTATACCCTGGAGCAAAATTATACAGGAAGTAGTGTGTGGGCCTGAGATGGAAACACAGAGAGATTGCCTTCGTGGTGAGACCTGCAGCAGACGTCCCATATGTCTGCTGATGGAAGGTTGGGGTGGGCGTGCCATCTGCCTCTGTACATGATGCAATGGAGAATTCTTGGAGTTTTTACAAGAATATGATGTAAACACTCTTCTGAGTTTAAGGTCCTTAGTATTCATGTAGAGAAGTGGTTTTTATGGTCCAGAATCCAGTGGGCTGCAAGCTCACTCTCTCACACTTTGGGAGTAGACAGTTTGCCTCAGCCATGGTGCTCGGTCTCTTTCGTGTTTCAGTCTTCCCTCCATGGAAGATTTTATTTGAGAAGTAGGTTTCACTAATTGAGACATGTTGTTAAAACTCTTGTCTTTGAAAGCTGAGTGGCCTCATTAATAGACTATTGATGGTAGCCCAGGCTACCTGATTGAATTTAAGATGCAAGCTTTCTGCTTTGAGTTTCTTGTGGTTTTCCTGACTCCTTGTTCTTTTTTTGAGTGTAACACAAAAATCTGAAACCATAAATAAAAGATGAATTCTACCGTGTTAAAATAAACATTAAAAAAACATCTGCATGGCCAAACCCCTATAAAAAACAAACTGGGGAAAAAATATTTGCAGCTCATAACCTAGGGAAGGGATAATTTGCTTAATGCTGGGTCTGTAAGTGCGGTCCCAAGGCCAAACTCTGCTTTTATAAACTGAGTTTTTTAGAACTTGATTTATGCATCCATCGGTTTACATCTTGTTTGGGGCTGTTTTCACCATACGGTGGCAGACTTGAGCAGTTGCAACAGAGACCATATGGCACACAAAGCCAAAAATATTTACTGTCTGGCCCTTTATAGAAAAAGTTTGCCACTCTTTGCTCTAATGAATAATGAGTTCCTACAGTTATGAATCAATATGAAAAAGACTAAACAGCTCAGTAGAAAAATAGGCAAGGGGTTTGTATGTCAGTGTCTCAGCAAAACACAAAAACAGCTAATCATTTTCAAATGAAGACTCAGATTAAGGGGCAAGATGAAGGGAATGAATGAGGTGTGATGAGACATTCAAAGACCAGCAAAGGCAGGAAGCCATCACCATCACTCCGGGTGGAGGGCACACAGAGGGAAAATAGTATTACTAGAACTCAGTGAGAACAGTAGCGGGGGATGTTGGACTGCCCAAAGGAAGCTGTAAATTTGGAGGCATATAGCCACCATGAGAAGCATGGCATTGGGATGAGGCAGAAATAGGAAAGAAATGCCTTGATATCTCTCTCCTTCTACCTTCCAATCTCCTCCTGGCTCCTCCCAGTTACTGAACCTTGCCAGGCGAGAGAGGTCAAGTGAAGCTGTCCCCAGGGGTCAGCCTCCTAAGGCACAGATGAAAAAATCCTCAACTCATTCATAATAAGAGCAATGTAAGTGAAAACTTACACTGAAATGTCTTTTTTTTTCTTTTTTCCGATTAGATTGGTAAAGAGCAAGGTGTTCACTGGTACCCTGTGTTAGCAAGGGTACAGAGAAACAAGCTGTGTGTGTATGTGTGTGTGTGTGTGAGAATACATTTTACAAATACATATAGCCTTTGACTCAGCATCTACACTTCTATGAATTTATTGAATACATACTTTAGCAAATACTTGAAGTGACATTCACTGCAGCATTATTTGTAATATGAAAAGAATGGAAATAACATTCACCAAAAGACTGGTTATTTAAATCAAGCTATGGAAGTTCAATGGAATACTATAAAGTCATAAAAAAGAATGAGGACACTCTTTATGCCCTCATATGAAGTTAAATCTAAGTTATATTGTTTAGTGTGCAGAGAAAATGAAAATGGACTGTGTAGTATATGGCCATTTGGGTAAAAATTAGGAAGGAAAAGAATATGTAAACATACTTTTACATGCATAAAAGTAAAGCTGATAAAGTTGGATGCCTCTTAAGAGGGGGGACTGGGCAGGGAGATTTTTTTGTGGTTTTGAACCTTTTCAGTTTTGATTCATGTCAGTGAATTACCTTTTTTTTTTTTTTTTTTTTTTAAAGAATAACTATTGCTTTGCCAGGCAAAGGAGGACTCACCTGGGTCCTACCCTCAAAAATTGTATCCCCTACCTATTTAAAAATAAAGTAAAAATAATCTTATGGACCGCAGTTGTAGGTAGCTTTCATGTGAAAAGTTCATGTAGGAGAATCTCAAAATTCTAGTCCCCACCTTGTGACTTCTGTTAATTTCACAAACAAAATCTGAGAAGCTGATTGGGATATCCAAGTTGGGCTGGCTCTTAAGGCTTCAGTGAGGAGGCTCTGTCTCCTCCTCAGCCCCATTTTGTTGGCCAGTTGGTCATGGTCCCAGGTACTGCCTCTTAAATCTTTGTTTTCCTCAGCATACGTGAAATCAATAGCACTGTTTATTTATTTTTAACTTTTCTCTATCATTGTGCTTTCAATTAATTCACTGTGCTTTCATCCTGCCCGCATCTGTTGGTCTATATATTGAGATTTTTCTCTGCATGTGTCATCCCTCCTAAAGATAGATGTATGCTTTAGTCATTTGGAGCTACGTCTTTTGAATATTTATTTTGACATGGAGCAAATTGTGGATTATCAACAAGTAAACATTTGGACAATCAGGGGATCAAAATATAGGAACAGATCTGGATTTCTCAAATCTGTCTCCTTTTATTTTTTTTTCTGGGCAATATTTGCCTGAAGTGGAAAGAACTGAATATGGATGAGCGCATGTTGCAAACTGATTTTCCACCGTAATTGCTTTGCAGTACGAAAATAGGCCGAGAAAGTAGATTGAGAATATAGGCAATCAGAGATGAGATTCTTACACCTGCCAGATACCATGTGTAGCACATGAGCATCCACAGAGAAATTGAAATGCTGCTATCTGTGACAAGAGGTTCCAATTAATGTGATTCGGAGGCATCTGTCTGCCAATAGCTCACCTCATGAAATGACGATACTGTCCTGATGTTGGAGTCTGTCAAAAGGCTCATTTGGTGAGTGGCAGAGAAGTCATCTCGGAACTTTGCTGTAGGCTGTGACCTTCATTCCCTTCCATTTATTTCAACTCAGGACCAGCAGCTTCCAGGGAACTCTCCTAGCTGGAAGATTTGCAACAAGATGGCATTTATACAATAAATGCTGTTCTGAAAACATATGTTCCTCAAATACATGGCTATGGAGCAGGGGTTTAACATAGCAAATTGCCAGGTTTTGATCATTGGAATAGATATGCTTACCACCTTCATTTTGGCATGAAAAAGATTTGGACAGCATTTGGATCATTTCAGGCCCTAATTTAGAATTAAAGAGTTCAGACGGGGCTGCCTGGTAATTCTGTATCCTGAGGCAGTGAACTGGGGGATAAGGTGTAGGAATGTTTGTCCTGCCAAAGACTTTGCTCCTCATTTTATCTTGAGGGCTAGAACACTCTGATGCTTCATTCACTGTGCGTGTGTTTGTGTGTGTGTGTTTTCCTTTCCTTTGCCTGTGTTGTAATTAGGAGCTTCATGCAAGCTCATTTATACAGTAAGGATCAGGCAGAGGGCCTAGAGCTCTCTGGAAAGCTCTCTCTCTGAGCATCAGCAAAATGCTAAGGTCGGCTGCAGTCCTTCAGGAGGCCGGGGCCATGTACCAGACAGCAAGGCCAAAGGGGCACTGTGCAGACCTGTAGCATTCTGCTTGGTCTTGCCTTCCCCCTCCCAGCCGTGTGCCCAGATCCCAGCGCCCGCTCGCCTCTGCCTTCTCAGCACGTTTGTTGCACTAATGGTCTCTTCTCCACTTACTTGTTCTCTGACCTCTTCATGTGTGACTTTTCCTTCCTTAACTAGATGTGAATTCTTGAGTGGATGAAGCCAGGTTTTATCCTTTCCTCTTTTTTCCTTCTATACCTGTAATGGAATATACAAACTGATTTTTGGCCACAGTTTTTCTTTTGATGGTGGCCTTTGGCTAACTAAATCAAAATCCACTGCTGCCTGCCCCCCATTCACATTTTTGATAAAGAAATTTGGTGGTTGAATTGCACAGTTTTTCTATGGGAATTGGGCCAATTTTGTTTGATATGAAGTAATGCAAATTTTCCTGAAAGTCTAGATTTACAGAAAAACAGGCCAAGAAAGACTTGTATTATTATCAGACTGTTTTCATAGAGTTATGTTTTCATTTGAGCCACAAAAATCCACCAGAACACATTCTATCTACAAACAACTTCCTAGAGGAAAGAAACGAACATTTAGTGAGTCTCTGTTTTTGCCAAGAACTGACTGTTCTAGGAGATTTTCCATATATTATTTAATAATAATTTATTGTTCAATTCCATATGTTATTTAATCCTTGTGTGATCTTCTGAAATATGCACCATCTTTAAAATGTCTTTTAATTAAACCTTTTATTTTGAGATAATTGTAAATTACATGTATTAATAGTTTTCATAAACAATACAGAAGAGCTGTCTGTGTTTTTAACCTAGTTTCCTCCAGGGGTGATATCTTACAGAACTGTGGTACAGTATCACCAGACACTGACATTACTGTAGTCAAGAAATAGCATTTCATCACCACACACATCCCTTAAATGTTGCCCTTTTCTAGCTACATCCGTTTTTTTTCCCACCTCAACCCCTCTACTCCAAGTAGCCACTAATCTACACTCTATTTCTATAATTTTGTCATTTCAAGAATGATATACAAATGGAAACATATACTATGCAACCTTTTGGATTTTTTTTTTTTTCACTTAGCCTAATTCTCTGCAGATTCGTCCAGGTTATTGTGTGTATCAATTATTTCTTCCTTGTTTATGATTTAGTAATATTCCATTTATTACTAAGTAGTTTAACCTTTCACCCCATGCAGGACATCTGAGTTGCTTCTAGTTTATGGCTATTACAAGTAAAGTTGCTATAAAATTCATGCACAGGTTTATATAGAAATAGGAACTTTCATTTCTCTGGGATAGATACTCAGGAGTACAATTCCCAAGCTGTGTGGTAGTTGCACATGTTGTTTGAAACTTGCAGTGATCCTCTAAAGTATGCATTTTCTTTATTTACTGCCACTCCTATTGCTACTGCTACGGAGAAGGCAATGGCACCCCACTCCAGTGCTCTTGCCTGGAAAATCCCATGGATGGAGGAGCCTGGTGGGCTGCAGTCCATGGGGTCGCTGAGGGTCGGACACGACTGAGCGACTTCACTTTGACTTTTCACTTTCATGCATTGGAGAAGGAAATGGCAACCCACTCCAGTGTTCTTGCCTGGAGAATCCCAGGGATGGGGGAGCCTGGTGGGCTGCCGTCCATGGGGTTGCACAGAGTAGGACACAACTACTACTACTATTATTTGCAGATGAGGAAACTGAAGCTCAGAGTAGTTAGTTGCCTTGCCCAAGCTTACATAGCTAGAAAGTAGCAGAGCTATGACTTGAACTCAGGTCTGTCTGACTCCCCATATCCTTCCATTTTCCAGTCAAGGACTCTAATACAATATGTAGTCTTTACACGTAATGGTGGAATGAAAGACTGGGGATGCTGTTTCTGCCTGACCTTGGATCCCTAAAAGTAAGGAGGTGGTTTAATGGTCATGCTACTTGAACATGAGAGGAGACAACAAGCATCAGCACAGAGGTACCAGAGTCCATGATAGACATCGTTAAATTAGAGCTCCTAGCATTGCGATGCAAAGGTACCAAGTTTTATGATCCCTGCTTTGCTGAGAGGTTGAAGAGACTTGTTCAGTGAATCAAGGGCAAAGCCCGGGCTTGTATAGATAGAAACTCCACATCCCTTTTCTATCTGGTTGCCATCTCTCTTTCAGCTCGTACATCCTTCAGTGCTGGGACAGGCAGCTGCTGATGGTTGATCCTCAGAAAGACAGATGCCATCAATTATTGCTGTATTTGTGGGAAAGATGAGAGTGGGGGAAAGATGAGAGTGGGGGAAGGAGGGAGGAGGGTGAGACAAATCCAGGTGTGAGCTGATCTGCTCGTGGCAGGTACTGAAACTCTGACGGTGTTTATAGTTATTAGATGCACTGCAGGGAATTGCAGCCCCTTCCTGTAATCTAAAGGGTTATTTCTGGGTGACATCTTGACAGGAAACTGTCCTTTGGGAGAAGAGTGCTCACTCAGTGTGCTTGACCAACAGTTAATTATTAATACTCCGTGCCCTAATAAGTAGAGTGTTGTTACCTGGGTGCCTATTATGGAGCTATTGGTATTCTGCTTTTTTTTTTTTTCTGATAAAAAGGATAAAGTTTTATTAAGCAGTTTCAGAAAATTGCAGCCACAGAATTGCACATTTCTGCAAGACTGAAACGGTCTTTTCCATATAACTTTAGAGCCTGTGTAATTTATGCTATTACAGAAAATATCCCTTTTGTTTCAGAGATTTTAAACAAAGGCAGGGTCGTCATCACTGCTTTCTGCAACCTAAATATTGTTTCTGAATTAAAATGGCTGATTTCAGTTAAGTCCCAACAGACTACAATGGACCCGGAATGAAAATGACCTGATTTTATGTTCATAGCAGCAAAGCCTTTTGAAATCAGCTTCTACCATAACTTAACATCTTTGTAACCTGAAATAATGTTTATTTCCAGGGGTCAATATTATTTCTATTATAATAACAGATTTTCCCAGTTAATTCTTCACTCAGTTTTAGATCTCAGTGTTTAATGCATAATAAATACATAAGTAAGATTCCAGGGTGGTCTGAGCTTAAGCTCTCACTCCCTCTTTTCTTAGCAGATAGGTAATATGCCATCAGGATTGTTTAGTTTGATCTATTGTAGTGATTATCATGCCAATGATCTTTCCTTTGTTTATGTGATTTCCTGTGAGAACCCTATATCACAGAGTCATAAAATACTATTGCTAGAAGCATATAGGAAAAAAAATAAAAAGGCTTTAATGTATAAGGTGACATCACCAGGAGGGGAATCCACTTTTAATTTTATCCACAAATGAGAGACTTATACTGCCTCAGTGAATTTCTTTTAAAAAAAAAAAGTTAATTAATTTTTTATTTGGCTACATCAGGTCTTGGGGTGTGGGGTCTATCATTGCAGCACATGGGCTACAGAGAGTGTGGGCTCAGTGGTTGTCGCCCAGGGGCTTAGTTGCCATAAGACATGTTGGATCTTCGTTCCCTGAAAGTGAAAGTGTTAGTTACTTAGCTGTGTCTGACTCTTTGCAACCCCATGGACTGCAGCCCACCAGGCTCCTCTGTCCATGGAGTTCACCAGGCAAGAATACTGGAGTGGATTGCCATTTCCTTCTCCAGGGGTTCTTCCCAACCCAAGGATCAAACCTGGGGCTCCTGCATTGCAAATGGATTTTTTACTGCCTGAGTTACCAGCAAAGCCCTGACCAGGGAGCACACCTGTGTCCCCTGCATTGGCAGGCAGGTTCTTAACCACTGGACCACCACGGAAGTCCCTGCATCAGTGATTTTCAAACAACATTCTGGGGAAGCAGCCCTGTCCTCTCACACAGACATGTTCATGTCCCCTTTGCCCAAGCCCAGACACGTACACACATCTTCCTTCCGTCACATCAGATCACATTTATTTTGTGATTCTATGTTTTTGGGGTTTTTCTTCATGCTTTGATAGATGTAAGGGTTCCACAGCTGAAAAGTTTGAAAACTATAGTCAAGATGCTTAATAAGTCTTCTTAGGGCTCTGTCATCGGTGAAACATGGTAAATGCACATAATTTGTGTGTTGGTATGTACTTATGACCTTCTTTGTGACAAGTTTGGCAACAACGGAACTTTGAAAGAGCTTATTTTACAAGTTTTTTGTTTTTTTTTTTAAACAAAACAGCCTAAGTCGATTGGCCGTCTAGAATACAGTGTAGAGTGCTCTAAGTATCTGCTTGATTTTCCATGTCCTATAAGATGCTACTTTTTACCTACGTGATTACTCTTCTGCTGCTGCCGCTAAGTCGCTTCAGTTGTGTCCGACTCTGTGCGGCCCCATAGACGGCAGCCCACCAGGATCCTCCGTCCATGGGATTCTCCAGGCAAGCGTACTGGAGTGGGGTGCCATTGCCTTCTCCCATGTGATTACTCTAGATGAACTTTAAAAAGACCAACCTGTCTTCTCCCAAAGACAAATGGAAAAAACTACCATTTTGTTAGGCAAGTGAGTGTTTTGCGGTTCCATGGTTACACTATGTATATCCTGTATTGGTGGTGGTGGTGGTTTAGTCACTAAGTCATGTCTGACTCTTGCGACCCCATGGACTGTAGCCTACCAGGTTCCTCTGTCCATGGGATTCCCCAGGCTTGAATACTGGAGTGGGTTGCCATTTCCTTCTCCAGTGTATCCTATAGATAAACATAGTTATATGGCACGGTTTTAAATGAGAGTACTTGATCTAAGAGTTCTTTATGATCTCATCTACAGAACTTAGGGAAGGTTAGAAGAACTCTGTTTTTGAAAAAGAGCAAGCTTACTTCTGGGACAGGGTTCTCTTTCGAACACTTGGGGTTTAGCATATAGCTCCTTAGTTCATTGAAATTCCTGTTGCTGGGTCTTAGTAACCTCACCACGTCCATTGATTCTCTCTCTCTCACCTATTTACCTCCCTACCCACTTATAATGTAATCATGATCTATTCAGATGACAAAAGGGAGAAATTATACCTGCTGTCTTTATCAAGTTGGTATGTTGCTAAAGTTCACAGGCAGACCCAAGTCCCTCTCTGTCCAAAGGCACCAAGTCTTGGAGAGTCTGTGTCCTCTCTGTGGTTTAGGCCAGCAGAGTGTACAGAATACCCAGCCAGTTTTTTCTTTCTGAGTTCCAGACTTAGACTTAGCATTATTCTCTTCATGATTCAGTTAATTCCAGTGACCTGATCCGTAGGGTCACTGATACTGCTTTTTGGTTTATAGAGGGATGTTAGGAATCTCTGAGTTTAGCCGTCATTTGGATGGAGGAGACAAATCTTACCGATAGTGCTCTTACGTTCAAGGTGATCCATTTTATTTCTAGATTTGTTTTCCTCTTGGATCATATCTGTCATAACTTCCGTTCTAGATGCTATCCATCAATATAGTCTTTAAATTTTTTGTTGTTCAGACAGAGATTATACTGAGGTTCTCCTTTTCTGGAAAAAGATTAAGCTGTATTGTGTATCCTGGGTTCAGACCGCAGGCCTGTTTCTCAACCCAGCATGCTGGGGCTCATCCCCCTACGTGGCTCAGCTGCATTGGCCAAGAGTAATAGTGCATGCACACTTCTCTGAGCATATCCCCAAGATCTTATCAATACTTTACAATACACTCTTGCTCATTCACACAGTCTTAGGGACCAAGGCTATTGATCTGTGTCCTCTGCAGTTAGCCTGTTCTAGACAAGTGGCAGGTGTTCAGGAAAGTTCTAACTGAATGGATTCTCAACCTTCTGCTGGAATTCATGTCTGTCAGATAAAACTACCCATTTTTAGGTAGCTTTTTTTTTTTATCAACTGTAATATAGGCCCTAGCCATACCATTTGGATTAGGTATTGAAAAAAAACTATATTGTATATCTATTACTGTACCTAAGATTACTATGTTTTACCTCCATATAATATTGTAGAAGGCAGAATATGGTGAGATGTGGTTGAAAAAAATGCTGGACTGTGATGTAAGAACTGATTTTAGCTCAAGTTCACTCCTAGGTGACCTGACCAAGATATGTGACTGTCTGTCAACTGATGATCTCTATAGTTTCTTATTTCATTTCCTCCCACCTAGTATGCTGCTGCTGCTGCTAAGTCACTTCAGTCGTGTCCAACTCTGTGCGACCCCATAGACGGCAGCCCACCAGGCTCCCCGGTCCCTGGGATTCTCCAGGCAAGAACACTGGAGTGGGTTGCCATTTCCTTCTCCAATGCATGAAAGTGAAAAGTGAAAGTGAAGTCACTGAGTCGTGTCTGACTCTTCACGACCCCATGGACTGCAGCCTACCAGGCTCCTCCATCCATGGGATTTTCCAGGCAAGAGTACTGGAGTGGGGTGCCATTGCCTTCTCCGTCTACCTAGTATAGTGGTGGTCATACATATGGTAATTTGAAGGAGTTAATCTGTCATTGTTCTCTATTTATTCTCACTAAATGATCAAAATTTACCATTCACAAAGATGTCTCTAAAATAATAGTTTACAGCTATTAGGTTTGTACTAAGAACCAGTCACTATTTTAGAGCACTTTATAGAAATTATTTCATATGATCCTTAGAATAGTACTATGAATGGGATTCTAATAGTGCATACCTTCATTTACATGATGAAGAAACTTAACTCCAGAGAGATTAAACAACTTGCCTAACATGAATAACTAAAAAGTGGAGAGCCAAGATTTGAACTCATGCAGCTTAATTCCTCTTTTCTTCTATGTTATCTACGTCTCTTTGTCTCAAAACCAAAGCCACAGCTTCATTTTCCAAACAAGACTAGGGCCCACAGTAAAGCATTGATTCTCAGCATCATCCTATACACGGAAAAGAATTGTCTTCTTGACAATTCTCAAATAGTAGTGACTTTGGAAAATGAAAAAGCATGACCCTTTTCTGGTGAAAACCATTGGAGGAAAAAAAAAAAGGAAAATGATTCAAGCAACTTCATTTGGTCATTTTCCCAGATTCAGTTTTCCTTGGTAATCTAATAAGACACATTTGATTTATCAGTTATAGCTTGCTGTATTATCTAATCTTCATTTTTCTAATTGCTAATTTGAAAGACTACAGTTCTAGAAGGAAATCCATAAAAGAGGAGATATGTGTATAGCCGAGTCACTTTGCTTTACAGCAGAAACTAACATGGCAATGTAAAGCAATGTATTCCAATAAAAATTAAGAAAAAATAAAAATAAAGGACCACAGTTGTGCTTGGACATGTATTCTAACAAAGCTTTCCATCGGTGCTTTCAGCATATCATTTCTTGAGACTGCAATCACTGATTAGCAAGAGTTTGCTTTTTAAGTAGATGCATCTTTAATTCCCATCACTTGTGCCTCTTAGCTGTTTTCGCTCACCAAGGATATCCAGTGCAAGACAAATACCCAGTAAGTTTGAGAGGAACAAATATCTACCTGTGTCCTAGGTGGAGAGGCAACCCTGGCTGAGAAGTTTAGACAATGAGTTGGTAGAGAGGTATATTTTATTGCTGCTCTAAAAATTCCTGGGCTAACAAGTGACCTTATTCTTCCTAAATTATATCCCACTGTCCTGATGTGAAGAAGCAGCAGCAGAAAATTCTTCACAGGATTAAAATTTAGATAAGAAAATTTAGAGTTATGGTTATAATTGCTGTTTACTGTTACGATGTAGAATCAGCCTCACATCATGAAAAGTGTAAAAGTGAAAGTTTTCCTTTGCCTAGCAACTTCTCATTTTCCGAGGGAATCCATAGTTGGTATGTATCCCTGCACGTGCTCATGCACGCATGCGCGCACACACACACACACACACAGAGTCATGTGCACACATTCAGAAGTATGCTACTTATATTCATCTACAGCTTGCAGCATTGACTCAAGACCATCTTAACATGCTAAAAAATATAGGTCTGTCCTTTTTTTAACGGTCACTTGTCAGCCAAAAAGTTTGTTTGTGTTTTACCAAGCATACTGGGTATTCCCTGGTGGCTCAGACGGTAAAGCGTCTGCCTGCAGTGCGGGAGACCCAAGTTTATTTCCTGGGTCGGGAAGATCTCCTGGAGAAGGAAATGGCAATCCACTCCAGTATTCTTGCCTGGAAAATCCCATGGATGGAGGAGCCTGGTAAGGCTACAGTCCATGGGGTCTCAAAGAGTCAGACACGACTGAGTGACCTCACTTCGCTTCACTTCAGGCCTACTGGTAATGTTATATCATAATGATTGCTAACATTTGTTGAGCTCTTATTCTGTGTCTGGTATTTTATTAAACCCTTTACATTTATTTTCACTAAATGATCAAAATTTACCATTCACCAGGATGTCTCTGAAATAATAGCTAACAGCTATTAGGTTTGTACTAAGAACCAGGCACTGTTTCAGAGCACTTCATAGAAATTATGAAATCATAGGTGGGGAAACCAAGGTTCAGAGAGGTATAGTAACTTGCCCAAGGTTATACAGTGAGTATGTTGTGGACTATGGATTTAAACCAAGTGGAACCAGGATTTAAACCAAGGCTGGTGGCCCCAGAATCCACATGTGCACTGTAATACATGTTACCAAGCCCCTGCTAATAGACGTTCATCTATCTTTTACACCATGACAAGTATTTCTATAATGAACATCTTTGAATAGATGTGTACATCTATATATATGTTTGTATACATTTTTATGAATATTTATCTTTGATATGTAATGTTTTATGTTTGAGAGCCAACTTTTTTGTTAATGATATTGACTTGTGCAAAGAGGTTACAGTCTATCTCCAGAGGCTGATGTCTTAAGCATAGCAATATATCATCTTGATAATGACAAAGAGTTCAGTTCTTCTGTTGTTTTATTAGATTTTTGTTTATTTAATACAAGGTCAGCCAGTCTTTGATTCTGTTCAGTGTTACTGGCTCCCAGGTGCCAGTGGAGTCCATGTTTTCAGCTATCAGAGTCATTCAGAGCCTAGGAAAAGAATCCCTGATTATGGAACAATTTTGGGGACTTACTCTTCAGGAGTCTAATCTTCAAAGAGGTCACCTGCTAAATACTGAAATAATACAGTCCTTTTACAAAGGTATCTTATGCTCAGTATCACACTGGAAAGTACAGTTCCATTTTTCCACTTTCCATTTGAATGGTTTAGATTTGCCTAAAAAAAATGAATGAATAATATACAAATAAAATTTGGTGTGTGAAACTTTGCCTGTATTGCTGAGAAAACAACAGAACTGTAAAGCTGAGATGGCTTTTCATCAATAGAGTGATTAATTACTACATCAGAGAGTGCAGAGGCTAATCAATAGTATAATGATTGATATATGAATTTCCTGCCTCCCAAGAAGCTTCTACAGAACCTCTTTTTTTCTTCACATCTCCCTACAGATCCTTATAGGGATTGGGCAACTGCTCGGCAAAGCAGGTGTCTTTGTGGCTGTAGGATTCCAGATCCATCCGTTGCAGTCCTGAGCATGGGCTTCAGTCCACACTCTCCTGTTGCCTGGCCACAGATTGCCCTGTGGCAGGGGCATGTGTGATAGTGTGGATAGATCCAAAGTCAGAATATACTCTCCCCACCATAGGAAGGGGCTCATGAGAGTCCCTTATACTGCAAGGAGATCAAACCAGTCAATCCTAAAAGAAATCAGCCCTGAATATTCATTGGAAGGACTGATGCTGAAGCTCTAATTCTTTGATCACCTGATGCGAAGAACTGATGCACTGGAAAAAACCCTGATGCTGGGAAAGATTGAGGGCAGGAGGAGTAGGAGGGTGGGAAGAAGATGAGATGGATTGTATCAGTGACTCAATGGACATGAATTCGAGCAGGCTCCAGGAGATAGTGAAGGACAGGGAAGCCTGGCCCGCTGCAGTCCATGGGGTCGCAAAGAATTGGACACCACTGAGCGACTGAACAACAGTAACCACCACAGAAAGATTAACTCTGAACACTTCCATCATGGTGGAGTTATATTTTGCACCAAGACAGAAAGATGTAGTGGAATTCTGCACGTGCATCATGAGGCTTCAAAGCTCCTCAGTCTTCCCTCAACTCTACTGGGGCAGCTAGTGTCCTTCCAATCTTTGCCCTGAATGGAGAGAGAAGATGGTAGAGAGGCTTTTTGTCTGCGTTTGGAGAGATGCACTCCATTTTTCCTTTTTCTCAGATAACTTAATGATTACCTTGTGACAGTCACATGTTTCTGCCACTGTCATTGTGAATAGTTGCTGGTCATCTTAACAAAACAAATGATGTTCTTTTTAGCTTTTATTTTTGCAATCAAATTCATCAATGATCCAGACAAACCTATAAAGATTTGTCCTGGTAACTATGTAAATATGCTCATGCAGTTAGGCTTTATAAAATAAGGGGGCTCTGGGTTTCATGCAGTAATGAATGTTGAAGTTTCACATTCAGTCAAAAATAAAGATGAAGAAAGTTTTATTTTCCATTACAGAGTAACATTCCTTTTAGCATACAACTTAAAGAACCTAAGAGAAAAACCATAATGCTGCGAGTGAGTGAAAGTGGCTCAGTCGTGTCCGACTCTTTACGATCCCATGGACTATACA
Source organism: Bubalus bubalis (assembly GCF_019923935.1). NCBI lineage: Eukaryota > Metazoa > Chordata > Mammalia > Artiodactyla > Bovidae > Bubalus > Bubalus bubalis. The sequence continues at coordinate 49,811,766 of NC_059161.1, read as the reverse complement.
GTCCATGGAATTCTCCAGGCCAAAATATTGGAGTGGGTAGCCTTTCCTTTTCTCCAGAGGATCTTCCCAACCCAGGGATCAAACCCAGGTCTCCTGCATCGCAGGCAGATTCTTTACAAGCTGAGCCACCAGGGAAGCCCATAATGCTGTAAGGAGGGTGGAAATGAGAGAGGCAGAATAGTGGTTGGTACCAAGGGTTTTATAATGAGGCTTTCTGATTGCAATCCTGGTTCAGACCTAGAAAAAGTTATTCAAACCCCTGGGCTTCAGTTTCCTTATCTGTAAAATGGGAATAATAATTATAATAATAGTATCTACTTCATAGGTTGCCATGGGATTAACACACATAAACTCATGTAAAGCATTTAGACTAGTAAGTAACACCACAGAAAGCCCCCAATTCAATAAATGTTAGCTACTATTTTGATTGTTGTTATTATAAAATAATTATTATTTTGTCATTTTCACAAGCTTTTTTTTTGTAACAAGTCAGGAAAGAGACAAAAGTATTTTAAATAGAGTGGTTAAAAATTTGAACAAAAGCTAGTTTAGTGCATGTAAGAGAGGAAACAGAATTTACAGAGTTTGTAGGCTTTTGAATTATGTAGACTGAGAGTTCTCCTCATTATGTAAGTTCCCACAGCTCATTAGGGAATCAAGACCACAAGAAGCCCCTCTAATGAGTTTAACACTTTCTCACTGGAAATCACAGTTTCTGGGACTACTGTTTTACCAGTGGTACTTTTTTCAAGGTATTGTTCTGAAGAAAAGGGAGACAGCATAGGTTTTTGTTTCACCGTTAGCCTCTAGGTACGTTTTATTGGACTCCACATTCTCTTCCCGTGCGGGGTGGAAGAAAGTAGATGTCAAGTCTGTCAGGAGGATCAGATTATGTTCAGGTGGATCTGGGACAAAGACATTGCTCTGATTGTGTAGAGGAGCTCCTGAAATCCCTTGGTTCTAAGAATTGGATACTTGTGAAATGATAGTAAACTGTTCTGGCAGGCCAGTAACGATTCTATAAGCAAGAAGACACATGCTGTGTGTGCAAAGAGAAAAATGTTTTAAAATCTCCTTTATTTCTAATATATCTTATATATTCTTTTTTCCCTTGGCTTTATGGAGGCATATATAATTGACTCTTGTTATAGTTCTTCATGTTACTCTGCTATATAAAAATTTTCTTTCAGGAACCTGAATTCCAAGGAAGCAAGGATTTTATTTTTAATACTTCTCTTTATTTAAAAGATGTGTATTTATTAGTATTTTTTTTTTGTACTAAGGTCCTTGGTACTGGCATTATAGGATTTGAAACAATTAAATTGTTATTTGCCTTCCTTTTTGTGGGCATTTAAGATAGAGCAAACGGAGAAGGCAATGGCACCCCACTCCAGTACTCTTGCCTGGAAAATCCCATGGATGGAGGAACCTGGAAGGCTGCAGTCCATGGAGTTGCTGAGGGTAGGACACGACTGAGCGACTTCCCTTTCACTTTTCACTTTCATGCATTGGAGAAGGAAATGGCAACCCACTCCAGTGTTCTTGCCTGGAGAATCCCAGGGACGGGGGAGCCTGGTGGGCTGCCGTCTATGGGGTCGCACAGAGTTGGACACGACTGAAGTGACTTAGCAAGATAGAGCAAATGCAGCCAGATAATCTAGATTTGGGTTCTTGACAATATTGCAAACACAGATTTAAGACTGAATGATCAGATGAGTGTCTTCATGTGAAGACTTCACCTGAGAGAATCCTTTGTGGAAATAGTAATAGCAGCTTTTTTTTTTTTTTTTTTTTACAATCACTTTGGATTGTAGGAGGTTCTATGATCAATATTTATAAGTCAAATTCAGAGAAAGTCATTGTTCACATTAAAGATACTTCCCTTTTTACCCTTTCTTCTCCAATATCTCGTTTTGGAAGAAATCAAAAGACAACTTAATAAGCGGTGGAGAGAATATGTGTGCTTGTGTGCATGTCTGCTCAATCGCTTCAGTCTGTCCAACTCTTTGTGACCCCGTGGACTCTAGCCTGCCAGGCTCCTCTGTCCCCGGGATTTCCTAGGCAAGAGTACTGGAGTGGGTTGCTGTTTCCTCCTCCAGGAGATCTTCCTTACCCAGGGATCATACCTGAGTCTCTGGTGTCTCCTGCATTGGCAAGCAGGTTCTTTACCACTAGTGCCTCCTGGGAAGCCCTGGAGAGAATATAGAACAGAGTTTTTCAACCTTGACACTATTGCTGTTTCATCCTTGGTTGTGGGGCTGTCCCGGGCATTGTAGGATGATTGGCAGCATTCCTGGCTTCAACTTACTAGATGTGCATCACACTCCCCCTCCCCAGGTAACAACAAACTAAAGTATCCGCACATTGCCAAATGTCCCCTAAGGGGCAAAATTATCCCTGATGGCGAACCAGTGGTGTAGAGAATAACAGAAATGCCCCAAATTCAGAAAACAAGTGGAACTCAGAGGCAGTAGAAAAGCGACAAACAGTTCAGATTTTCTTAATCAACAAAGTAAAAGTTCTTGTTAAGAAAATAAAAGAAATTAAGAACTAAGGAAGACATCAGGAAATTATTTGCAACACTGAAACCAAAGAATCAATACCTTTACCATACAAAGATCATAAGCTAATCAATATGAAATTGACATAGATCCATTTAGAAGAATAAGCAAAACACATGAAACGATTTTCACACAGAAAATATACTAGCAAACATGACATTCAAACTCATTTGAATTTTGACATTCAAACTCATACATAAAGCTGGTAATATATCTTGTTCTCACAATTCCCCTGTGGTTCAGTAGCAAAAGTTATTAGACTAAGCAGAGCAAATTAGGGACCTTGGTTAGGAAAGGGTCCCGGGATAGAGGAAAGCCACAATGGCCCAGAGCTGAGTGTCAGAACTCAGGGGAAGTGAGGAGAACATTTCCAAGTCCACGTCCAAGCAGGACCAGGGGACAGTGACAGACATGACTTCTTGTTTTAAAAGGGGAGGAAATTAGATGAACTCTGATAATAACAATGGACCGGTTAAAAATTGGGAAAGGAATGTGTCAATGCTGCATATTGTCACCCTGCTTATTTAACTTATATGCAGAGTACATCGTGCAAAATGCCTGGCTAGATGAATCACAAGCTAGAATCAAGACTGCCAGGAGAAATATCAACAAGCTCAGATATGCAGATGATACCACTCTAATGGCAGAAAGTGAAGAGGAGCCAAAGAGCCTCTTGATGAGGGTGAAAGAGGAAAGTGAAAAAACTGGCTTAAAACTCAACATTCAAAAAAACTAAGATCATGGCATCTGGTTCCATCACTTCATGGCAAATAAATGGGGAAAAAGTGGCAGATTTTATTTTCTTGGGCTCCAAAATCACTGTGGATGGTGACTGCAGCCATGAAATTAAAAGGCAGTTGTTCCTTAGAAAGAAAGCTATGACAAACCTAGACAGTGTATTAAAAAGCAGGGACATCACTTTACCTACCAAGGTCCATATAGTCAAAGGTATGGTTTTTCCAGTAGTCATGTAGATGTGAGAGTTGGACCATAAAGAAGTCTGACTGTCAAGGAAGTGATGCTTTCGAACTGTGATGCTGGAGAAGACTCTTGAGAGTCCATTGGATAGCAGGGAGATCAAACCAGCCAATCCTAAAGGAAATCAACCCTGAATATTCATTGAAAGGACTATTGCTGAAGCTCCAGTATTTTGGCCACTTGATGCAAAGTGCTGATTCATTGGAAAAGACCCTGATGCTGGGAAAGATTGAAGGCAAAAGGAGAGGGAAGCTGCAGAGGATGAGATGTTTAGATTGTATCACCAACTCAATGGACATGAATTTGAACAAACTCTGAGAGACAGTGGAGGACAGAAGAGCCCAGCTTGTTATAGTCCAGGGGGTTGCAAAGAGTCAGACATGACTTAGTGATGGAACAACAACAACTGTTCACTGAAGGTATTGGTGTGAGCTCATGGTATTCGGTAGAGAGAGTTGTAGAAACAGACACGGATGTAAATCTTTGTGTCATTCATATGGATATTTACCAGCTCTGTCTACCAAGAGGGTCTGTGAGCAGTGCTTCATGCTGCACACCTAGTCTAGACCTTGGCTTCTCAATACTATCTCCACTTTAAAGTAGTCCCTGGACAAATGGCTGATTTTAGGGCTGGGACAGAGAAGTAGAAGATGAGCCTGGAATATCTTACTGTTCCATAAAGCAGGGGTCCCCAGACTCTGGGATCTAATGCCTGATGATCTGAGGTGGAGCTGATGTAATAATAATAGGAATAAAGTGCACAATAAATGTAATATACTTGAATCATCCCCAAACCATCCCCGCCCCCCATGGAAAAGTTGTCTTCCATGAAAATGGTCTTTGGTGCCAAAAGAGTCAGGGATCACTACCATAAAGTAAGGAAGTGTTAGAGTTGGGGACCACTGCATAAAGTAAGGAAGTGTTCAAAGAAAGGTAGGGAATATGTCAAAAGGACAAAGGAACAAGCTTTAAGCAGCTCTCACTAGGCAAACCTGGGTCATTTTGAGCATAAAAATAGTGATAGTAATAGACTATAATCTGTTGAATAAAATAGGAATTCATGATCCTCTATTGAGCTAAATAAAATCAGTGCTTAAAGTCTATATTTGAGGAGAAATGAGATATTTGTGAAATCTCAAAGTAACTCCCATACCCTCAAATCCTTATTAATTACAGATGAAGATGAATGACTTCACAGTGGAGAAGCCTGGCAGATACCACCTTAGCCAAGTGATCAAAGTTAATAGCATCAGTAGTAGGACTGATTGAAATTAGGTACCACCTGATAGGCTACAATGAGAACACAGCAGCATTACTGTGATAGTCTAGCCAAAGATGCATAAATTGAATCTAATCACAAAGAAACATCAAGCAAACCCAAATTGAGGGACATTCTACAATATAACTGGCCTCTAATCTTCAAACGTGTCAGTGTCAGGAAAGATAAGGAAATGGATGCTTTGAACTGGATCCTTTTACCATAGAAGTCATTACAAAATGATTGGCGAACCTGAAATAGAGTCTAAGGATTAGATGGCAGTGATACGCCAGGGTTAATTTCCTGATTTTCACGGTTCTATTGTAGGACAATGTTGTAAAGGAAATACACAATTTGATGGGAGTGGGGCAGCTACCTCTCAAATGGCTCAGAAAAAATAAACCATCCTGTTTTTTCAACTTAAGTTTAATATTCTTTTGAAATAAAAAATAACAATTAAAAATGGCAGTGCTGATACCTTGCTGATATAACCCTTTGGATAGCAAATTAACAATATGTATCAAAAGGCTTAAATGTATGTATCCTGAGGTATTTGTATTATAGTGTTAACTGAGAAAGTTCTATTAATAAGCTCTACCTACAGTGACTTCTTTTTTTTTTTAATTTTATTTTATTTTTAAACTTTACATAACTGTATTAGTTTTGCCAAATATCAAAATGAATCCGCCACAGGTATACGTGTGTTCCCCATCCTGAACCCTCCTCCCTCCTTCCTCCCCATTCCATCCCTCTGGGTCGTCCCAGTGCACCAGCCCCAAGCATCCAGTATCGTGCATTGAACCTGGACTGGCAACTCATTTCACAGTGACTTCTTTACCACGTACAAAATATCCTTAACAGACTGGAAAACCCCATCCCCATTATTCTTAGTGTTAACCCTTCAAGGCAGCTCTGAATGGCCATACATTGGCTAACCTTTTTTCCCATAATTTTTTTCAGTATATGTTTTAATTTCCTTTAAGGTAGTTCTGTTTCCATGTATTCTTTTTTCTTTTACCTTAGCCAGCTCACTGCACCTACCACCATCCCTGCTTCATCTCAGCCTGTCTCTGTCCCGCCTGCCCCTTGCATCTCCCTGAGGACGGGATTTCTTGTTTTCTGTGTTGAAACATTTTCAAACATGTGCATTTATTCTGTAGCTTTAGTGTTAGGTTCTCTTTCCTTCGTGCTGTAGAGACCCGTGATAATGCTTTTCTCTTTCTAATCTGCATCTGCCAGTAGACAGACAGGATCGCCCAGTCATGTGCTTCACTGGATGCCAGTTAGAAGTCTGAACACTCATTCACCAGTGCTGTCCTCGAAGGAAACTCCTTTCATCTTGTTGAGTAAGGAATCTTCTCTCATCTTCAGTTGATAGTACTGCGGCTAGATTCCATGCAGTCTCATGGGTACTTTAATGGGAAACTAAAAGAAGATATCTTCTGAAGTCCAGAAGGCCTCAAATGAACTTTAATTAAACATCTACTGTAAATAAAGAATCCTTGTAAAATATTCACAATAGCTTTACACAGGATTTGTTATATTACCATTGAATACTGGGAAGTGGGGTTTAAAGAGGTTAATAATGTGACTGGTTAATCAGCTGGTATGTGGTAGAGTCAGGAATAAGCCCTCACCTCTTGGTGCAGAGTTCATGCTAGTTCATGAAACCCCCGTTCCTCCAGAAATCACGAATGAAGTGTTACCTGATCACTAGGAAATCACATGGCCTTAGCTTCACAGTTTGTTGCTTAGGACACGTACTTTAGGACAAAGTTGCTGATGAAAGCCAAATTTCTATGATGCTTTTGAATTCTGGGAGATATATTTTGACTTTTGCCCTCCATTCTTCTTTCCTTTTTGTATTTACAGATAATATTAATAAGATAGTGTAAACTGCACACCAAGAGGCTCCTCAGGTAGAAGTTTTGGGCTCTCTGTTCTCCGAGTGTGGGCACTGAATACCATATGACAGTTGAGACAGGGCAAGAAAAGCCCGTTATCTCTTTGTCATGCAGCCTATGGTTTTCCATGTAATTTTCCTCTTACCCACTCATCCACTTTTACAAAAATACATTTTTTAGTACTTCTGCAGCTCAGCATTCCAAACTGTCTCATACCTGGCATGTCCCTTTAGGCTCATGACTTGCCCATCCGTCATCTTGATCTCAGCCTTGCTGCATTGGCAAGATTTCCATTGTTAAATGGTCCTAATAATAATAAAAAAAAGCAACCCCCAAACTCAAAATTAAATAAATTTAATATAGCAAGCCAGTAACTATTATATTGTAGTCTAGAAATCATATGGTAACTGCTGTTACATAATAAAACTGTGCATGTGAATAAAAAAAAATGAGCATGTGAATAAAGAAAATGAGCCGTAGGTGTTGAATGAGAGATTCTTGGCATGGCAATTTTCTCATATTTAAAGGAGACACAAAAAAACCTGTGAAATGTAATCTGTCTTCTTGGCACTTTTGAGAACAGTCCTGAGTTCTGTGTTTTTCTCATGGAAATGCAATTTCTATACCTATTTATTCCTTCCAAATATTAAGCATGCTCTTTTGGTGCAGAAGTGCTTATGACTTCGTGGGTGACAAGTGCTTATGAAAAATGGACGGTAGAGTGTTGTTTCTTGATGTGAATTAATTAACAGACTTCTCAGGTCCTAGATTTCTCAATCATTTGCCTCGAATGTGCCCCACACCTTGTGGCGCTTCTCTTGTGCCTGTGTCAGGGGTGGGAGGGGATATACACGTCTACCGTAATTGAAAATCAGAACAAACGTGACGGGAATCTCTTTCCCTTCTGCTTCTTCCCCGCGGTGGTGTGTCCTTGAGGGAATTTATGCCCGTGTGTAGATGACTGTGCAGGAAGGGGTGTGAGGATAGTAGGTGGTGATTGGTAAAACCGCAGTCACACAAATTCCAACATTTCCCTGCTCGTGTTTGCATCTACTACATGGGAACATATGTACATGCTATCGATAGAGGTGATTGTGAAAACTGTTGATGCCTCCTGGAAGGTGAAATCGCAAACTGCAAAGGTTTCTTGCCAGGGAAAATGTAGCTCTGGCAGTGCCACCTGTTGTTTAAACCAGAGAACAGCTTCAGGTTCTGTTGCACAAATATGGAAGCCAATGCTAGCAGAGAACACCAGGGAGCTTTTCTCTTGTCTCTTCACAGGGAAACTCCAGTGCCTCATTTATAACCTCTCATCCAATGGTTATAAAGTAGGCTAGCAAATATGGGCTTTCACAGTATATGGGAAGAGGATTTACGTTGAAAGCGCACATTGGTCCTTGTTTGCATTGCGACTATCAATGCTTTCTTCCACACCTTGAAGCTTAAGGCTCTCCCTTTTGGTGCTTTTTTTCCCTCAAGAAAACAAAAGAGAACTGATGTATAGAACAGTCTTATGGACTCTGTGAGAGAGGGAGAGGGTGGGAAGATTTGGGAGAATGGCATTGAAACATGTAAAATATCATGTATGAAATGAGTTGCCAGTCCAGGTTCGATGCACGATACTGGATGCTTGGGGCTGGTGCACTGGGACAACCCAGAGGGATGGAATGGGGGGGGAGGAGGGAGGGGGTTCGGGATGGGGAACACATGTATACCTGTGGCGGATTCATTTTGATATTTGGCAAAACTAATACAGTTATGTAAAGTCTAAAAATAAAATAAAATTAAAAAAAAAAAGAAAAAAAGAAAACAAAAGAGGAGTTTATCTTCCTTACAGCTGCTAATGATGGATGAAAAAATAAGAAAGTGCTCTCGATTAGTGTTACATCCAGCAAGCAGCTCGACCACAGTTCATGATGGCCAATACTGGTTGCTTTTGCTGCTGTCCATACATGGATTCTGGAGAAGGCAATGGCACCTCACTCCAGTACTCTTGCCTGGAAAATCCCATGGATGGAGGAGCCTGGTAGGCTGCGGTCCATGGGGTCGCGAAGAGTTGGACACGACTGAGTGACTTCCCTTTCACTTTTCACTTTCATGCATTGGAGAAGGAAATGGCTACTCCAGTGTTCTTGCCTGGAGAATCCCAAGGATGGGGGAGCCTGGTGGGCTGCCATCTATGGGATCACACAGAGTCGGACACGACTAAAGCAACTTAGCCACATACATGGATTCCACCTGATGTGAAGAGCCAAGTCATTGTAAAGACCTGATGCTGGGAAAGGCTGAAGGCAAAAGAAGAGGGTGACAGAGGGTGAGATGGCTGGATGGTATCACCAACTCAATGGACATGAGTTTGGGCAAACTCTGGGAGACAGTGAAGGACGGGGAAGCCTGGTGTGCTGCAGTCCATGGGGTTGCAAAGAGTCGGACAGGACTTAGTGACTCAACAGTAACAACAATGTGTGGGTTTATTTTCATATCAGATGACTTGTTCTGCCCCCGGGATGTTTGCCCTTCTGTGGGGAAAATAGTTTCGTTCCTGGAGGTATTAAGTGCCAGGAACGAAACTATTTTCCCCACAGAAGGGCAAACAGTGTTAAGTGTGTGTAGTGGAACAAATGTGAACTCAGTAGGAGTTTCTGACAGATGGGGTGTGGTCATGTAGGTTTCAAGCCATCTTGATTGCTAGAGATCAACACCCACTGTACAAATTTACCATGGGTTAATGCAAAGGCTTTCACAGAGTTAAAGAACTCTACCTGTTGAGAAACAGGTAGCTTGGTCAGAAGGCAACGCAAGGCCGGGTGAAGGACATCACCTTGTTGGATTCCAGTCTCTGAAACTGTTCCTGGTTTTTAGACCATTTCTCCACATTCTAAATTCTAAGCAGCTTACACTGGAGCCTTGGGGAGGGGGGATTCCCATCCACAGCATTGACAGTGGCCTAAGTGGCTTTCTAAATCCTCCCCCTTCCTCATATTCCTTTTCTAAATTTCTCAGATACAGGTGCCAGACATGTATTGCTGACTTTCTGACCCTGCTAAACCACTGGCAGTAAATTCTAAGTTGTCTTACTGAGGATTGACACCGATCAGTGGTGTCCGTGTTGGCTTTTAAATTCAAGAAAGCCAAAGCTCAGACAGAGTATTGAAAAAAACAAACAAACAAACAGTAATAGATGGGAGGCAGAAGATATTTGAAAGCTACTCCTCAATCTTGGAGGCAAGTTTGTAAGTTCTTAGGGCCTTGATTTCCTTATCTGTAAAATGGGAAATTCAGGTCAGATTGGATGAGATTTTTGAGGTCTCTTGTACTTTCATGTATTTGGAATTAATCTTATAATATGGCATAGGATATATATATATATATAATCCTATTTAAAAATGTGGATTTCCAGTCCAGTTGCAATACTAGGCTTTCCTTTCCCTGGAACACATGTGGTGATAGCCCTCTTTCTAGCCTCATGATTCTGGGAGAAGCGTCCATGTGTTTTCTATGACAGAAACTCTCAAAGTTTTCATAGAAGACTCATAAATAAACTAGGATAAGCATAGTTTTCCTTGGGGAAATACCATCTTCCCTTAACCCTTTTCAGCCTATTATTTTTGATCTTCAATAAATTTAAACAGGTGACACAAATTTTATATCCATAAAGAGCACATCATAGTGAATATCTGATGCCTTAAAACAGCTATGTTTTGGCAGGTATTTTAGACATCTAATCCTTAAACATGGGTAAGAATTTCCTCTAATCTAAGAAATATTTTATGATGAATATTTAAAGATGAAGAAACTCACTTTTCCCCATCTCCTGTTCTTTTTCCTATTTGGATTTTCTCTGTCATAACTATTCATTCTATGAATCAGCAAAGGTAATTCATTTAACTGCTTGCCAAAAATATACTCAGATTTCTCCTGCAAGAACTCATTTTTAGGCAAACCAAAATAGTAGCAAATGAAGAAAATAAGGCGTTTATTAAACTGTGCTTACTCTGGGTACATGTTGATCTGACTACTTGCTTCGTTGGACGTTTCTTTCAAGGATAGATGCTGGGCCCAGCCGTCACTGGTGAGTGTTCCATGCCCAAACTTCGGTCCTTACTTTCTGTATGGAAAAGCTTCATCGCTGGTGTGAGGTCTGGTAGTCAACTAGTATAAAAGTAGAGGTCAATTTTTAAAAGTCCATTTTTAATCATTTCATACATTTTGACTACAACCAAATTGTTGCTCCAAATAGAAAATATGCTGCTAAATTCTGTTTCCCATCAGAAATTCAGAAAAGGTGGAGAAGCATCTTGTAACACCCACAAATACCATTCCCAATGTCATTTTAAAAATCATCATCATTATTATTTCAGGCTCTTATGGACATATGTTTGAGCAAACGCAGGGCGATGGTGAAGGACAGAGAAGCCTGGCGTGCTGCAGTTCATGGGGCCACAGAGTCAGATACAACTTAGCGACTGAACAACAACAACATTCTTATTGAGCATAGTACTAAACTTTATAATATACACAGTCTAATATGAAACAATATCACCTCCCAACAGCTTCTTCCTTTTCATTCTAGTTATTCTCCTTGGGGTCTCAACAGTATTCCAGGTTTTTGTTTCTCATTTTTAATGAAAAAGAAAACATGCTTAATGTTTCTTTTCTTTTTTAAATGATGAGAATTCTGAGACCTGATCAAAAAGGTTGAGACTTGTGTGAAGACTCCTGCTGTCTTCAGTATTAGAAATAGATGGTCTAACTTGGAATCTGATGTTCTTGCATGCGTGCGTGCGTGCATGCTAAGTCACTTCAGCCGTGTCTGACTCTTTGCGACCCTTTGGACTGTAGCCCACCAGGCGGCTCTGTCCGTGGGATTCTCCAGGCAAGAATACTGGAGTGGGTTGCCATGCCCTCTTCCAGGGGATCTTCCCGACCCAGGGATCGATCCCACTTCTCTTATGTCTCCTGCATTAGCAGACGAACTCTTTACTACTAGAGCCACCTGGGAAGCCCATATTATACATACAAGCCTATGTTACTTTCTCCTTTGATAGCCTTTCACGCATATGTGTGTCTACACATATACATGTTGCAGAGTCATTAAGGGTCCAATTAAAAATATATATTCATAAATGTTTCCAAGTTTAGATGAGATGATGAGAATACATTGAAGTTAGGATTGTAGAATCGTCCCACAAATGGAAAGGACACTTAAGAGAAGGCTCATTAAGTCCTCTAGCTTCAGGCTCTTCTGCCCCCAAAACCACCTGGACGAATCAGCACTAAACTTTCTACATGTTAGTAGGGTGCTTCCCCTATTACAGGGGTCCACAGAGCGTTTCTGACTTGAGTGCCACAGTCTGGACAGGTATTGTGACGGATACTGCATTAAGTGCTTTGAGTATAATATCTCAGTGCAACGCCAAGTCACACACGCTTAGAGATGTTTTGTTTGTTTTGACACTGTTATACAGAGTTAACATTTATTGAGTGTGGACTGTGTAGGGGTGAGGCGTTTCAGGGCAACCCTAGTTTCCCTAGTTTTTTTCTGAGAAGAAACTGAGACTAAACGATTTGACCAAAGTCACGTAGCCAGCAAGTGCCTTGGCTGCTACTTGAACCTGGGTCTGTCTGACTCCAGACTCTAGTAAGCTCTTTGCCCCTGTACTCTGCCATCATCTCACCCGGAAAAGGTCCCGCAGTGTCTCAGTGGATTTGCCCACACTCTGCAAGCCTGAACACACTCGATCCTGTGGTTTAATGTCTTCACAGGGATGCTGAGGGCAAAGGAGGGGCTCTTGTTTTCAAAACAAATGACTTTGGCATTCATGAGAAAAGGACACCTAGGAAATTGCCAGCACCTCGCTTGTTGACACTGCTGCTTTGCTTCCCTGGCTTGCCGCTCCTCATTAAACCGCTCCCTCCCCTTGTTGCTGGAGAAAGGAAAAGAAAACTTCAGAGATGCAGCTACTCCCAAAGCACTGTTGTTACTCGAGCTTCTAGCATTGACTTTTCAAGATCTGAAAAATAGTGGTGGCATTCATACCGCCCTCGCTCCCACCAGGATCTCAGCCCAGCTGACTTCCATGCACAGAAATGTTAATGGGCCCAGGAAGCTGGGTGGGGAGGGCAGACTCCTTCCCAGAAATTCAGGCTTAGCCGGTTGTCAGCCCAGAGGAGCGCCGACCTTTATTTCTTATTTATGTGGAGTTGTAGAATATGGAAAGGGCCCTCAGACTTCACAGAGGCGAGCAGGGGCTCGTGTGTTCCCTGCACGGGCTCCGGGCGTGTGTGCATAAGGGCCTGATTGCCGCTGTGTCTCCAGGGTCACTGGACAAGCCATCGAGCATAGCCCGTGGTCCTTCATTACTGTCAAGAGTTTAGAGGCCCGGAGTTGTTTTTTCTTTTTTTACCCTCCTCTCTTGCCTTATTTACAAATAAGGACAGGCAGGAGAAGGGAAGGGACTTCATTACTGTCACAGAACCACAGTACCAGTGGTCCCCCTCCAGACAACCCACATCTGGGAACGGCACTCGTTTGTTAAACATTCCTTTGTTGTAAATGTCTTTGTTGTATGGACAAGGGCCATGACTTACAGTGTTTTTGTTTTGGTATAAGATCACCCCCTTGACATTGGTAACAGCTTTAAAAAAATGACTTATTTGGCTGCGCTGGGTCTCCGTTGTGTCGCATGGGATCTTTCGTTGCAGCACACAAACTCTTAGTTGTGACATGTGGGATCTAGTTTCCTGACCAGGGATTGAACCGAGGACTCCTGCATTGGGGATGCGGAGTCTTAGCCACTGGACCACCAGGGAAGTCCCCAGAGTTTGTTAATTGACTCATTGCTGTCATTTTTCAAAATTTCAGTTTCATTCTTTTCTAATGAATTTAATCCTGTTTCTCCCTCCCAAGCACAAATTGCCCTGGAGTGTATTTCTTGTCTTACCCTTCTGCCTTTTCTTCCATTTTTTAAATATACATATATTTATATATATATTTATACATTGTGATACTTTACATGAGACCTACGCTCTGAACAGATTTTTAAGTGAACAATACTGTATTCTTATCTAGAGGCATGATGTTGTACAGATCTCTAAGACGTGTTCATCTTCCATGACTGAAGTTTTATATCCATTGATTAGCTGCTCTCTCTTTTTGCTTCCCCCAATCTCTGCCATTCTGTTTTTTGCTTTGATATGTCTGCCTATTTTAGATAGGTCATATAAGTGGAATCATGCAGAATTTGTGCTTCTGTGAACGGCTTGTTTTACTTAGCACAATGTCTTCAAGTTTCATTCATGTTGTGACATACTACAAGATCTCCTTCTTTTTCAAGACTGCATAATATTCCATTGTAGAACTGTACCACATTTGAAAAATACATTCATCCTTCAGTGGGCATATAGACTGTCTCTACATCTAAGCTACTGTAGATGATGCCACAGTGGACTCAGGGTTAATAGCTCTTTGAGATCCAGATTTGAATCTTCCATTCTTTCCTTATCTCCTTTTCTTCTCTTAACTCTCCACCTCTCCCTCTATAGAATGAACATCCAAAGTGTTAGAATCATGGATCTGTTTTATTAAGGAGCCTCAAATTCCAAGGGCATTTACTTATTTCTTCAGGCGTTTATTGCTATCGGTTATTCTGTGTTTAATCTCTTTCCCCTACTTTTTTTGAACCTTAATGAGATATCACACAACTGTCTTGGTTTTCCCTTAGTTATTAAAATTAGCCCAGTTCATCTGATTTTAATTTTAACTTTACATCTGATTCAAATATCTTTCTCCCCATCACAGGTTAGACTTAAAACTCAGGGAGCTCAGAGGAGAGGGGATTGGGAGCCTCTCCTTCCCCTCCTTCCCATTTCCTCTTGTGGTAACTTTGGCACATATGCCCTGGTGGGCCAATCGGAGGGTGAAAGTGAAAGTGTTAGTTGCTCGGTCGTGTCCGACTCTGTGACCCCAAGGACTGTAGCCCTCCAGGCTCCTCTGTCCATGGGATTCTCCAGGCAAGAATACTGGAGTGGGTGGCCATACCCTTCTCCAGGGATCTTCCAGACCCAGGGATTGAACCCAGGTCTCCCACATTGCAGGCAGATTCTTTACCATTTGAGCTACCTGAGAAGCCCATCAGTTGGAGGATGGTTCAAGACAAAAATTCTGTTTTCTTTCGGGGAGAACATGCTGGCTGACCCTACTGCTCTGTAACACCCTCTGTAGCAAGTATCCAAATACTGAACTCTTGCAGCATGCCTGTGTGGGTGATTTGGAGGGCTCTGTGCCCCTGTCTTCCTCCCACCACTGTGGAGGTGCTGGACGTGAAAGCCTTGGTTCTAGTTCTGTTGGCCGCCTCTGGGATTAGGCATCAGCACGATGGCTCAAGCTGAGCTGCATTGTGTGGTATCCGCCTGGCCCACAGGACACACTTGTGTTTGTGACAAAGCAATTGACGGCATACAGGCTATGCCACTGCCTTCTTGTGAGCGCCCCATTCTCATCTGCCCTGCTCAGGCAGGGAGAGGCAAGATCAGGAAATAGCTGCTCAAGTAGGCAGCTAACCAGGGCACTGACACTAGACTCACTTCCTTTTTTAATTTTTTTAACTGAAGTAGAGTTGATTTATAATATTGTATTTATTTCTGTTGTACAGCAAAGTGGCTCAGTTATACACATATGGGCATTATTTTTTTATATTCTTTTTCATTATGGTTTACTCCAGGATATTGAATATAGTTCCCTGTGCAATACAGAAGGACCATGTTGTTTATCCAGTCCATGTATAATAATTTGGATCTAATAACTCCAAACTCACAGTCCATCCCTCCCCCACTGCCCCTTGGCAACAAGTCTGTTGTCTCTAAGACTCACTTCAAGATCCCCTGGAGGAGGGCATGGCAACCCACTCCAGTATTCTTGCCTGGAGAATCCCCATGGATAGAGGAACTTGGTGGACTACAAGTCCATAGGGTCACAAAGAGCTGGACACGACTGAAGTGACTTAACACGTATGCACATTTATCAATACCCAAGAACATTCCCTCCTGGAAGGGAAAGCACCCTCTCCCATCCCCTATAGAACCACTTTTCATTTTGAAAACAAGGCCAAAGATAAACTCGCATTTTTTTCAGACTCCGCAGTCTGGGAAGGACAAGTGTGGTCATGGAGAGGTGGTAGCAGAGTTCTGCCCTGGTGGGGAGGATGTATGGTACCAGCTGTTGGCCGTTTTTCTGACAGTCTCTTTAGACTATGGGGGATTTAGCATCTTGTCCTCAGCTTTGGGCTTTGGTTTCAGTTCTGGACCAGTAGGGAAAGGCTCTCTCAGCCATTAACTGGGGTAGCAGGAAGGAAGAGGGGAGGGGAAAGACCCAGCGTTTTTTTGCCAGGAGAAAAATAATCAGGCAAGAGTAATCCGACTCTTCCCCTCCTGCACTCTTCTCAGTCTGGCTGCTCCTGTTCTTGAATTTCACGATGCGCATTGCTGTTATGTTCTAGGGGTTCCAGAGTCCTTTGTCTTGTTAATTGTCAGGTCACCAGTAGCCCTGCGGCGTGTTCGTTGTGTTCATGATGTTAGTTGATACAGTGGTGGGGTCCATGTGGAGGGCTTCCACACAGCGCTCTCGCTGCACCGGGCTCCACCTGTGTTCTGTGAGGGCAGGACAGACAGGCATTTGGTGCTGCGAGGCAGATCCGTGTGCCATACCTCTTGCCTTTACCTACTGATCTGAATTCAGCTCGCTTCTGATTTTTTTAAAGATGTCATGAAAACAGCCTTCATTGATTTACCTTGTTGTCTTTGGCAATGACCAAACTCGAAGAGGCCCCAGGAACAACTGAAACTAGCTGCTTTTCCCTGATTCACCATCTCTCTTATTCACAAGAAATCTTCTCAGAGTAAGTCAGAGTTATGCACGGGTTGCTTATCATGGCACAGTTTTCTCACACATTTTCTGTAAACGTGAGAGAAGACAGCTGTGAGGGAAGGGCTTTCCATATTATCACCCAGCATTTCCATCTGGTAAGGTGGGGCGCAGGTTTCAGCTGCCCTTTGGTAGGAAGAGGTGGGTCTGCCTGAGCCTTCCTGAGCTGTGCCTCTCCACACATATTATCTGCCCTCTCTTACCCCAGCCTCAGCAACACTCTATGCACACGCTTACTGCCCCTCATCGACCCCCCACCTTCCCTTTCCAATCAGTTATAAGTCAAAATGGCAAGACTTGCTTTCGCTACAAAGTATGTTTTTACTCCAACAGCCTTAAATGTTATCCTGGGGGACCACTGCATACAGTTAAGTTGAATAATCAGGGCACGTTTGTGCTTTTAATGCAAACGTACGTGCGTGCTCAGTTGCTTCAGTTGTATCCGACTCTTTGCAACCCTTTGGGCTGTAGCCCACCAGCCTCCTCTGTCCATGGGGATTCTCCAGGCAAGAATCCTGGAGTAGGTTGCCAAGCCCTCCTCCATGGTATCTTCCCAACCCAGGGATCGAACCCAGGTCTCCTGTGTTTACTGCATTGCAGGTAGGTTCTTTTAGCCAGTGAGCTACATGGGAAGCCCTTTAATGCAAACATCAAACCCCAAATCTTTATTTCTTAAACTAATATTAAAGGCAGAGGAACCAGACATCAAATTGCCAACAGATCATGGAAAAAGCAAGAGAGTTCCAGAAAAACATCTATTTCTGCTTTATTGACTATGCCAAAGCCTTTGACTGTGTGGATCACAATAAACTGTGGAAAATTCTGAAAGAGATGGGAATACCACACCACCTGACCTGCCTCTTGAGAAACCTATATGCAGGTCAGGAAGCAACAGTTAGAACTGGACATGGAACAACAGACTGGTTCCAAATAGGAAAAGGAGTACGTCAAGGCTGTATATTGTCACCCTGCTTATTTAACTTATATGCAGAGTACATCATGAGAAACGCTGGGCTGGAAGAAACACAAGCTGGAATCAAGATTGCCGGGAGAAATATCAATAACCTCAGATATGCAGATGACACCACCCTTATGGCAGAAAGTGAAGAGGAACTCAAAAGCGTCTTGATGAAAGTGAAAGTGGAGAGTGAAAAAGTTGGCTTAAAGCTCAACATTCAGAAAACAAAGATCATGGCATCCGGTCCCATCACTTCATGGGAAATAGATGGGGAAACAGTGGAAACAGTGTCAGATTTTATTTTTGGGGGCTCCAAAATCACTACAGATAGTGATTGCAGCCATGAAATTAAAAGACGCTTACTCCTTGGAAGGAAAGTTATGACCAATTTAGATAGCATATTCAAAAGCAGAGACATTACTTTGCCAACAAAGGTCCATCTAGTCAAGGCTATGGTTTTTCCTGTGGTCATGTATGGATGTGAGAGTTGGACTGTGAAGAAGGCTGAGCGTTGAAGAATTGATGCTTTTGAACTGTGGTGTTGGAGAAGACTCTTGAGAGTCCCTTGGACTGCAAGGAGATCCAACCAGTCCATTCTGAAGATCAGCCCTGGGATTTCTTTGGAGGGAATGATGCTGAAGCTGAAACTCCAGTACTTTGGCCACCTGATGTGAAGAGTTGACTCATTGGAAAAGACTCTGATGCTGGGAGGGATTGGGGGCAGGAGGAGAAGGGGACGCCAGAGGATGAGATGGCTGGATGGCATCACTGACTCGATGGACTTGAGTCTGAGTGAACTCCAGGAGTTTGTGATGGACAGGGAGGCCTGGTGTGCTGCGATTCATGGGGTCGCAAAGAGTCAGACACGACTGAGCGACTAAACTGAACTGAACTGAATATTAAAACATTATAGTAGATTTGATTCCCAAAAATACAGTCAAGACCCCCAGTTCTCCTTTTCTCTTACTCTCTAAATGCCCATTTGTCTTCAGAGCACATAAAACCCCCACTCACAGAGCTCAGGAACAATCTGATTCTCAAATGCCACATCTGGTCCAGAGGTCAGCTCTGAACAGACTGGAGATAAACTCTAAATATTCATTTATTTGGCTGTGCCAGATTTTAGTTGCAGCACACGGGATCTTTACTTGCAGTATACAAATTCTTAGTTGTAGGATGTGGGATCTAGTTCCCTGACCAGTTTGGAACCCAGGCCCCCTGCATTAGGAGGTCAGAGTCTTAGCCACTGGACCATCAAGAAAGTCCCGGACTGGAAATAAACTTTAAATATCAAGAGATATGTGCTACATTCTTTCCAGGGCTGTTTCAGTGAGGACATCAGGGTAATGATAGTGAACGACCAATGTGGGAGCTTGGAGGGACTTGGTTTCCCCGCCTTTTCTTTACCCTCTTTGCAGTTTTTACGGGGCTCTGTGAGAGGACTCAGTACTGAGCAGAAACTCATGTTTTATTTTTGCAGTATTAGGCTGCAATCCATGGGGTCTCTAAGAGTCGGACACGACTGAGTGGCTTCACTTTCTTTTTTTTTTTAATTTTATTTTATTTAACTTTACAATATTGTATTGGTTTTGCCATATATCAAAATGAATCTGCCACAGGTATACATGTGTTCCCCATTCTGAACCCTCCTCCCTCCTCCCTCCCCATACCATCCCTCTGGGTCATCCCAGTGCACCAGCCCCAAGCATCCAGTATCGTGCACTTTTCACTTTCATGCATTGGAGAAGGAAATGGCAACCCAGTGTTCTTGCCTGGAGAATCCCAGGGACGGGGGAGGCTGGTGGGCTGCCGTCTATGGGGTCGCACAGAGTCGGACAAGACTGAAGCGACTTAGCACCAGCAGCAGCAGCATGCTAAAGTTGCCTCTTTACATCTTTAAGCCACGGCCATATTGATAGCTGTGGAAAACTGGAGATGAGGGATGGAGCCCTCCTGGGTGGTTTGACCTACTTTCTCGCATCCTCTCATTTTAGCTTCTTTGCACCCCCACGCCCCAGCCTCCTGTATAGCTAGGTGACCATCCCTATTTTAAATGACCAGACCAGTGTACAGGGACGTTGTCCAAGGTCAGACAGCTAGTCAGTTGATAAACCAGGGTTTAAATCCATTTCCAAGTGTAGTCTTCAATCCCCCACATGTGATCATTTTCCTGCTATAAGCATTTGTTTGCTGCTGTGGCAAAGATTTATAGTTTGTCTGCTGAGTCTCAGGATAGTGGGGATCTCTTAGGCTTGCCTTAACCTCACTGGTGAATGATTGAAAAGATAGGAAGAGCCCCCGTTTGTGAAATCTTTCTTTGCTTACATTCTTAATAGGACCCTCCTCCCTTTAAATGTTGTCATTGTTACTCCATTTGTTTATATCTGATAACATCTGTCATCACATGGGTCTCCCTAGGGAACCCATTTCTAGTGGCTCCCCATTTCATATTGTTCAGTAACTAAGTTGTGTCTGACTCTTTGTGACCCCATGGACTGAAGCATGCCAGGCTTCCCTGTCTTTCACCATCTCCGGGAGCTTGCTCCGACTCATGTCTATTGAGTCAGTGATGCCATGCAACCATCTCATCCCCTGTTGTCCCCTTCTCCTCCTGGGTTGTCCCCAACTCAACTCTATGGCTCACCATACTCTAGTCCTAAACCCCACATAATGCTTTGTGTGCACATGTATTCTTGGGCTCCCAAGATAGAGTCTCCTACATGAGGAAGCTGGATGAACGCCTGGAAAGGTTATTTTGTTTAAATTCTTTCCTTGACGTTCCTTTGGTAAAGGAGCCAGACTGGAAATCATACCAGAACAGTTGCGTTTCATAGTTACAGTGTAATCGGGAAACTGTAATTCATGGCCATTAAATTGCTTCCTTTGAAGTGTAAGCAAAACCAGAACAACTTTTATGGCCCTTTAACCCACAGGATTATAGTGCGCATGAATTAAAGTCAAGTGTGTTATGAACTCTCCCAGGTACCTTGCCTGGCAGAATTCCATTTTCACCCTAGTGCTCATTAATAGGTTGACTCTCAGTTGAAAACTGGAGGGCAGGTATCAGGATCCTGGAAGGGCTTTTCTTCTCTCTCACCTTTGTGTTTTTATCAAACAAGACAGAGGACGCTTACTATGGATACTCGACTGAAAATGAAAATTGTTCTTTCTCTGTTGGGTCTCTTCAGAAAGGGCAGCTGAAAAAAATTAGTATATACTTAGCACTTTCTAAATGTCAGCACTGTGCTGGCCATTTTACATGCTTGTTTTTTACTGAAGCCCCACAGCAATCCAGTGAAGTGGATGTTAGCATTCCCATTTTACAGATAGGAATGATACCGACTTGTGAAATTGAATAAGTTCTGGAGATCAGTCCTGGGTGTTCTTTGGAGAGAATGATGCTGAGGCTGAAACTCCAGTACTTTGGCCACCTCATGCGAAGAGTTGGCTCATTGGAAAAGACTCTGATGCTGGGAGGGATTGGGGGCAGGAGGAGAAGGGGATGACAGAGGATGAGATGGCTGGATGGCATCACTGACTCGATGGATGTGAGTTTGAGTGAACTCCAGGACTCGGTGATGGACAGGGAGGCCTGGCGTGCTGCAATTCATGGGGTCGCAAAGAGTTGGACATGACTGAGCAACTGAACTGAACTGAAGGTCACTCAGTAAGTGGTGGGGTCTAAATTCTGGCCGAGATCTGAACCAAAGTGGGTGCTTTGCCCTCACCCTATGTTGCTTCCCAGAACTCATGCCTGATGCCACAGAAAAATCTATAGTATTTCTGGAGCCCCATATCCTGGGTTCTAATATGACTAGTATAATCAGTTATACAGTAAATCACTGAGATTTACACTATTGTAACTTCTCAAGGGAATTTCATGGGAAAACCATAGAGAGAGAAAGAAAAGCAATAAAATTGTATTGCATTGTATTGTAAAAATGTATGTTAGTATTTAATGATTATATATGAAATATTTATATTATATGTAATAAACATATGTTTCTGACATCTATATCTAACTTTAAGAGAAGAGATGCTGAAAATAGTTATTGTTAGAAAAAATATCAATTTTTTTTCATTAAAAATTTCATTCAGAGCTGAGTTAGTTTTAAAAGAGGGGGGATCTTTCAGAATGTGGAATATCAAGTTATGCTTCACTTGTTCTAAGAGGAGGTAACCTGTCGGACATAAAAAAAATTTTGAACTTAAGTTGTATGTATTTCTTAGTAATAGATTTTGTCATCTTTTTTTACTGCTTGAAATATTTTCAATATGGACTTAGTCCTAGGCAATTCTGCTCTAATGGCAGAAAGCAAAGAGGAACTAAAGAGGCTCTTGATGAGGGTAAAAGTGGAGAATGAAAAAGCTGGCTTAAAATCCAGCATTCAAAAAACTAAGATCAGGGCATCTAGTCCCATTGCTTCATGGCAGATAGATGGGAAAAAGTGGAAGCAGTGATGGATTTTATTTTCTTGGGCTCCAAAATCACTGTGGATGGTGACTGCAGCCACAAAATTAAAAGATGCTTGCTCTTTGGAAGAAAAGCTATGACAAACCCAGACAACATATTAAAATGCAGAGACATCACTTTGCCAACAAAGGCCTGTATAGTCAAAGCTGTGGTTATTCCAGTAGTCATGTCTGGATGTGAGAGCTGGACCGTAAAGAAGGCTGAGCACTGAAGAATTGATGCTTTTGAATTTTGGTGTTGGAGAAGACTCTTGAGAGTCCCTTGGACAGCAAGGAGATCAAACTAGTCATTCCTAAAGGAAACCAACCCTGAATATTCATTGGAAGGACTGATGTTGAAGCTGAAGCTCCAGTACTTTGACCACCTGATGCGAAGAGCTGACCCGTTGGAAAAGACACTGGTGATGGGAAAGATTGAGGGCAAGGAAAGAAGGGGGCAACAGAGGATGAGATGGTTGGATGGCATCACTGACTCAATGAACATGAGTTTGAGTAAACTTCTGGAGACAAGGAAGGACAGGGCCTGGCATGCTGCAGTTCATGGGGTCCCAAAGAGCTGGACGTGACTTAGGGATTGAACAGTAGTAACAGTTCTGATTAGGTCATTATAAGTCCCACCACTCCACTAGATGGCGCTGTGGTAACATGGATATGCCTGATGCCCCACCATTGGTTTGAGAAGCAGGCGAGAACTCTGTTCTGTTAGCATGTTCCAAAGTCCAAGGAAGTGTGGATTAGCGCTCCATTGGTATAATAGAATTTTTTCACATGTCTGACTCGGGTTCCAGTTCTTCTCCGTGTCTTCAGTTGGTGTATCTTTGTCCTGTTACCATTCTTTCCCTCTAGATCTTCAGCCTTTCTTCCTACACCCTGCCCACCAATTCTCTTCACCTGTAACCTTCATTCTTCTCTCCCTTACGAGTCATATGCATTTTCTCCTTGAGGGTACATAATGCTCTTACATTGTGCGGTGATAGACTGAGACATTTATGAGCCATGCAGTGGGAGCAATTACTGAGGCTAGTTTGCCAGGAGATGGTCATCTTGCCCTGCAGACTGGGGTCTTTCCTTACACCTGCATGGTCTCCTTAGTGGGCTCAGCTTGCTGTTTCTCCCTACAATGAATTTGGTGCTTTCTCAAAAGTGGTAGGTTTGGCTTTAGGAAATACAGTCAGAAGAAGGAAAGGGGCTCTGGCATGGGGTGTAGAATATTGGAGGCATACAACTTGATCTTGATCTTCTTGGGCATCGTTCAGAACCAGGACTGACAGGGAGCTGCCAGGGCCTCTGTCTAAACCCCTCATTTTGAAGTGAGGCGAGATCAGGAAGATCGTTATCTCCTGAGTAAGCTGCCAGTTCCAAAGAGGGAGAGCCTTGATGTGCAAGGAAGGAAACCATCGGTGAGTGCTGTTTACTGTAGGGTCTGCAGTTCTGAGGATTACTCAAGAGAAGTGACCTCTGTTTGACTATCATTTGTAATTCAAAAGGGGATCATGAAAAATATTTAAACTATTTTCAGTCGTTCCCATCAAGTGTTCCTCTTTGCTATGTGAGAGAATTAACGTTTCTGCCTTCGCAGCCCAGCTTTGCAAAGCCAGAGATCACCGGGTGGGAAACAGGCATGCTTCTCAGATTTAGAGCTTGGTAAGGCTGGCTGATGTAAAAACTTCCCCCTTCAAAGCGTGATGAATTCCTCATATCCTTTGGTGTCTAGGATGAAGCTAGATTCTGTCTCTTCGTAGTACCAAGAGCAAGGGGAAGCTTTCAAAACACCTACACCCTATGAGGTTGAAGATGGGTTGGCAAGAGGAGGAGGTGCTTATGGGAATCAAGCTTGTAGGTGGGCAAACATGTTTGGACTTGCCTGGCATGTTTTCTCTTCGATGTAATTCATCTTCTGTTGAAATAAACCTTCTTCACTAGTCAGAAGTCCATTTTCCCAGATGTTGTTTAATTCACACTAACAAATTACAATGAACAACTTAACAATATTTAAATTTAATGTTTAGTAATTAATATTTAATTAATAATAAAATAAAATTTAATATTTAATTTAATAATAATAAAACATAAACAAACAATGTAACAAATTACAATGAAGTTCAGGTGAACCAGTTGAGAGGCAGTGTTTACAACTGGTTTATAATGACCCTAAGTACGGATTTTTCTGGTGACCTGAGGAATTAACCTGGCTCCTCTCTTCCATCAGAGGAGCAGGACAGTGGTCCCATTTCATCAGACATGGGTGAAGTAGTGTAAATAAATTTGTTGTTTGTTGGTAGATTTTTCCTTGCCACCACAGGACTTTAAAAATTACATGAAGTCTTTAGGTGAAACAAGTCAGTCTTTATTTAAGTGATCTAGACTTTCAATTCATTAGCATATTTTTTCAAAGAAATCTTTGATCTTTTTGTTTTCCAGTGCTGAATAAACCAGGGATGAGTTGAACAAATATTCCTTAATGTTGTAGTAAGACATGTTCTCTGCCATCCAGAATCCTACAGTTTACTAGACAGCAGGAACTCAGTGAATAACCAGTGATCAGCATAAGACCTATTGACCTTGTATTTGAGTTCTCTGTTATCTTGATTACGGAATATTCAAAAATGAAACTCCTTAATGACTGTTTTCTTGCTGTTTAGTCATAAATCATGTCTGACTATTTTGCAGCCCTGTGGACTGTAGCCCGCCAGGGTCCTCTGTCCACGTGATTTCCAGGCAAGAATGCTGGACTGGGTTGCCATTTCCTTCAACAGGGGATCTTTCCAACCCAGGGATCAAACCCGCATCTCTTGCACTGGCAGGTAGATTCTTTACCACTGAGCCACCCCGGAAGGGCAATGACTGTTTTGTGTGCTAAATCGCTTCAGTCAGGCTCGACTCTTTGCAACCCCGTGGACTGTAGCCCTCCATGCTCCTCTTTCCATGGGATTCTCCAGGCAAGAATACTGGAGTGGGTTGCCATTTCCTTCTCCAGGGGATCTTCCCAACCCAGGGATCGAACCCACGTCTCTTGTATCTCCTGCATTGTCAGGCACGTGCTTTACCACTGGCACCACCTAAGAAGCCCCAAGGTGACTGTTTTGGTCTGTTGCAAACTAAAGACTGATGATGTACTTGTGCCTGTGTGGTGGTGGCCAGGGGAGGGGGGGAATGGGGAAGAGTCCTTTGAGCCCAGCCCTGGCTTAAGGTGGGCTTCCCAGGTGGTGCTGGTAGTACAGAACCCACCAGCCAGTGCAGGAGAAGTTTGATCCCTGAGTTGGGACGATCCCCTGGAGGAGGGCATGACAGTCCCCTCCACTATTCTTGCCTGGAGAATCCCATGGATAGAGGAACCAGACGGGCTACAGTCCAAAGAGTTGCAAAGAGTCAGACATGACTGAAGCCACTCAGCATGCACGCTAGTTTTGAGGGTGTGGAGAAGTTTCCTGTCATCTTCAGTCTTGGGGCGTGATTGATGTGACAGGACATTGTAGAGAGAAATGGAAGGGGGAAGCCTCCTACAGACCGCAGCCCCTCCTCCCCCACTGGGAGGGGAGCGGTAAGGTGGCGTCCCAGCTCTGTCTTCACATCCTGTTTCCTTTTTTCCTTCCATGGTCTCTCTTTCCCCTCTCCCCCTTCCTCCCTCTCTTCTTCCCACGTCTTCTGGGAAGACTAGAGAAGTACTGACGCTGTTATCAGTGCCCTGCCTTCTGTCACCATCTGGCTGGCTTGAGGGTAAGAAGCAGGGAGGGGCAGAAGAAACAAGGTAGCTGTTTGGGAGTATTTGTCTGCAGCCTAGCAGGCACAATGCCGTCCTTGAAAAAACAAGCGCCGAGATTTATATATCTGATCATTATCAAGAATCTTTATTCTGAGGAGTTAAGCAAGAGAAAGTGTCTTCAGTCAGCCATTATGGAGAGTAAATGGGAGTCGGGAACGGTCACAGCTTATCTCATTTACCTTCTTGACAACCTGGTGAGGGAGGAATAATTCTTCCCATTTTGTGGCTGAGAAGCCAGGATTCAAAACACCAAGAGAAATGGTCCACGCTGTGCCCCGTGCCCAGCAGACGGTTGATAAATGCCTGTTAAATGAATAACTAAAGTAGGTGATAGCGACTTCCCTGGTGGTCCAGTAGTTAAAACTTCATCTTCCAGTGCAGGGAGCCGCAGTTCGATCCCTGGTCAGGGAGTTAAGATCCCGCATGCCTCATGGCCAAAAAACCAAAACAGAAAACAGAAGCTATATTGTAACAAATTCAGTGAAGACTTAAAAGAATAAAGTAAATGATAGGGCTGCGATTTGAAACCAGATTTTATGACTTCAAGTCCAGTGATCCTTCTGCTTTATTATTCATCTTCCTGGAAGGGAATTGGGTAAAGCCTAAAAGATCAGTGGTATCCCCTACTGTTTATTCAACAGTTAATGTCTGATTTTGAAAGAAGAGGAACACATCGGTTTCATTAACCTTTATCTGTCCTTTACTTTGCATGCGTGTGAGCTAAGTCACTTCAGTCGTGTCCAACTCTGTGCAATCCTGTGGCCTGTAGCCTGCCAGCATCCTCCGTCTCTGGGATTTTCCAAGCAAGAATTCTGGAGTGGGTTGCCATGCCCTTCTCCGGGGATCTTCCCGACCCAGGGACCGAATCCCCATCTCTTACACTGGCTGCGCTGGCAGGCAGGTTCTTTACCACTAGTGCCACCTGGGAGCCCCTCTCTTACTTTAGTTAGGCTGTAATTTTTTTATACATCCCTAACCTTAACCTCCGGAGAAGGCGATGGCACCCCACTCCAGTGTTCTTGCCTGGAAAATCCCATGGACGGAGGAGCCTGGTGTGCTGCAGTCCATGGGGTCGCTAAGAGTCGGACACGACTGAGCGACTTCACTTTCACTTTTCACTTTCCTGCATTGGAGAAGGAAATGGCAACCCACTCCAGTGTTCTTGCCTGGAGAATCCCAGGGACAGGAGCCTGGTGGGCTGCCGTCTATGGGGTCGCACAGAGTCGGATACGACTGAAGCGACTTAGCAGCAGCAGCGGCAACCTTAACCTCTTTTGGTGGAGGCATCCTTTTGTCTTTTATACTGGCACAAGGATCAGTTCTGAAAACATGGATTCTGGGTCCAGACTTCCTGAGTTTAAATCTGCCACTTACTAGCTATGTGACCTTCAATTCAGTTCAGTCACTCAGTCGTGTCCGACTCTTTGCGACCCCATGAATCGCAGCACGCCAGGCCTCCCTGTCCATCACCAACTCCCAGAGTTCACTCAAACTCACGTCCATCGGTGATGCCATCCAACCATCTCATCCTCTGTCGTCCCCTTCTCCTCCTGCCGCCAATCCCTCCCAGCATCAGAGTCTTTTCTTAGGCAAGTCATTTAACCATTAGGTGTCTCAGAATAACCAACTCTAAAATAGAGCTTGTAGTAGAAGGTACATCAAGGGATCACTTTGAGGATTATATGGGTTGATATGTGTATAATACTTAATTCCTGGTATGGAAGAAGTACTATATAAATGTTGTTAATATAACCCTATTGTAAATGTTACCATTATCCTATTTTTTTTCTACTTTTGGAAATAAACCTCATGAGAGCCGTGTGTCATTATCACATCCTCTTTTTTTAAAAAAAATACTTTATGAATAAGCTATCTTATGTTGTTATTTTTAAAATTTCTACATTGCGTTCTCCCTTATGTTTTGTTTTCATATTTAGTTGTTTTTGTTATGGCAAAATATGCCATTTTAACCATCTTTAAACATACATTTCAGTGGCATTAATTACGTTCACACTGTTAGGCAATCATTACCACTCTTTATTTCCAAAACATTTTCATCACCTGAAACAGAAACCAAACCCCATTGATCAGTAATCCCCATTCCCTTCTCCCCAGCTCCTGGTAACCTCTAGTCTACTTTTATCTCTATGAATCTGATATTCCAATTATCCTGTAATGACTGTCTTCTTTCACGTGGCATGAGGTCTTTGAGGTTCAGCCACATTGTAGCTTTTATGAGAACTGTATTTCTCTTGGTATCTGAGTAATAGTTCACTGTATGTATACGCCACACTTTCTTTATTCTTTCGTCTGTTCACGGACATTTGGGTTGTCTCCAACTTTTGGCTATTGTGAAGAGTGCTGCTGTGAACACCGGCCTATCTGTTTGAACTCCTGCTTGTAATTCTTTTAGGTATATACCTAGAAGTGGAATTGCTGGATCATATGGTAGTGAAAGAGACTCAGTCGTGTCTGACTCTTTGTGATCCCATGAACCGTAGCCCGCTAGCCTCCTCTGTCCCTGGCGATTCTCCAGGCGAGAATACTGGAGTGGGTTGCTGTTCCCTTCTCCAGGGGATCTTCCCAACCCAGGAATCAAACCCAGGTTTCCCACATTGCAGACAGATTCTTTACCATTTGAACCACCAGGGAAGCTGCTGAACGTTGGCATGTTTGTTTGAACTCCTGCTTTTAATTATTTTAGGTATATACCTAGAAGTGGAATTGCCGGATCATATGTTAATTCTAGGTTAATTCTTTGATGAACTGCTGAACTGTTTCCCCAGCAGCTGTATTGCTTTGCATTCCCACTAGCGATGCATAAGGGATCAAGTATCTCCACATCCTCACCAGTGTTTTTCTTTTTTCTTTCCTCTTCTCTTTTCTTTTTCCCTTCCTCCCTTCTTCTTTCCTTCCTTCCTTCCTTTCCTTTCTCTCTTTCTCTTTCTTTCTTATAGTCATCCTAATAAGAATGAAGTCGTGTTTGCATTTTGTTACCTAGTTTGTCACTGTGTTTGTCTTATAGTTCTTTACTAAAATTATAGCTATTAAATAAAATGAAGCTAATGTATCATAAAAATCAAGCTATATTTCAGATGTGTGTCCCTGGCTAGGTTACTGACTTAGAATTATTTATTCAACAAGAGTCATGTCTTGATAAAACTCATCAGGTTTCCAAACCACGAGAGTTCCAGAGAAGAAAGTATCCTTGTCCCTTTCTTCCAGGGTTAGTGATCTCCCTGCCCTCCCAAAAGGCGGTGATGTTACCTGAGTGGGGCTCTTAGCAGGAAGATGTCTTCTCGTCTTCACTTCTCTTTTGAAGAAACGCTGTGAGCCAAGCCTCAGAGGAGCCAAACCTGTGACTGTACATTTTGGAATTCACTCGCTCGCAGGTGTTGGCAGCCCTGGCCTGGGTCCAGCACAGCGTTTTCCCTGGAGGGATGCCCCGCTCTGGATTTCCTTGTCTACAGACTGTGTTATTGTCCAACCTTTCAGCTGGGATCAGGGAGAGGTTGGTCGGTCTGTTGCCAGAACAGCGCCTACGCGTGACCTCTTGTCTGAGCGCCTGCCAGAGAGCACTGCTATCTCTGCAGGGCAGCTGAGGGCTTGAAGACGCGCCTGACAGCGGCTGGGCCCACTCCCAGCTCTTCTGATCGCACCCAGACAGTCGGGTCCTGGTCCCCACCGCTCACCTTTGTCCTTCCTCCTGTGTCCCCGCGTACTCCCAGCCACCTTGAGTTGGGTCTTGTTTCCTGGTGCTGTTGGATGCTCTGGGGTTCTGAGGAAGGGCGAGGACTCCTGAGTGTGGGCTGCAGCCCTTGCTCATACTGCACTATTTGCATAGCTAAGTGACCTGGAGACAGTTCCTTACAGCACAGCCTGCTCTGCCCCAAGCCCACGTCCCAGTTTTTTCCAGGAAAAACAGTCCCTGCCTTGAGTGATTCATGGCTAAAATCGAATGAAATCACATGAGATGAAAGTGCACTACTCACCAAATATGTTAGTTGTTAATGTCTCTCCAAAGCTTCTTGAGGAGAGAAGGAGTCTTTTGTGTCTTATAGCATAAGACATAAGCTCAGTGAACTCCAGCCGAAAGAAAGATGCTCACACTTCTGATTTCATAGGGAAGTTAGTTCTCCAGTTATCCCCTACCCCAACCACCACTGAGTGACAGTCCCAGTTATATTTGATTAACATGTTTGCTTCTTGGAAAAAAAAGCTATGACAAACCTAGACAGCATATTAAAAAGAAGAGCTATCACTTTGCTGACAAATGTCTGTCTAGGCAAAGCTATGGTTTTTCCAGTAGTCATGTACAGATGTGAGAGTTGAGCCATAAAGAAGGATGGCATTAAAGAATTGATGCTTTTAAATTGTGGTGCTGGAGGACTCTCGAGAGTCCCTTGGACAGCAAGGAGATCAAACCAGTCAATCCTAAAGGAAATCAACTCTGAATATTCGTTCAAAGGACTAATGTTGAAGCTCCAGTACTTTGGCCACCAGATGCAAAGAGCTGACTCATTGGAAAAGACCCTGTTACTGGGAAAGATTGAGGGCAGGAGGAGAAGGGGGCGACAGAGGATGAGATGGTTGGATGGCATCACCGACTCGATGGACATGAGTTTGAGCAAACTCTGGAAGATAGTGAAGGACAAGGAAGCCTGGCGTGCTGTAGTTCATGGGGTCACAAAGGGTCAGACGTGATTTAGTGACTGAACAAAAACAACGGCACTCAGGTGACGGATTCAGTTTCCCTGAGATGTCTTATAACGAGTTAGTCCTTTTCTTCCTGTTCCTGGTACTGTTCCATTTAAAGGGGGCACCCCATATTTGGCATCACTAAATAAATTCACTAACTGTCTCG
This sequence comes from Bubalus bubalis, assembly GCF_019923935.1. Lineage (NCBI taxonomy): Eukaryota > Metazoa > Chordata > Mammalia > Artiodactyla > Bovidae > Bubalus > Bubalus bubalis. Next base: position 49,781,085 of record NC_059161.1, on the reverse strand, counting down.
TTGTGTTGGGCAAGTGTGTCATTTCTTAGATTAAAGTCCATTCCCTGAACTAAGTTCAGAAGCCCCAAGAGCCAGAGGTGACTGCACTCGAGCAAAGACACCCCACATACCCATCTCCCCAAAGCAGACGCCCGGGCTGTCTGCACCAGCTAATGTAGTCTCCATGCCAATTCATAAATCAGAACTTTTCTGGAATGTAGGTCATGTTAGGGCTTTTGTATCTGGGGCAGACTCCTCCTTCCAAAGCACAGAGGCATGTTGCTGAAGAACAGGAAGGAGCTGGAGGAAGTTGAAACCTGGGACGAAATAAGTGGCTCTTTCCTCTCCACTCTCTCTCCACAACCACAGGCTTTGAGGTTTTTGTGTTTCAGAAAGTGTCCCCTCTTTGGATGGGGATACTGGAGAGCCAGCCAGCCCTTGTTCTGCATGCTGTTCTTGATTTTGTTGGGTTCTTGAATCCTGGGTTTGGCTATTTTTAAGCTACTGCTACCTTATATTTTATAAATATCTGTATTATTTCGTACTTGCAGGTAGAGGTCTTATGTCTTCTGACTGTCAAAATGTGTTGGGTATTTACTGAATCCCTACTGTGTGCCTAGTACTCTTTCTGACCCTGTGAATGCATTAGGTAACTGGATAGACAAGGTCCTACCCTCCCGGGTTTATCTATTTGTTCCATTCCCAGGTTGTTAGGTCACAGTGTTTAAAGTAAAATAACATCCATATCATGAGTTCTAGTCTATACACACCTATAAAAATTACACAGAGAAGAGTTCCATTCATTACAACACTGCTGCTACTGCTAAGTCGCTTCAGTCGTGTCCGACTCTGTGCGACCCCGTAGATGGCAGCCCACCAGGCTCCCCCGTCCCTGGGATTCTCCAGGCAAGAACACTGGAGTGGGTTGCCATTTCCTTCTCCAATGCATGAAAGTGAAAAGTCAAAGTGAAGTCGCTCAGTCGTGTCCGACTCCTAGCGACCCCATGGACTGCAGCCTAACAGGCTGCTCCGTCCATGGGATTTTCCAGGCAAGAGTACTGGAGTGGGGTGCCATTGCCTTCTCCATCATCACAACACACTACATCCCTAATCAAAGCCGCCTGGTTGGTGGTTTTGCACTGTTGACCTCAAGGGTCTGGAGAAGTTAAGACCTACTCTGGATGGTTTGTCACCAATCAGCCAGCAGGTTTTTACTGAGCACCCTCTGTGTACCTAGCACCATATAGAAAATCATTTCAGAATACGTCCTGCTATTCGTTAAAGCAGTATAATGCGTATGTTCTTTTTAGTCAGGCAAGATGGCTTATTTATGTGTGTGTGTGTGTATGTAAAGTAAAACAAGAACGTTTATTAAACATTCATTGCATTGAGCATTGCTAACTGCCAGAAATATATTATGTGTTGGAAAATTAGACACTGGAATGAGTATAATCTCCAGTGCAAAAAGTACAGTGTGCAAGAGATAACACTTAAAATTTTTTCTCTAAAGCTGCCCAATTTCTGGCTCAGATTCCTCTTTCCACTGGTGTGATGGAAAACCACCTCCCTCTGGAGGTTCCGGGGTCATTCCAGGACCAAGTCGGTAGGGGCTTGGGTCTCCGCCACCCTTGGGCAGGATCTCCCTTGGCTGGGTCTCCACCAGCCCTTGGCAGCTCTCTCTCTGCTGCTTCCTTGCCACACGGAGGGCTTAGGAGTCTTGCTTGAAGTTGCATGTGGCTGTGTTACCCATTTCCTCCTCCCAGTGTAGTGTGCTGCCAGGATGTGAGCGCTACCAAGAACCATTCAGACCTCCCGGTCCCCCTCAGCCCCCACTACCTCTGCTGAGGTTCTGGGCAGAATCTGCTCCCTGGGAGAAAAAGAAAGAGGAGAAAACAAACTACTGCCTCGAAATGTCATCCACAGTTCACTTCTGCCTAATCTGTAAAGATTTCCCAAACACGTTGGCATAAATTACCTATTGAATCCTCATAGTGGCTATGAGTTTGTTACTGTTCTCGCCATTGTTTAGGTGCATGAAAAGGCTTAGGTTACACACTGTCATTCGAGTGGAAATCACACAGACAGTAAAGAAATTGTGGTGATCACAGGCTGCCCTCAGGATTACAAAGCCACCTCAGATGTGCAGTGTTCCCAAGCACAAAAGCTAGTGTAGGAAGTAGACATCAGAAACGTGCTGGTGAATGATATGCTTTGTTTTACTATTTTATTTATTTGTATTAAAAAAATTTTTTTTTGATGTGGACCATTTTTGAAGTCTTTATTGAATTTGTTATAAGATTGCTTCTGTTTTATATTTTTTGGTTTTGTTTTTGGCCATGGGGCATGTGGGGTCTTGCCTCTCTGACCAGGGATCACACTTGCACCCCCTGCATTGGAAGACAAAGTCTTAACCGCTGGACCACCAGTTATTTTTTTAAAGGAGTTAATTTTTTTGAAGGTTGAGTTTTACAAACTGTGTCCTTTTTATGGTATCTTCTTCTCTTAAAAAACTTTTCTATATCTTGTAGTTTATCTCACTCCATACCACCTAGTGTTGTGATCTGCCTATGGGGCTTCCCTGGTAGCTAAGTGGTACAGAATCTGCCTGCAACGCAGTGGACCCTGGTCTGATTCCTGGGACAGGAGGATCCCCTGGAGGAGGGCATGGCTAGCCACCCCAGTATTCTTGCCTGGAGAATCCCCATGGACAGAGGAGCCTGGTGGGCTATAATCCATGTGATCAAAAAGAGTCGGACATGACTGAGCGGCTGACAACATACACAACATCCACATGGATGGATACTTAAGGGAAGTGGTTGGTGAATTAAAAATATATGTTCTCAACTAAGGGCATAAAACTTCATTTATGACTAAAGTCTTCTCTGTTTCTGAAATGAGACCCGAGATGCCATCTGCCCAAATGGGGAGGACGACCACGGTGGTGAGGAAGTAGCCAGAGCTCTGGGCTATGAGCCCTGGGCTCCCCAGTGTACCAGGAGAAAGTGCCCCTTCCAGAGGTTGAGGACAGGGGTCTAAGGTTAATCCAAGGTGCCAACCCCGGGAGAGAGCAGCCTTCCCACATCACCTCTGATGAGCCCGCACGTCCACAACAGGAGTTTAGGAAGAAACCCTGACTGCCAGGTGTCTGCTGTTGTGCATCTTTACCCCAAGGTCCCAGCAGCTCCCTGTCTGCTGACTCCCATGCTTTCTGTTTGTGGGGCCGATTTCTGACTCTTGAAACACACAGGAGACATCTGGGGAAGAGTGTAAATAATGATAATCACAGAGTAGTGTCTAAAGTATAGGCTATGAAGCACTTAATAGTGTGGGCAGATTTTCCCTGGATTTAGGATTGGACTGCAATTTCCACTTTAAAATTGCTACTTATACGACTTGGGAGATATAAGCATAGAGGAAATTATTCTAACATTTTTTTGTGTGTGTGAGGAAAAGAGCAGTCAGAAGAATGTGAAAGAAAGATGATGAACCAACCAAAAAGGACAACTCTTCTGGCTTCCTTTCTATGCTTTCCAACTAACCTATTTTCTAAGCATCTGAAGTGCTTAAATATGTGGGGTTCTCCATTTTGTGTGGTTCAGAATGGAATATCAGATGCTGAGTTTCATGTCTGCTTTTTTAATTGTGGTAAAATATACATAACATGGACTTTATCATCTTTTAAATTTATTTTTAATTGAAGGATAATTGCTTCACAATATTCTGTTTCTGCCATATATTAACATGAATCAACCATAGGCAGACATATGTCCCCCCACCCCCCCCACCCCCCCGTCTTGAACCTCCCTCCCATCTTCCACCCCACCCTACCCCTCTAGATTGCCACAGAGCTTGGGTTTGAGCTCCCCGCATTATACAGCAAATTTCCACTGGCTGTCTATTTTGCATATGGTAATGTATGTTTCCCTGCTGCTCTCTCAATTCGCCCCACCCTCCCCTTCCTTTGCTGTGTTCGCAAGTCTGTTCTCAATGTCTGTATCTTCATTGCTGCCCTGCTAAGAAGTTCATCAGGACCATCTTTCTAGATTCCATATGTATACATTAACTGTTTTTAAGCATACAACTCTGTGGCATTAGGTCCACAGTCCACAGTTTGTGGACTTCCTTGGTGGCTTAGATGGTAAAGAATCTGCCTGTAGTGTGGAAGACCTGGCTTCAATCCCTGGGTTGGGAAGATCCCCTGGAGTAGGAAATGGCAACTCACTCCAGTATGCTTGCCTGGAGAATCCTGTGGACAGAGGAGTCTGGTGGGCTATAGTCCACAGAGTTGCAAAGAGTTGGACACATCTGAATGACTAACACTTCCACAGTTTGTGCAACGGTCACTACCATCCATCTCCAGAACTTTCTCAGCTTGGCAAACTGAAGCTCTGTATCCATGAAACAGTAGCTCTCCATCTCTCCTTCCCCTAGCCCCTGGCATCCACCAGTCTACTTCCTGCCTGTATGAATTTGACTACTCTAGGTCCCTCATATAAGTGCCCTCATAGTGCCTGTTTAAGTGTGATTGCTTTTTTCAAGGTTTAGTATTGCTAATGTTTTATAAGTTGTGTATCTGTTTGCATTATTTTCATCCTCTCTCTTCGCGTGCCAGTAGAGTACAGCGACTTAGAACATGGATTCAGGTACTGACTCACCTAGGTTCCAATCCTGATTGCCTCTTCCTAGTGATGCAGCTTTGGGCAAGTGGATGAACCTCTCTGTGCTTCCGACTCCGCAGCTGTCACATGGGGGTAAAAACTGTGCTCACCTCCTAGGGGTGGAGTGAGGAGAAAACAAGTTAATAAGCATGGGACGCTCCAAACTATGTCTGGCACATGATAAAGACTCGATGAACGTTGAGTAGCAGGAGCAGCAGACCTTCTGCGTCCAATGTGATTAATAATTGGAACTCCTGGGACTTCCCTGCTGGTCCAGTGGTTAAGACTTTGCCATCCAATGCAGGGGTGCAGGTTCAGCCCCTGGTTTGGGAGTTAAGATCCCACATGCCTGAGGGCCAAAAACATGAAACAGAAACAATATTGGAACAAATACAATGAAGACTTTAAAAATGGGCCACATCAAAATAACTCTTGTCCCATTTACATTTTCCAATTATGGAGACTGAGCGTTGATGGATTTTACACAGTAGAAAGTAGCCAACCCATGACCACTTCAGGCCTCGTGACCACATTCCAGAGCTGTGCTTCTTATGCTGAATGGCTTCCTTTGTTGAAATCTTTTGGAGGAACATGGTGTGACAGCCAGCCTCCAGCATGATTCTTGCCTCCAGGTATTCACATCGTTGTGTAGGATTCCCCCCTACCTTGCACTGGAGTTGGTCTGTGTGACCAATAGAGCATGGTAGAACTGATGGTATGCTGTTTCTGTGAGTGGGTTATTAAAGACGTCGGCTTCTGTTTAGGTCCTTCTCTTTCTTGGGTTTCTCACTTGGGGAGAAGCCTCCTGCTTCCTTGTAGCTGCCGTGTGGAGCCTCTGGCAAGCAGCCAGTGAGCACCCGAGGCCTGCCTACAACCATGTGAGTAGAGTGCTTATGGGAGTGTTTCTCTTTAAGGCCTTGCGGCAGTGGGGACATTTAAGTTGGGCCCTGTCTCGCCGATCACCGAACCCAGGGTAGGCAAGGCCCAAGCAGGGAAGCAGGAAGATGAGAGGAGCCGTAGGAACTGCAGACATCCTTTATTTGCTGGTGGCCGTTGCTGCAGCAAGTCAAACATGCTTTATTCTCTAATGGTTGACTCTGATACAAGCACTGTTTCAGGTATTGCTTATATAGGTATATGGTAGAACTGAAGGGGTCTCAAAGAGTCAGACACGACTGAGCAACTGAACTATATAGGCATACAGAACGAAGGTGGCTCGTGGCAAAGTGAGTACATCATGATGTGTGTGTGCATTGCTATAAATGATCTCAGCTGTTACTGAACCATGCAAAGTCATTGTTTACAGAACGTGGGGTGAGAGCGAGAGGCTGTGGGGCAAGAGAGCCTGACCATTGCCATCTTGGCTAATTTCTATCACCCTACAGGCCCTAAAAGTTGCAGAGGAGTTTTTCAGGAGAAGTGAGACAGGGGACTTCAGGTAGAAACCTGTCATCATAAATGTTGTGAATTTTATGACAGGCACTAATTATGTAAATAGTCCTAAGAAGTTACGGAATCATAAAGTTAGAAATGATCCAAGTGTTTATATCTCACCACTCCCCAAGAGGCGATTCTGAATAAGTTGAAATGTTTGCAGTCTCAGGAATAGAAAAAGAACTTCAAAGCAGCGTGGATTATAAAAGGGAATTGCTTGGTGTGTGCGTGCTAAGATGCTTCAGTTGTGTCCCACTCTGTGCGACCCCATGGACTTTAGCCTCCAGGCTCCTCTGTCCATGGGATTCTCCAGGCAAGAATGCTGGAGTGGGTTGTCATGCCCTCTTCAAGGGGATCCTCCCAACCCAGGGAATGAACCCCACGTCTCTTACGTCTCCTGCACTGGCAGGCAGGTTCTTTACCACTTGCAGCAACTGAGAAGCCCAAATCCATTCTGATGGGCCCCATTTAGGGCACATATGCATCCTCCCTTCACACCAGCCACTGTGGCCAGAGGAACAGCATTTGCTGATTGATTTAAGCTGTGTTATTGCATCTCCCAAGGGGGCAGGTGTCAGCTGATTGGATTGGGCCAGTCAGGGCCCACAGTAAGCTGAGGCTGGAGCCTCTTCCATTATATTACATTCGGGAAGGGTGATGGTGGGGATGAAGGGGATGGATGCTCATCAAGACTCGCTGCCGCCTCAACCTGGATACGTGTCAAGCGGGCAGAGGCGCCACTTGCTCATGGGTGATTGGGGACCCGTCTCAGGCCAACCACAGTGCTTGGTATTTTAGCTAATCATCTCTAGTTCATAATAAGAGTCTTTTGAGGTAAGTCATATTCTGTAACTGAAAAAAACAGACTCAGAGAAAGTATCTCGACCAAGGCTGCACGTCCAGCAAATGGATGAACCAGGAGTGGAACCGGGCATGTCTGCTTGCAGAGACTGAGCTTTTATCTATTATGTCCTGATGTCCTAGGAGAGAGCTGCTGCCATGTTGGGAGAGTTTTGATTGTTAGGTCTGGTGTGGGAGTGGAGATGTGGTTTGGTTGATCTGTTTAATAATGTAAAGCTGAACCTACCTCCTGGTGAAACTCCTCTGTATTTTATTCCAGTTCTGAGGTCCAGAGCAGTGGTTTTCAGGCCAGCAGGGCGTCACTTCCAGAGATGATCCTTTAGCATATACAGGTTTGGGAACTCCTACTTTAGAACATGGGCTTCCCAGGTGGCCCTACTGGTTAAGAGCCCATCTGCCAGTGCAGGAGACATAAGAGACTTGGGTTCCATCCCTGGGTTGGGAGGATCCCCTGGAAGATGGCATGGCAACCCATTCCAGTATTCTTGCCTGGAGAATCCCTTGGACAGAGGAGCCTGGCAGCCTGCAGTCCATAGGGTTGCAAAGAGACACGACTAAAGCAACTTAGCACGCACGCCTGCACTTTAGAACGTAACCAGCTTCTTCTCTCTTCCATGTCACAAATCTTGAAATATTTAAGACTGTTTCATCCCCTGTGGCTGTTTGCCTCTTCAGGTTCCTGTGTTGTGCTTCACAGTTGAGATTTCAGAATCAGAAAGACTGTGTTCAAACTCTCCTCTCTGTTGTTTATAAGTCATATATTTCAGGGGAGTTTCTTATTATCCCTAAGCCTTAGTTTCCTTATTTGTAAAATGGGAATAATCAGTCTGTATTTTTTTAAAAAAGTGTTGCAAGGGAAAAGTTTAAAAAGCATGTGGCATTTCTTAGCATGATCCTGGCACACACAAAGGGTTCAATGGATATTACTAGCTGTTAATAATGATTAAAGTCCCCTGCTCCTCTAGCTCTTTTTAAAATTGTATTTTCAAGATCTTTTTTACCCCTCGTTTTTGGTGCACTTTAATTTGCCTCTTAAAATGCAATTTCCCTGCATTTTCTTTAGAAAAGTGGGTAGTGGTATGGGGTAGGTAGATGTTAGCACACAACTCTAGGCATCTGACCATGTCAGCAAACGGTAGGACTGTGTCTTCCTGTGGTCTGAGTGTGACATTTCCCTACATGCAAATATCCTCCCAGATATTCAACATCTGGGAATTTCCCATCCTTGTGTAAGTTCTCGTCTCTTGGGAAATTTATCAGTGGACAGTTACAGAAATATCTGGATTATTCAAGATTTTTTTGGACATTCTTTGGCTTATTTTCAGGCCTAAGCTGTGTTTGGAGGCATAGTATGAGAGTTTCATCATCAAAGTAGGTTGTTTCCAAGGCCACTGTGATCTGCTTTCTCTAATGTAGATCTGTCTGCATTTTCCTCTGCAGCAACCGTGATGACTGACTGTAAGGGATATGTCCTCTCCAGAAGAGTGCATTGCCATTTACGTAAAATGCAAGTGTGTTTTAGTTCCATTTATTTTTATTTCTTGATCCTCAAATACATGTTTACTTGATGTGTCCATGTGAATGAGCTTTCTGTGAAACGCCTGTAAGACAAGAGCGTGACTATTGAGTCCTGATGGGGATAGTGCCCAGCTGGCCCTCGCTGAGGCCTGAGGGTGTGGGTGATGCTTCACGCTGAGGAGATGGGAGTGGAGTGTCCTTCTATGGTGGGCCGTTCAGGGCCGTAAAGCCTTCACTGAAGACCATGAAAGTGCCAGGAGGCTACCAGTTTCAGTCAACTAATCGGGGCCTTTACAACTGGCCTTAAAATTTCTTGTAATTTTGTTTATGGTCTCATAATAATATGAAAGCAGTTGTGCTTACTAAGGGCTGTGTAGGTAGTCTGTCCTCCTTGGCCCAGATGCAGGAGTAACAGTCCAGTTTCATGTAGCACAAATGTGTTCTGAGGCACAGTCTTTGATTCAAATGTTAGGAAACAGGTACTTTTACAGAAATAAAAATTCCCAATACCAGCTTCCCTTGGGCTTCCCTGGTGGCTCAGACAGTAAAGAATCTGCTTGCAATGCAGGAGACCCAGGTTTGATCCCTGGGTCGGGAAGATCCCCTGGAGAAGGGAATGGCTACCCACTTCAGTATTCTGGCCTGGAGAATTCCATGCACAGAGCAGCCTGACGGGCTACAGTCCATGGAGTCGCAAAGAGCTGGATGCAACTGAGCAACTAACACTTTCCCTTTTTTTCACCAGCTTCCCTTATTCTAACAACTAGAGGAGAAAAACTGTTGAGAGCGACATTTCAAAAAATGTTTTAACAGACTGTTAATCATTCTCAAATCCAATTTCATGTCTCCTTCCCCAGTTCCTTGAAGAAATGAAATGAAAAACAGATTAACGTATTTGAATTGAGGTGAAAAAAAAATATCAGACATTGGTGGTCTGAAATTTAGTGTTTTGGTGACTACCAGAGGAACATGTTCCCTTGTTCGGGGTCACTGATACATTATTTAAAACTTATTTTTAGTAAGGATCATACTGTGAGTGAGGTATTACTCTCAGCAGTAGCACTTCAAAGATTTATTTCTGAGAACACTACAGTCTAATGCACTGGTCGCCTTAGGAACAGATCACTTGCTTTAGTGCAGACTAGGTGCCAAGTGGAGGGAGCAGGAAGGGGATCTGAATCCAAAAGGACTGGGGAAAGCTTTGGAAAGAAGAGAGAACTAGTGCAGGGGTTTAAGGATAGATAGTTTTCCAGGCAGAAGGAATAGGATATACAGACATTTTTAGATGTGAGAGAACATGACATATTCAAAGATGTAATTAAATAGTTTAATATTGTTAGAGATTAAAATATGAGGGGGAAGTGACTAGAAATTAGGTTAGACAGATGGGGAAGAGCCAAATGTTAAAAGGTCTGAATGCCATGCACAGGAGTTAAAATCTTTATCTCAGTGGTAATGGGAGCTACTGAATAATTTTGCATAGAGGACTATAGATCACTGTGTTTGCAATGTAGAGCTTGGAAGGGGAGAGCTTAGAAGTAAGGAGATCATTGGTGCAGGCTGGATGATGTTGACCTAAGTGGGTGCAAAGGTCATGGAGATGGGAACAAATGGCCAGTTTGGAGATATGAAGTGGATTGGACAGACTTAGGATATGATTGGGTGTGAGACATAAGGACATGCTTGTCCTTGCAGACTGGTTTGTATGAGTGGGTAATGGAGCAGGGGGTTATTATTAGATAGAAAAAAAAGAAAGAGGAACAGGAAATTAAGAAAAAAGAACAGGAATGAGGTAGAAGGTAATGGGTTTGCTTTTATACATTGATATCTTTGAGGTGCTTGTTGGACAAACAGAATTGTCTATCGATAGCTGTGTATTTGAAGTTTAGGAGAGAGGTGTATGTTTGAGAGCTATCAGGATATAGAATATAGTTGGAATATAAGCATAAATGAGAATTCTCAGGCAAAATGTGTAGAGTGACAAGAGGAGGGCCAAGGGAGAAGGACCTAAGGAGTACCGACACTAAGGGGGATGTGAAAATGTATTCCTACAAAGGAGACCAAAAAGGGTCAGCAAGAGAGGGGTAAGAGACCCAGGATAGAGAGATGCTACAAAATCCAAAGGAGAAGGGAATGCCCTTTTGGCAGATGAGTATGCCAGACATTGTGGAAAGATTTAAGATGGGGACCAAGAAGTAGCCTGGAAACTTGAGTTATGCAGGAGCATAAGCTGTGCAGGTTCAGTGAATCTGAGAGGGCAGCTGTCAGGCTGCAGAGCAGCGAGGAGTAAGTGGGAAGGTAGAAAGTGATATGTGGAGAACATTCTCTTAAGAATTTTGGATGCGTAAGAAAGAAGAGAGAAATACACTACACCCATTTCCGACGAGGTCAAGGGAGATTATTGTTTGCATTTTTAAATGAGAGAAATTTAAACATGTTTATATGCTGAGAGAAAGGCAATATGGAGAGGAAGTCTAAAGAATCTGGGAAGAGAGGACAGTCAATGCAGCAGGTTCTAGAATAGTGTTTCTGAAAGTCTTGTTTGGGGGCAACAGTATCAACATCACCTGAAACTTTTTTAGAAGAGTAAATTTTCAGCCCCTGTTGAATCAGAAACTCTGGGTTTGCGGCCCAGCAGCCAGAGTTTTAACAAGCCCTCCAGGTGATTCTGATACACCCTCAAGTCTGAGAACTCCTAGAGGGAAGGGCTTCCCTGGTGGCTCAGGTGGTAAAGAATCTGCCTGCAATGTGGGAGACCTGGGTTCGATCCTTGGATTGGGAAGATCCTCTGAAGAAGGGAATGACTACCCACTCCAGTATCCTGACCTGGAGAATTCCATGGAACTGTATAGTCCACGGGGTTGCAAAGAGTCGGACACGACTGAACGACTTTCACTTTCACTGTTCAAAGGGAAGGGAGAGGGGTGCGATCCAGAGCCCAGGTGGGTACACACACCTTACGCAGGAAAGGAAGTATCTCTGTAGGATTCAAGTGCAAATAGATTCTTGGTAAATGGTTGTGAAGTTGCTTCTGATTGAATAATTTTTCTTTTAGAAATAGAAAGTAGCTTTGTCTATGAAAGATTCCAGGATAAGAGTAGGCTTAATTGAGTCTATCCTAATGTGATACCCATTTAAGTTTTGAAAGTGTTGCCTTATAGTTGAACTAGAATATGATTAATCTGAAGCTAAAATATAACTTTATTCTTTTTCTCCTTGGATCTTACTCCTGGCCATTTCTTACGGGAGCAAGCTGTTTTGCTTATTGGTTTCTAATTCCTTCCAACCAGAACTGTTCCTATCACACCATGTGTTTGGAAACTATGTCTTTAGGTGTTTGGGGTTTTTGTTTGTGATTTCAATGGGGCTTTTACAATATTGTCTTAGTCATTGGATACTCTGGGAGGTTGCTGAGATCACATCACTCAGAACCAAAATAAAGATGAAAACAAGTAAGGATCCATCATATCAATAAGAGATTGACAGATGTTACTAACAGCTTCTTCTTATAACATTCTCACATAGAAGGTTTGAAATGATCAAGAGAAAAGCAGGACATATATCTTAAAAAGAAAAGCCAAACAATTAAAAAATCTATGAGTGTCTGGTCAAGGGTCCAGGTGGCCCATATAGGCTGAACTTTTGATCTCATGAAAAGGTGGTTGCCATTTCATCTTATGACTTCAATATTATGAAGGACTTTGACAAAGAAGCATCATTTTGACATGCCCAATTCTTATAAAAAAATAATGAAAGTGAAGGTGAAGTCGCTCAGTTGTGTCTGACTCTTTGTGACCCCATGGCCATGGGATTCTCCAGGCAGGAATACTGGAGCGGGTTGCCATTTCCTTCTCCAGAGGATCTTCCTGACACAGAGATCGAACCCAGGTCTCCTGCACTGCAGGCAGACTCTTTACTATCTGAGCCATCAGGGGCTCTCAATCTGCTGTAATTAGCCATTAATTTTCTTTTGCTATTACATTTTGAAGAATGCATTTATATTCTAATCTAGGCACAGAATCCCTTAAGGGTGAGAATTTGAAAAGTTACAACTGAAAATAATGTCCTGAAGGCCATGGCAAAATAAGGAAGGGGAGAGATGTTATGTCTATTATTAATAGATCTTCATTGCCGAGTGTTCTCATCTGGTAGGGGAGCAGGGTCATGTTGGGGCATCATGTACCATCATGCAGAGCACCAGCACTTTAGAAATTGTTGTAAGAAACACCTGACTACATCCCTCATGGTGTGACTACAAAAAGAGAATTCCTATTTCTGAGTGGAATACAACACTCCTCAAAGCAAGTCTAGTGTGATTTTTTTTTTTTTGAATCTTTGTCTGATTTTTTTGCTCATCCTATGGAATAAATAAATTTTCTTAATATTATAAAAATAATTGATATAGACTGTGCACATTTTCCCATAGTATCTGAATTATTAATAAATATGAAGTAAGTGGGCTTAAATGTGTGTGTGTGCGTGTGTGTGTTAGTTGCTCAGTTGTGTCTGACTCTTTGCGACCCCATGGGGTGTAGCCCACCAGGTTCCTCCATCCATGGGATTTTCCAGGTAAGAATACTGGAGTGAGTTGCCATTTCCTCATCCAGGGGATCTTCCCAACCCAGGGATCAAACTCGGGTCTCCTCCATTGCCCACAGATTCTTTACCATCTGAGCCACCAGGGAAGCCCAAGTGGGCTTTGGAGACAGTTAATTTTTAAAACTTTGTTACATTGAGATTTCTTTGGTATAGTATTTAACTTATTATACTTTTATTGTAATGTCAGGTCAGCCTTCAGAATGGTATTTTGATTGTTTCCTATTTGATCAGAAACTGAGAAAATAAATGCCACTTTTATTTAAATCTAAGTGTGATCCTGTCATAACAGTAATTAAAACCCCCACTGCTTTCAACGATGGTAATTCAGTATTACCAAAAACATTTTAAAGGAGAATATGTGTGGATTAGGAGAAAGTCACAGCTCTACAGACCTCCTGTAAAGAAGACACCACAGTGCTTAGAGGCCCTGGGAGTATGAATTGTGCCCCAAATCCCTTGAAGCAGGACCTAGAGTCTTCTACCCAAGCCTGCCTCCAAGACATGTGCATAGAAGCAAAAGTTCTTTTGAGTGAGAGGGAAAAAATGAAAAGAGAAAAATAATATCAAAATCTTCTTTTATGCAACAAGTTCCATGTGATCATTTCCCAAGTTAAAGGACCCTTCCTAACTTTAAATCTAACCATAAACAATTTTATTGGAGCCAGAACGTACACATGCTTTTAATATTAACACTAAAGGATCTTGCTTAGAAATGTCTGGCTTTTCTGTTTCTTTCTTTGCTTTTGTTATGGCAGGTTAGATTGAGCTTTTTCTTTCAGATCTGAAAGTTTTTTTTTTTTTTGCTCAGTACCTTGAACATTTGTGTTTATAAATGTTTGGCTTCTGACAGCTGTTTTGGGTTCAACTGTGTAAGGGACCCCTTAAATGTGAACCGCTTTGCAAGTGTTTATTCCCTTGAAACATTTCTAATGTAAATGTATATATATAGAAAAAGGATTCTGAAAGGTTCTTCATAGTTAGGTGTAATCTGTCCTGACAGGCCAGCAATTTTGATTTCTTACAGTGATTATGTCCTGGTTGTTTGTCCAGCCTGGGCTCCCAGAGCATGCCTAGGTACTTAGTTGACCACAGGGCATACAGTGGCAGCCCTAGATACTCATGGTTTGGCCTCTCGAAGGGGGCAGAGCCTCTGGACACAGGCCTGGCCCCATGGGCATCCTACTAGTACTTGGTATACTGTTGTTACTACCCATCCAGAATCTCACCATTTATTTGGCTATGTGTTCATTCTATATTCAAAAGTTTATCAAGTACCTGCCGTGAACCAGGTGTTCCAGATGTCAGACATAGAAGTCTGAGTCAGACAAGGTTCCTATCCTCTTAGAGCTAAAATTGTAGCATAAACACCATAGGATGGTTCAGATTAGAGGTTGGCTGATTTTTCTATAAAGAATCAGGCAGTAAATAAATATTTTAGGCTTTCTGGTCTTTGTTATAACTATTCTACTCTGTCCTTGAACACAAAAGCAGCCATAGACAATATGTAAGTGAATGGGCAGGGCTGAGCATCAATAAAACTTTATTTACAAAACAGGTAACTGGTGTATCAGATAACGGCAGCAATTCCGTGGGGCAACATCCATAACACAGTCTGTACTAGGATTCTGCCTTCCAGACTGGAAGGCATTGCTCCAGTCAGCATCCAGCAGCCGTAGAAAGTAAGTGCATTTCTCACCTTTTGCTGGTTATTGCAAAATGACTGACTGCTGCATTTGTCATGTTCTTGAAACTGTTTCTCTGCCTTTGGATTTAATAGGTTTTCCCAAAGTCCTCAGTTAGGAAGTATCACCCTGATTTGCTCTACATGTCATAAGTGTGTGACAAGCAGGAAAGAAATAGGCAAACTCGGGTCCAGACGCTGAACTTGGAAGGAAGCATTTAATTCTGGCTCTCTCTTCTGCTTGGCAGTGAATGATTCTTTGTGACACTGTGGACTGTAGTCCGCAAGGCTCTTCTGCCCATGGGATTTCCGAGGCAACGATACTGGAGTGGGTTGCCATGCCCTTCTCCAGGGGATCTTCCTCACCCAGCCACAGACATCCCTCCCGTGGGAGGACTTCCATTTACTCTGTGTGTAACCTTTCACCTCATGCCTGGAACTGTGGAGGAAACAGAACTCAGATTTTCCCCTCAGGGAGTACACAATCACAGAGGTCAAAGAGATGAAGTAAATTCATACCTTCTTTTCCCAATGTATTTGACCACCTATCACATACATGCAAGGAAGGTGGAAAGACAAAGACACAGGCCTTGTCCTAGAGAAGTTCACAGTAAAGTGAACGAGAAAGTAATGCACAGCAAAATGCAGTCAAATGATTCAACCCAAGATAGAAACCACACTGCTTTGGTTGCTGAGTTCTCTTCTCTCTACGTGATTCTGAAGGCTGCCCAGAGTGCCGTGTATACTCATGGGTGAGGCATGTTACAGTATCATCTCCATTTATAGATGGAGAGACTGAGGCGCAGAGAGCCCAACCCCACAGCTGGTGAGCATCAGGGCTAGCATATGAGCTCATGCTTCTTCCAACCTCCAGACCCTGAAAGGTAATTCTGCTCTTTAGAAGAACATATGCTGATGAGTAACATCCAGAGATTGAACTTTCTCTTTGGCCCCCCCGCCCCCACAAAAGAGTCTTGTAACAGTGTTTTTGATTTTTAGCAAAAATATGACTACCCCCTGGATAGTGAACACTGAATGAGAGGCAGTCTGGCGGCCGGGCTCTGGACCAGGCCCACAGATGTGTTGTTTGGCCAACACAGGTTTTTTTTTTTTTTTTAAGACATCTGAATTTGGACACTGTTAGTTTCCTAGGGCTGTAAAGCAAAATACGAAAACAAAGTACCACAAACTGAATGGCTTAAAACAACAGAAGTCGATTCTCGCACAGTTCTGAAGAATAGAAGTCTGAAATCACCGTGTCAGCAGAGGTGGTGCCTTCTACGGGTTCTGAGTGTGAGGCTGTCCCATTCCTCCATCCTGGTGGCAGCAGACCATGCTTGGTGCTCCTTGGCTTGTATCTGCATTCATCTAACTTCTGCCTCTATCTGCACATGGAGCTCTCCGTGCGTTCCTCTTCATACAGCCTTCTGACAAGGTGCACGATTCGTATTGGATTAGGGGCCCCTCGACTCTGTGAGCTCATGTGAACTAATTCACCCACAGTGGCACGTATCCAAAGAAAGCACATTCTGAGGTCCTGGTGGTTGGTCCACGGTCCAGCATGTCTTTTTTGATGAGAGCATGATTCCACCCCTAACAAATACTTTTAGATAGGACAGAACTTCCCTCTTCACCCCCCACTTCACTCTCCTTCATCTCCTCTAGAACAGATTCACAGACCTCTGTTGCTTCTGGCCTACTTGGGCATCTGATTTGACTGTTTCTGCCCTCAAGGTGTTTGTTTGGTGGTGTGGTGGTTGTTTCAGAGAAGGGTTGAATGCCAGACTTTTAGTCATCTAGATTTCCTTCACTAGGAAGCTGGGTTTATTCTTTTCACTAAAGACTGTTGCTATCCTCTCATGGAGCAGAAAGCCACATTTCATAACAGGGAGGTCTGGATTATTACAATAGCCATATACTTTTTTTTTTTTAATTCAGGTATACTTGATTTACAATGTTGTACCAATCTCTGCTGGACAGCAAAACGACTCAGTTTTACACAAATATACATTGTTTTTTTAAATATTCTTTTCCATTATGGTTTATCTCAGGAGATTGGATATAGGTCCCTATCTGTATGGTAGGACCTTGTTATTTATCCATTCTAAATGTAATAGTTTGCATCTACCCCAAATTCCCAGTCCATCCCTCTCCCCAGATCTATCTCCCCTTTGGTGACTGTAAGTCTAATGTCTGTGCATCTAGTCTGTTTTACAGATAGGTTCAGTTGTGCCATAATTTAGATTCCACATATAAGTGATATCATATGGTATTTGTCTTTCTTTTTCTGACTTAACTTCACTTAGTGTGATGCTCTCTATGCACCTACATTGCTGCAAATGGCATTACTTTGTTGTTGTTTTTTTAATGGCTGAGCGGTAGTCCAATGGGCACGTGTACCACATCCTCTTTATCTTTTCATCCGTCAGTGGGCACTTAGGTTGCTTCCATGTTTTGGCTTACAGTGAGTGAAAGTTGCTCAGTCATGTCCAACTCTTTGCAACCTCATGGACTGTAGCCTGCAGGGCTCCTCTGTCCATGGACTTCTCTAGGCCAGAATACTGGAATGGGTAGCCATTCCCTTCTCCAGAGGATCTTCCCAACCTAGGGAGTGAACCCAGGTCTCCTGCATTGCAGGCGGATATGTTATCATCTGAGCCACCAGGAAAGACTGGTTTACAGTAGCCAGATACTTGAAAGATACATGCCCACTGTGAGAGGGATGGGTACTTCATACTAGGCTGAACTGCCCTGAATTTGTAGGCCCTTTCCTAGGTGTTTCCCAGGAGAGAATTCTTCATGAACGTGGTAGAAAGAACTTTGCAGCATGGATCACCATCATTTGGTTTAGCAGAAGTCAGAGCTAACAGGAGGAAATGGGAGAGGAGACTGGGCTGCAGGAGCATAGGGGCGGTGTGGGGAGCAGTGCTAACGAGACACAAGACTCTTGGAGGGTAAGGCCATGCTGAGCTTCCCACAAGGCTTGTGGTAGACTAGCCATGCTCTGAAAGGCTGGACATGCCCTACCCTGGGGCATTCAGACTTTTGAAACAGTTTTCCCTTCCCTCCCCCACACTTAAACGTTTTTCCAGTAAAGATGATTCCTACTCACTCATGGAATAGAATGCCACACTCCATAAAAAGGCTCTTTAATTTTGAAAGACAAAGAATACCTGTAGGATCAAATCAACTCCGTAAGTGATTAAAATGATGAATGGTAACTGTTGTACTTCTTTTTTATAGGAACACGTAGGTGACTTTTAGTTTATTGCAATTCTGGTTCTACTAACTTTTAATTTGCCGGCACACATTAGGCAAACTTTTTTGAGCACCTACCATTATGTTGGATACCATGAGAGACATAAAGATGGATAAAGTATGATTCTTGCCCTAGAGGAGCTTATAAATTAGCGGAGAGAGACAGTGCATACCAACATAAATAATAGCACTGGGAGTGGGTAAGGGAACATATAAAGGTCCTCAATTTCTCTGGTTGTTCAGACTTAGATGATTTTACTGCATTGTTCACTGAGCCAGTATTTATGGAGCGCCATCATGAGCCAGGCCCGCTGCTTGTACAGGGGGTTTACCTGCAGTGGTAACGCCGAGCAGACTCCGGGGCCAGGTTGCCTGGGCTTGTGCTTGGCCCTGCTTCTCAACAGCCGTGTGACCTGAGGGAGGTGCTTAACCCCTCTTTGCCTCAGATTCCTTAATCTGTAAAGTGGGGATAGTATTAGTCTTTACTTCATAGGGTTTTGGTGAGGATTGAAGGAGCATATACGTAGACTGAGAGCGAGCCCATGTTGTAATATAGCATGACTCCTACCTTCCTTCAGAGGTGCTGATAACAAGCACCAGAGAAATAAAGGCACTATTACAAATTGTGGTAACTGGAAGGGCGTGAGAGAAAATATTATCAGGCAATGGAGAGAAAATTAAAGAGGAAACTAGATTTTTTGGTTGGGGTAGGCTGCTACACTGGTTGTATTTGAGCTGCCCTGAGCGGGTGAGCACGCAGAAGAGAAGTGGTTTGGAGAGGGGGGAGCTGAGGCAGATCTGATCTAGCAGAGCCTCATGGGCCATTTGAAGAAGTTTACATTTTATGTCAAAGCAGTAGGAAACCATTGAAAGGTATGAAATATGAGCGTGACCAGATCGAATTCGTGTTTTTAAAAAGATGATTCTGATACTTTTGAGTGGCTCCAAGAAGGCAAGAGTAGAAGCTGAGTCCAAGGCTGTTACAATCAGAGGAGACAGAAGATGGTGTTAACTAGGAGGCTGGCAGCAGGGATGGAAAGAAGTGAATACATTCAAGAGACTTTCTGGAAGCAGAATCATCAAGATTTGGATGGGCTGGATCCTAATTATTAGAGTCCAAACTCTGCACTCTTCTCACCACCCCATTGCCACTGAGCACTTTGTCCTTGCCCTCCAGCCCTCTGGAGTTGACAGTGGAGCTTCAGGTATGTGAACTCACTCACAGCTTCAGAAGCGTGTCTCCAACTTCTCACCCAGCAGCTAACATGCCTGTGACCTAGTAGTGGAGTGAAAACACAGCATAATCCTTATGATTTGAAATCCGATTTCCTTTCCTCTGCTTTTCAGGAGCTAGAGGTGAGGACAAGAAAGCAATCTGGTATCAGGGGACTTCCCAAGTGTCTCAGTGGTTAAGAATCCAACTGTTAATTCAGGAGATGTGGGTTCGATCCCTGGGTCAGGAAGATCTCTTGGAGAAGAAAATGGCAACCCACTCCAGTATTCTTGCCTGGAAAATCCCATGGACAGTGGAGCCTGATGGGCTACAGTCCATGGCGTTGCAAAAGAAAGGGACCCAACTTAGTGACTCAACAATAACAACACCAGGACTTATTAAGATATTTAAGGACATGGCCTGGGGTAATAACACCCTTGGATCAGTGGCCCCCGCTCACCTGTTTCAGTTGAAATGAGTCAGTGGCACCCAGAAGCCCTCTAAGACCAGCTGTCACCGGGGAAGGGAGTTCAGTGGTCACAGGAGACCATGCTGAGGACAGTATGCTGCTCATTTCAGCTAGGCTTTGCAGGCTGAGTCTCCTTCAGTCACTTACCAGCTATGTCACCTTGGACAGGTTCCTTAATCCTCCTAAGCTTGAGATTTCTCCTCTGAAAAGTGGGGTTAATGAAAGCTGCTTCACAGCATCATTTTAAGTATCATGGATCATGTAAGCCAAGAGCCCACCACATAGTAGCTTCAGGTTTTCCCTCAGGAAGAATAATGTAGTCTAATCAGACTAGAGTGTGTGTTTTGTTAATAGATTGTGTAAACTAAAATTGTGCAACAGCCAGTTTGGGTGCAACTAGGTGTTCAGATGAAACATTGACATTTTTATATGTTGTTTTAATAGTGCTTTATGATAAATGCCAACAAAATAATACTTTTTAGAGACACTTGGTTTTTACACACACTTTGAGAGGTAGTAAAATCTCCCATTAATGCTAATAGCATTCTGGCAGAGCGAAGACTTAGCGGTGTGACGAAAAGTAAGTTACCTTGCTCTTTTCTTAATGCAGTCTCAATTCTGAAGCAACACAAAGGAATGCTCTCCGTATTTATTCAGGGATTTGTGTGTGCGTTTGATAGGTACCATTTATCTCCAGCAGAGGAATCCACACTTCTGGCCTTTTTCCCTCCTCGGTTAGTTCGGATTTCCTCAAAACCCTTTGCCCTTTGAAGAGTTGCATGCTATTAAGTAAATGAACGGAGTATGTTTCTGGGCTCGTGCTGACAGATTTATGACAGGATGGCAAAGTCAGCAGGGAAAACAGGGTCAGGCACATACCCTGGCTGAGAAGCCTGGCTGATTCAGACAAGAGAGCTTTGCTTGTGCTTTTCCTCGGCGTAGTAGAGAGAGGTTTTGGCTGAGGCCTTGAAAGCATGTGTGCTAAAATAAGCTCTGTCATCATCTTTACTGGTGGAAGAGATGGGTGCAGTTGTTACATTATTGCTATGTTTTGTTATGTCCTATCTGCTGAATAGTATTAATGAATTATTGAGATTAATTTTCATAGTGACTCCATGTTAACTTCATCCCAGGCTCTCAATGTTTTAGTTGAAATGAGAACTTCTTCAGATCTATTCTTATTTCATCTTGCCTCCCCTTATGACTTAATGAAGATCATTCATAAGTACTTATATTTGGAGGAAGATGAGAGGTTCGTTTCCATAGTATTACGAGGGTAACACATTATTAACAATCAAATAATCAAAACCATCACAAATTGAGAAAACAATCAAAATTGCATGTTTTTAGAGGTTGCTTTAACAGGACACAGTAGCAGTCCCCGAAGTCTGGAAATCTCAGTTTTCTGATGGAGAATATTATCTTCCCTCGTGATCAGGGATGGGGAGAGGGAACACTTCCTCGACAGCCTGTGGAGACATCTTCCACGAGCCCTGGGAACTAAGCCTCTGTTAGTGACCAGCAAAAGAAAGAAACCTGAAGAGACCCAAACTTACAACATAGGAGGGACATGGGCAGCATAGAATTATTCATTAGAACATGGGAAATGTGTGTTTTGTGTCTACCACCTACATTTGTGGCAACATGGATCATTATGTCTGTTTTACCGGGGAGAAAACTCAGTTTCAGAAAGGTTGATTAACTTAAACAAGGTCACAAGAGATTAAAAGATGTCAGAGCCAGGATAGAAAGCCACGTATATCTGACTTCAGAATCCGTCCCTTCTGCTTTGCCCCATAGCAGTTTGTACAACATGTGTTGGTAACAAAATTTATTTGGCCTTGAATGACTTTCACCCTCCGCTTTGGATAGTGACCGTTTTGAGTGTAATTCAAGTTCTGAATGATTTTGGTGAAATGAGAAGTTCTCACTATTCCTTCTTAAAAAAGGAGTGGGAGCCTCGAAGGAGGATGGCCATTTCAGCTGTCTGATGAAGGGCATTTCAGGCAGAAGACACAGTGTGGCTAAGGTGCAAAAGTGAGAAAGGTGCAGGCTTAGTCAGAGAAGGAAGAGTAGTTCATTTTGAGGCGATCTGAGCGCATCGAGAGGTGAGGCTTTTAGGCCAGGACCTGGGAAGCGGAGGAAAGCCATTTCTGAAGAGAGGATTAAGGTGCTCAGAGCTGTGTTCTAAGATTGTCCTGACAGCAGTGCATAGACTGGAGTGGTGTTGAAATAAACCGAGGAACAAGTGACCTTTTCCAGAGAACCTGTTAAGGAGCTCGAGAAATCTGGGTTTTCATTTACTGCGTTCAGGAAACGTTAACTTTGTCACAGATGTTTCCCAGAGGTATGAATACATACCTCACTCTACTGGTTCAGAATGCAAGGTTTAGGGGGAGTTAAGAAACACCCTTAAGCCACAAGGTAGATGCTTAAAAATGAAACATTGCCTCAAAGTGTGGCATAAGCAGTGAAAATATGAAGACATTAGTTCATGCTATTCTTCCTGCCTGTTGCCTTATACCAACCATTCCACCGAAATGATTTTTTCTATGGCTGTGTGGCTAAATTAGTCACAAATGGAATTATTCAAGGAATGATGCATTTACTTTGCATTTAATGCTCTGTCATGACCGCTCTGTTTAGGTCTTTGATCTCTGTTGCTTTAATTAAGAAGAAATTCTTGAATTATGCCTGGCCCTGGTCTGAGGGCCCCAGGAAGTCTGTGTCACACAGTAAGCAGGTCACTGGTGAGCCCACTAGATGAACTAAGTCTGTGTTACAGATGCTTCAGCACCCTTCGTAGTAGGTACATATAGATACCAGATGTGGTCACAGACCAACCTTTCTTGCTTCTCAGACTGAAGCAATTCACAGTACAGCAGATTTCCTTTCAGGGACAAGCCCAGGTTTCCATAAATGCCGCTATGTATGCTATTGACCTTCCCCCGGACAGCTTCTCCATAATCACTCAACAGGTATTGATCACCAGCTACGTGCCTGACATTATCTTAGGAGTTGATGGACGAAGTTCCACCTATGAAAATTGTGTTCAGAATTTCGAACTTCTTTCCAGTTCATTGATCTTGCAACTCGTTCCCAATTTTAAAAACAAACACACGAAAAAGACTTCCAGAAGCATTGAGTCATATTTGAAATGGGTGTATTCCTGACAGTGAAATAAAGAGGTTTAATAATACAGAGAATATAGTACTAGGATATTGTATAAGAATTATGATGCAATAAACACCTTTCATCCTCTTTATTCTCTCAAATATCATTCATCACCTGACAATGACAAGGAGAATGAGAAATAGAACTGATGAGACCAACAGTCACCTACAACACCAGTCTACCAGCAGTGAAGACAGAGAGCCTTCGGAGGTCTGACGGCTACATTCATAGGGGAGAGTTTTGTGAGACCCAGGAGCCTATAGTAAAGGCTGCCAAAGAGAAGCAGGCAGATTTCCTGCAGAACTCGGGAAAGGCTCAGAGATTGAAGAAGCCAGGTGCTGAGAAGGATGAGCTGATATGGAGGACTTGAAAGAGAAGCAGTGTTTGAGAGGCTGCATAAGATCCTCCCCTCTCTCCCTACAACCCAGGGTGGAACCCCCTCGTGCACACAGTTAAGGTTTCTGGAGCAAGCCCCAGACCCCAGCTGCAGGATAGGTTTTGAGGGTGAGGAGAAAATAGGGACACTAGATTAACTAAAAGTTTTTTTCCCCAAGGTTAGATCCTTAGCAGTCAGGTTTAAGCAGAATTAAAAAAAAAAAAAAAAAAAAAATCTATGTTTAGAAAAGAGGTTACAAGGAAACAACCTGTAATTGTAGTTCCTAGTTGGAAAACTCTCAGTGATTTTTTTCTTTTTTCCTTTTTCACATTTTGTTTAATATGTATATATTATTTTCATGCTAAAAACTGCTACATAATGCAGGAAAAATAATAATTGTGATAAGGAAGAAAGAGGAAAATGGTTGTCAAGATGTAGTGAATGTGCTCCTGATAAACTTTATTTTTTAGAGCAATTTTAGGTTCATGGAAAAACTGGAGAGAAAGCGTAGGTTTTTGTATACCATTGTCCCCACACGCGCACAATCTCCCACGACTACCATCCGCTCGCAGTGGTCCATTTGTTCCAGTCCGTGAACTGGTACTGACACATCCTTAGGGTTCAGTCTCAGTGTTGTGCGTTCTGTGGGCTTGGACAGATGTTTAATAGCATGCATCCACCAGTGTAGCATCACACGGGGCAGAGTCACTGCCCTCAAAATGCTCTGTGTCCTCCTGTTCATCCTTCCCTCCCCATTAGCCTCTGGCCACACCGATCTTTTTATTGTCTCCATAGTTTTGCCTTTTCTAAAATGTCATAGTTGAAATCATGATGTTGCTTTTTCAGATTGGCTTCATCACTTAGCAAGTAATACACATTTAACTTTCCTCCGTGTCTTTCACGACTCGATAGCTCATTTCTTTTTAGCACTGAATATTTTCTTTTCGGGATGTACCACAGTTTGTTTATTCACTCACCTACCAAAAGACATCTTGGTTGCTTTCAGGTTTTGGCAGTTATAAAACTGCATTTTATATGATTCTATTTTCTCTCCTCTTAGCATATCCATTAAATGTCTTTTAAAGCTGCATTTTAGTGGTTGCCCTAGAATTTGCAATATACGTTTACAACCAATCCAAGTCCACTTTCAAATAACTCTATACCATTTCATGGGTAGTATGTGTACCTTATAACAACAAAATAATCTTTTTTTCTCCTTCCTGTTCCTTGTGTAATTGTTGTCATTCATATCATTTATATATAAGCATATATATATAATTGAATGTATTGTTGCTATTATTTTGAACAGGCTTTTGTTAAATCAATTAAAAATAAAGATAAAAGGGTTAAAAAAAATTTTTTTACCTTCTGAAAGTGAAAGTGGAGAGTGAAAAAGTTGGCTTAAAGCTCAACATTCAGAAAACGAAGATCATGGCATCCAGTCCCACCACTTCATGGGAAATAGATTGGAAACAGTGTCAGACTTTATTTTTCTGAGCGCCAAAATCACTACAGATGGTGACTGCAGCCATGAAATTAAAAGACGCTTACTCCTTGGAAGGAAAGTTATGACCAACCTAGATAGCATATTCAAAAGCAGATACATTACTTTGCCAACAAAGTTTCGTCTAGTCAAGGCTATGGTTTTTCCTGTGGTCATGTATGGATGTGAGAGTTGGACTGTGAAGAAGGCTGAGCACCGAAGAATTGATGCTTTTGAGGTGTGGTATTGGAGAAGACTCTCGCAAGTCCCTTGGACTGCAAGCAGATCCAACCAGTCCATTCTGAAGGAGATCAGCCCTGGGATTTCTTTGGAAGGAATGATGCTAAAGCTGAAACTCCAGTACTTTGGGCACCTCATGCGAAGAGTCGACTCATTGGAAAAGACTCTGATGCTGGAAGGGTTTGGGGGCAGGAGGAGAAGGGGACAACAGAGGATGAGATGGTTGGATGGCATCACTGACTTGATGGACGTGAGTCTGAGTGAACTGGGAGTTGGTGATCGACAGGGAGGCCTGGCGTGCTGCAATTCATGGGGTCGTAAAGAGTCGGACACGACTGAGCATCTGATCTGATCTGATTCGATTCTTCAGTGCTCTTCCTTTTTCATGTAGGTCTGAGTTTCCAACGTATATCATTTTCCTTTTCTGTGAGAACTAATGTTTCTTGTAAGATGGGTCTACTGGAAACACATCCCCTCAATTTTTTTTTGTCTGAGAGAGCCCTTATTTCTCCTTCACTTTTGAAGGCTAATTTCATAGAGTACAAAATTCTAGGTTGGTATTTTTTTTCCCCTCTCAATATTTTAAGTATTTCACTTCACTATCTTATTTTCATGGTTTCTAAGAAGTCAAGTGAGTTCTTTTTCTTATTCCTCTATAGGTAAGGTTCTTTTCTCTTCTGATTCTTTCAAGTTTTTTTTTTTCCCTTTATCTTCGATTTCTGAAGCTTAGATGTGATACCTTAAGGAGTAGGTTTTTTGGACATTTATCCTGCTTGGGCTCTTTGAGCTTCTGGGGCTGTGGTTTGGTGTTTGACATTTAATTTTGGGGAAATTCTCAGTCATTATTGCTTCCAATATTGCTTCTGTGTCCTTCTCTCTTCTCCTGGTGTTCCCATCTCACGTATGTTATACCTTTTATGGTTGCCCCATAATTCTTGGATAGTCTATTCTATTTCTCTCCTTTGCTTTTGCATTTTGGAAGGTTCTTTTGTCATATCCTCATATTCAGAAATATTTTTTTCTTAATTATGTCTGTCAAAGGCATTCTTCATTTCTGTTACATTGGTTTTAATCGCTAGCATTCTGTTTTGATTCTTTTAGAGTTTCCATCTCTCTGCTTACAATATCTATCTATTCTTGTATGTTACCTACTTTTCCCATTAAAGCCCTTTAACATATTAATCAGTATTTTGAAATTTATGGTCTGATAATTCCAAAATTTGTACCATACCTAATTTTGGCTCTGATAACTGTTCAGTCTGTTCAAGCAGTGTTTTTTTTGCTTTTTATTATGCCTTGTCATTTTTTGTTGAAATGTTGACGTGATGTAGTGGATAAAAGGAACTGCTGTCAATAGGCCTTTCATAAAGTATGAGGGACTGGGAAGTGTCCTGCAGCCCTGTGATTTTTAAAAAGACTCTATTTTTGGTTGCAGAATCTTCATTGTGGTGGCTCCTCTTGCTGCAGAGCACAAGCTCTGTAGGGTGGGCTTCGGTAGTTGTGGCACATGGGCTTAATTGCTCTGAGGCATGTGGGATCTTCCCAGACCAAGGATCGGACCTGTGTCTACTGCATTTATTGGTGGATTCTTATCCACTGCGCCATCCGGAAAGTCCCTGTAGCCCTGTGATGAGGTCTCAGCCTTTTGGTGAGCATGTACCCTGGGCTGTGGACCTCGCCAGTGCTCTTCAGTTTTATCCCCTCTCTCAGGTGGGACAAGATGGCTGAATTATTCAGCCAAGTTGGAGTAGGATATTTCCCTTCCCGAGGTCACTTATTCTCTGATAAAACCCCAGGAGGATAGGTTCTGGTAAATAGTTTCTCCCAAGGCCAGGCCTTGTAAAGAACAGAATTCTGTGGTGTTTATCAAAACGGTTCCTTTTGCCCTCCCTCTGCCGGAAACCTGAAAGGGTTTTTCCCAAGTGCTCACTGTGAGGCTCTGGTTGAGCTCTGGGAGGTAAAACTCACAAAGGTGTGGGGTCCTCTACCCCTGAGTCCCACTCGAGTTTTTCACTCTCAGATTTGTCTGCACCGAGCTTCCGGCAATTTATCAATTACAGTTTGGGTTTTCTGTGCCAGCGCTGGTTTTCATGGAGGTTTCTGCTTGAGGGTTTCTGTTTCCTGTAGGTTGTGATTCTCTGTATCTATCTTTCCAGTTTGGGGGCAGCTGTCTGCCCTATGACCTCACTTCTCTGAGAGTTTTCCGCAGAATCATTAAATTTTCATTTGTTCAGCTTTTTACTTGCTATTAGGATGGAGTGGCAACCTCTAAGCTCCTTACATGCTGAGCTGGAAACTGGAAGTCTCATCCGATTTTTAAAACAGGGTTTTGGACCCTTTTATTTTCCTGAACAAAATGCCAGCAGCAGGACTTGCATAGGCATGCCGTGGTTTCTAGTCTT
Organism: Bubalus bubalis; assembly: GCF_019923935.1. NCBI lineage: Eukaryota > Metazoa > Chordata > Mammalia > Artiodactyla > Bovidae > Bubalus > Bubalus bubalis. The sequence continues at coordinate 49,753,740 of NC_059161.1, read as the reverse complement.
ATAAGAATTTATAAAGAAGGGCTTCATGTCTTATCCAGTAAGCCCCCTGTGACTCTTGTACATTTAAAGTAAAATCCCAGTTTCTGGCAAGATCTGAAACTGTAGCTTTTTGGGTTTTGTCACATATTTAAAACATCATACCAGAAGTAAGCCCATGAGAGGCATTATTATATATTAAGGGCTACTGTGATTTTTTTTGCTCCCATGGATGTTTCTAGAAACCTAGTGAAACATTGAGATGATTGGTTTTGCAGCTGTTGAGGTCAAACCTTAGCCCAAGATTTTGTGTGTCTGTTTTCTCTTTACCGTTCATCACAACCAATACGCAGGGTTCTGTTTCTCCTTCCCCTCCACTTCATCTACTTGACATGTTGATAGGAGCTTGGCCAGGCTGCCTGGCAACCGAACCGAAAGCCATATGGCTTGTTCAGGCAGAAAGGATATTCAGGAATAAAATAACCATGTGGATGGCCCTGTACAAAGTCTTTTAATCACGGAAGCATTGAACTTTAGAAAGAGTGTTGTGATCACCTAGTCCTTCCCCTTGTCTCACAGTTCTGGAATCAATGTTAGCAAAATTGTATTTCTGACAACACCAGGATCCTCTAATCATTTTGTATAGAGTAACCTTGCAAGGTAAGTGATAAAGAGAGATGAGGGAACGTGAAACAGTGGGAAATTCAGCCACTTGCTTGAAGTCCCAAAGGTAGTGGTAAAAACGGAGCAAGAAGTGAGATTTGTAACTTGCATCTCACCGCAAAGTCAGTGGTTTTGAAGCATTTCTTCTTCTCTCCCACCCAAAAAGTCTCCCACTTGACTTTCTTTAGTCAAGTGTCGGGAAATATCTTATGTGAAGTAGATGAGAACAGCCACTGGCCCACATGAGAGGCTGTGTAGTGTGGTGTAGTGTAGGAGAGAGACTCCATAGTTGTACTGCTTGGGTGCCTCATCTGCAAATGGAGGATGACGGCTGTCCCTGCTTCAGAGGGTGGCTATGAAGGCAACCCAGAACAGTGCTTGGCTGTCTTAAGTCTATGATTCATCCATCCTTTCATTTGCACATTCAGAAGTTTTCATTGAATATGTTACTATATTCTAGGCTCTATTTTAAGCACAGGGTTATGTCCCTGAAGAAAACAGGTAGACATCCTTGCTTTATTGACATGTATACATTATCATGTGTAAAATAGATAACTAGTGGGAAGCTACTGGATTTAAGCACAGAAAGCTCAGCCTGGTGCTCTGTGATGACATGGTGGGGAATGGGAGGCCTTGATATATAACAGAGACCACCACAACATTTTAAAGCAATTATCCTCCAATTAAAAAAAGGCATTCTCATTATAAAGATTCTGCCCTGTCTGTGCTCAGTCATGCCCAATTCTTTGCGAACCCATGGACTATATCCCGCCAGACTCCTCTGTCTGTCATGGAATTTTCCAGGCAGGAATACTGAAGTGGATTGCCATTTCCCTCTCCAGGGACTCTTCCTGACCTAGGGATCAAACCCATGTCTCTTTTGTCTCTTGCAATGGTAGGTGGATTCTTTACCACTATTCCACCTGGGGATCCCTATTGGTGGTGGTGGTTTAGCTGCTAAGTCGTGTCTGACTCTTTTGCGACCCCATGGACTGTAGCCTGCCAGGCTCCTCTGTCTGTGGGATTCTCCGGGCAAGAATACTGGAGAGGGTTGCCATTTCCTTTTCCAGGGGATCCTCCCAATGCAGAAATCCAACCCAGGTCTCCTACATTGCAGGCAGATTCTTTACTGACTGAGCTACGAGGGAAGCCCGGGAAGCCCCGTTAGTGTTGGTAAAATGAACTTAGGAAAAGACCTGTAGGTCTCCCTCCTCTCTCTTCTTGGCTCTGGGGGTTCTGAGGGTGCAATGTGAAAACCACTACAATAGGTCAGGCATTTTAACAGCTAGAACATCATTCAGAGCTAGAGAGGGGAGGGGAAAAAAATGGTGGGATTATATGACAGCATTTAAATTTTCCGTTACTGACATAAACCCTTCCAGAAATATCAGGTAGAAGAGAAGGATGATTCCTCTGTTTGAGGGTCCAGTTTGGACAGCTGATTAGTGACTTGTCCCCCTTGCCCTCCTTGGCCATCTCGGATGCTCACAGCTGTGTGTCTTGCTTTATGTCTTATGCAGGCTGATACTGTAGGATGGAAGGATGAGAAGGAAATTTAGATCCCAAATACTGACAGATGAAGTGTTCTCTAAAGACTCATCCCCTTTAAAAGTGAAGTTATAACCCAGATAACTTTTCTTAGCCAGCTGATGTGGGGAAAGTGGAAAGCTCCAGAAAATTATTTGGTTGAAAATTATGTTCTTAGGAATCAGGGTTGACTCGGTTGAGAATGAGCCTGTACATCTCTGCAGAGGAGCATGAGAACCTTTTTTGTGTAGAGCCTGAGAGAAACCTGAGTGGATAATGAACCCTTCCCAGGTGGCGCTGTGGTAAAGAACCCGCCTACCAATGCAGGTAGACTTTAAGAGATGCTTGTTCAATCCCTGGGTCATGAAGATCTCCTGGAGGAGGGCATGGCAACCCACTCCAGTATTCTTGTCTGGAGAATCCCGTGGACAGAGAAGCCTGGCAGGCTGCAGTCCATAGGGTCACACAGAGTTGGACACGACTGAAGCAACTTAGCACGTAGTGAAGCCTAGTTTGTGATTATCTTCAGTTCTTCTTAGATACCTACAAACACTTGCATCTTATCTAACTCTGCCTTCCCTCAGTAATTTGCAAAGACATCTGGTAGCATTTCACCAAACTGAGTGGATTTTTGAGGGGAATATTTTTTTTCTTATTGTTGCCATTTTAAGGGGCTAAATACCATCCAGGAGACCTTTGGCGTTCACATGGACTATGTCTCGGGGCAGCTACAAACCTCCAAGTTTAAAAATGCCATATAACATGTAATTTTCCCTTTTTCTCTTCCTGAAAAATGTAAAGTATAATTGAGAAAGTTAAGCAACCCAGATATGTAATGATTCCATAAATTCAGGATTAAAGTAATTTATAAAATTACTATCTGGCTATTATTTAGACTGATTCACTTCTATCACCAACATTGGTCAGTTGGTTTTCGTGTTAGCAGGATCGTTTTCAGGCAGGAAAAAAGTTTTTTCCATTTTACCCAAGTTTCTGCTTTCATTATGAAGAGCCAAGAATAACAGAGCCTATGAATCAGTCACTAGGTAATGGACCTTTTCCTGTGGACATCAGGCTTACAGCAAGGAGAATTCAAATATCTTTCTCAATAAAATTACAAATGATCACATATCATGTACCCTCAGCATCACATATGCAAGTGTAAAACCCATGAATACTAAGTGTCTACTGTAGTGCAACATTAAATTTTGTAAGCTAATACCAATTTCCCCTTGGACTTGGATTTTACCTGCATTCATTTGTTTTATTAGCTTTTCCCCCAGAATCATCCTGTCCAGTGCTCTCAAATGAAATATGTAGATTTTACTCAGTTTTTTGTGCATGTCATACCTTACTGTCTAGAAAGAGCCATCAGACAGAGAAAAAAGTGTTGGTGCAAGATAATGAGTAGGGGGCTTTGGACACAAGTATGTTACATGTTGTTGTTTAGCTGCTAAGTTGTGTCTGACTCTTTTGTGACCCCATGGATTGTAGCCTGCCAGGCTCCTCTGTCCATGGGATTTTCCAGGCAAGAATATTGGAGTGGGTTGCCATTTCCTTCTCCAGGGGATCTTCCCAACCCAGGGATCGAATCCATGTCTCCTGCATTGCAGGTGGGCTCTTTACCACTGAGCCACCTGGGGAGCCCTAGTATGTTGCACAGAACACAGTAAATGATGGGAAAACAAACAGAAAGCCCTTCTTAGAGTAGGAAGACATTTTACAGGCCATCAGTTGACTACATTCACCCAACTCTCTTTTCTCCTTTGATTTTATAAGTGGGAAAAGTGAGATGAAATATTATATCTCCCTAAAGTCACACAATGGAGTCAGGGCTAGGACCCAGGTTTTCTGACTCCTGTGTCTGTTGTCTTGTTATTGTGCCATGGTACCTTCTGAGATGTTGGCTCATGTTCGTCACAGAAATTTGGTCAGGAGTTGTCAGGAGTCACAGAACATCTGAGCTAGAATGGGTGCCCTGTGTCATCTGTACCACTCCTCACTTGATGTGAGGGGTTCTTTACCACCCTGATGGGTTATTATCTGGCTCCTGAGATGGACAGTCCAGCTCTTTACGGATTTTCTGTGTGGGGATCCCAGTTAGACTACCCTCTGATTTCTGTCCATTTGCCCCAGTTTTCTTCCTTGATGTGTCAAGCACTTACTATTTTTTAATAATACAAAGTGAAATAAAACATGTCTCCTGCCCTCCAGGAGCTTAGTAGGGGAAACCATCAAATGAATGAGTACTGAGGAGCCAGCAGGATAAGTACTCTGGAGGGGTATGTGCTTTGCTGTGCAGGAGAAACATCTAAATCAGGCTGGAACCAGGTGAAGAAAAGCTACTTGAAGGGGGTGACCCTTGAGCTGGGTTTTGGAATAAGTAGATAAATAGATGAAGAAAGAAGAAGGGGCATCTCAGATAAAGGGAAGAACCTGCGGAAAGGCTCAGAATCATTCTTTAGCGCATCACTTTAGAGATGAGTATGCTGATCTGTACAGCTGGAGGTAGGGAGATTTATGGCAAGTGAGGGGAGAGAGGTGAGGAAAGGACGCAGGAGTATGATGCAGCTGCCTGCATCGTGTGCAGCTGTGTTGTCAGAAGAGTGTTGTATACCCTTCACCCCTCTTAATGAAAATCACTCAGTCGTGTCCGACTCCTTGCGACCCCACCATAGCCTGCCAGCTCCTCTGTCCATGAAATTTGCTAGGCAAGGCTACTGGAGTGGGTTGCCATTTCCTTCTCCAGGGGATCTTCCTGACCCAGGGATCGAACCCCGGTCTCCTGCATTGCAGGCAGATTCTTTATCATCTGAGCCACCTTAAGATGCCTTCAAATTTAACTTGTCCTGCTTCGGAGCATGATGATCAGAAAACTCTAGGTTCAAATCCTGACACCAGTATGAGGCCATTCTAAGTGTTAGTTTCTTCATCTGTAAGTTGAGGGTGGTAGTAATTTTTCCCAACTTTTGTTTAGATAAAAGGATACGTGGGAGCACCTCACATAGTTCCTGACTCACTGTAGCTATTAAAGTCTTTCTCCTCTTTTCCTAAAGTCTCTGTAATAATTGCACCCAGAGGCCCTGCCTTGGCTGTTGTAAACTCGAACAACATTAGACTGCTTTGTTTTTGTTTTGTTTTTGGCAAGGATCCTGTCGTTTTTACCTAACCACACATTTCTGCATTATGGAGTGAGATTAAATCCAAAGTAAAGATTGCCCTTATTACTTCCTAAGGCTTTGAGAGAGAAAGTGATTAGAAAGGTAAGTTATGATTTTTCCAGATATCCTGCTTTTAGCAGACTAACTAAGAGAGTGAGATGATGAGGATTTCTGAGAGAGTCAGACAAAAAGGTCAGGGAAGCTACTGGATTTGATTGAAGTATGTGGGGGAGACAGTGTTTATATGATAGATATATTTTGTTTGAAGAAGGATTTTGAACCTACTCAAGTGTAGTAGCAATATGTCTGGAGCAGAGGATGTGCTTTAGCTAAAAGCACGTGCAAGAAATATAGCCGTCTTAAGAAAGACCCCAAGTGTAAAAGGAAGAGTTGAATTATTTGCAGTGAAATGGAAACTCAAATTAGAAAGGAAAAACTTTGCCTGGAGAAAAGTTGAAGTTAAAAAGTAAGGACTGGCTACTCTCTAGTCCTGTGCAAGGATCTTTATCAAGAGAGGCAAGGGAGATGTGGGAGAGGAAATGAGACTAGTAGAGCCATGGGAAAGCGGGTGAGGGAGATTTACTGATGAAACGGAAGTGAAGGAAAGGGTGATGCGTGTGGCTTTGTATTTGCTGTGTCAGAATAATGACTTTTCCCCTTCCTTCCTTCCTTTCCACAGCAGCCCCCTGCCTTTTTTTTTTTTTGGCTAAATAATCAGGTCTAAATTATGACCATGGTAAAATGATGACAGCAAAACTCAAAGTGAGATGAACTTCTATGAATAATACTCAGTTTCATGGAAAAACTCGTCTGTAGTTGACAGTCTTTTCTTTACCTTTGGATTTAATCCCTTTTCATCATTTTCTACACCAATTCTTTTGAAAGTAAATTGACTAGTGCTGCAGATAAACATGTACTTATTTGGTTTGATGTAATTTGTCTTCCCCTGCATCTTCACCAGCAGGGTTATCCTGAGAATTAGTTTCTATTTCAATAAAATGAGAAATAGATTAAATAGCATACTGGGATGGTGATCATTTTTTCTAGGTTTTGCTGAAGAGCTGACATCAAATATGTTAAAAAGGCAAAAGGCAGGGTAATTCAACTGCCTGAAAATGGGTCTGCAATGTTCAAACAGTGACACAGTGTGAGACAGATCATTGCCTAAGAGAATGTAGTTATCACTAGAGCAAGTCAGAGCTTGAGATGGGTAGGCAGAGAATGGAAATTCAAGGGTCAGTTCTTACCACCATCCCTAATCCTTCCCAGGTGTAGCGGAGCAAATTCATTCAGAAGAAGAGAGTAGCAAAGGAGATGAGGAGGTGGGGGAGAGGGAGAGTGGGTTGCAGAGAGCGAGGAGGGTGCCTATGAGCCACAGTGGTTTCTAAGGGCTCAAAAGTAAGCAGGTAGAATTAACACCATCAAGTGTAACACTCCATCCACCTAGCTTGTGGTAGGCATTGTTATTTAGTTGCTCAGTCGTGTCTGACTCTTTGGAACCCCATGGACTATAGCCCACCAGGCTCCTCTGTGCATGGGATTCTCCAAGCAAGAATACTGGAGTGGGTTGCCATGCCCTCCTCCAGATGATCTTCCCGACCCAGGGGTCAAACCTGGGTCTCCAGCTTGGCAGGCAGATTCTTTACCACTGAGCCACCAGGGATTGCCACATCGTAGTTTCCACTTTGTTCTCTCACTTGCTCGGTGCAGTTTATCTAAGTTGTCAGTTTATCTGAGTACCTGTCCAGTGCCAGCCTTAGGGGCTTACCTGATTTTGCAAATAAATGTCTCAGATATTTACTGAGCATATGAGTGTGTGTTGTGTGTTGGGCTTGCAGGGGGAGGCCATGGTGAATCAGTTGTTGTTTTTCCTCAGGTCCATTTATCTATTTAAAAAATACTTATGGAGACTTACTGTGTGCCAGACACATTAGTTAGTACAAGTGTGGAAAATATCTTGATTTATTTACATATCCTCCTGATAGGAAACATTCGGGTCAATTGCAGTTTTTACATTTATAAATGATGTTACTATGGACATTTTTCTTGTATGTGCCTCCCAGAGCTCCTTTGTAGGAGGTTGTCTTAGGTAGTGAAAATGAATAAACTATAGCTATACACATTAACATATGTAAATCTTAGCATAATGTTGAGCCAAAAACCAAACACATATAAGTTGCAACACAGTAATAAATCAGTATGATTCCATTCATAAGAAACCAAAAGCATGAAAAATAAACATTATGTTGTTTAGGGATACATGCATATGGGATAAGACTATCATAAAAACAAGGGAATAAGTTACACAAAATTAAGAGCGATAATCTCAGGAAGATGGAGAGGGAATGAGATGGGGGACGCACAAAGGCTATTGTACTATTCCACCCATACAGGAAACTCTGGTTCATTTCTGTTTATTTAGTGAGTAAATGGAACCTTGACATACATTTATAGTAAGTATCATATTTATATTTTGATATATATTTAATTTTTACTTAAAATATTTTTAGAGGGAGGTGTGGATCATGACCTCAAGAAATTTACAGTTTATTGAAATAGAAAAGACATATTAGCAAATAGATGCCACAAAGTGCTTGAGAAATATGACTTGTGGTGTTCAGTTGCTTATAGTCCCATGTAGAGATTAATTTTTATATAATTTCAGTTACACAGTTTCAATTCAAAGTAGACTATGATAAATGCCATATGAGTAAAGCACTATAAGAGTATAGAGAAATGAAATTGATAGGTTATAGGAAAGCTTCTTAAAGGAGGTGTCATATAAGCTGGATCTTGCAGGATGAATAAAATTATGAGCAACGTAGATCATGAGGGAAAAATTGTTTTAAAGAGGAGACACTGTAGGGCTTTCCCCCGTGGCTCAGGTGTAAAGAATCCGCCTGCCAATGCAGGTGACACCGGTTTGATCCCTGATCCGGGAAGATCCCACATACCCCAGGGCAAAAAGCCCTGTGCCACAACTATTGAGTCTGTGCTCTAGAGCCCAGGAGCCACGACGACTGAAGCCCAAGCGCCCTGGAGCCTGTGCTCTGCAATAAGAGAACCCCCCATGGTGAGAAGCCTGCATTCCACAACTGGAGAGTCGCCCCCGCTCACCACAAGTAGAGAAAAACCTGCGCAGCAGTGAAGACCCAGCACAAAATAAGTAATAAATAAATAAAATTATTAAAAAAAAATAAAGAGGAAACACTGTAAACAAAAATGTAACATCTCTTGAGTACAGGACATGACGGAGGATGACAACGAGGCCAGTGTGACTGAAACTTACAGTCAGTGCTGGATGCAGAGGGAAGAAGGGATGCGGCTAGACTCAGGACCTTTAATGTCATGCTAAAGAATTTTGTCTTTGTTCTGCAACTACTCAGTGGATCTCAGATTTCTCTTTATCTGGTTGCATTTTGAAGAATGGATTGGAAAAAGATGCAGGGGATGGGAGAGTTCACAGAGAGCCTACCTTGGAAAGTTGCAAGCAAAAGATGAAGGTGTAAGAAGTAGTGGACAAAACCAATACAATATTGTAAAGTAATTAGCCTCCAATTAAAATAAATAAATTTAAAATTAAAAAAAAAAAGAAGTAGTGGAAATGGAAAACAAGGGATGAAAGTGAGAGCTGACACACAGATATGACCTGATTGGTAATTGAATTAAGAATGATCCACCACTTTCTTTATCTTACGTTTTTGCCCCGGTTTTACATTGACTCCTGCATCAGTCCCATCTTGATCTGCATCCTTGTATTTATTTAATTGCCACATAACAAGCAACTCAGGAAAGGCATTACCAACTGCATTTTACCTAACATCTTTAAAACATTTATCTGGGTATTTGCAACAAATATTTATACCGGGGCAAATGGGTAAAGACTAAGGAGAAATATACTTTTCCTAATTACAATGTTGATAGCTCAGGATTTGATCACTTATCTCCAGTTTAATCACATCAGTGCCTTAACATGTAAAGGTACCTCATGCGCTACCTTTTCTAGTTCCTTTTCACTTAAAAGTATTACATCCATTGGGATTCTCTGGTGGCTCAGATGGTAAAGAGTCTGCCCACAAGGCGGGAGACCTGAATTCTATCCCTGGGTCTGGAAGATCCCCTGGAGAAGGAAATGGCACCCCACTCCAGTATTCTTGCCTGGAAAATCCCATGGATGGAGGAGCCTGGCGGGCTGCAGTCCATGGGGTCATGAAGAGTCGAATGCGACTGAGTGACTTCACTCACTCACTCATTACATCCATTAGCTGTTTTATTTTTAATTATTCAAGGTAAAGAGGATTATTGTGTTGCCTTTTTTTTTTTTTTTTTTTGATTATTGTGTTTCAAAAAAGTTAAACAGAAAAAAATCTCTTAAAATTTCAATGAAAATCATTGTTGAAAATCTTTCTGAAGTTCCAGGGGCCTTAGTAGGTACAACTTACTAAACACATTTTAACCTTAACTTGGTATTGAGCTTCTAGGCTTCATTTATGGTATGTAGTACTGTAGTTGAAGAACAGGCCCAAAACTAATCACATAATATACTTCGGAAAGTATTTATTGTTGTTTGGTCACAAAGTCGTGTCTGACTGTGACCCCATGAACTGTAGCACATCAGGTTCCCCTGGCCTTCACCATCTTCCTGGGTTTACTCAGATTCATGTCCATTGGGTCAGGCTTTTGTTATTTTTGCTGTTCATTCTTGAACCCTGAACACTACATGTAAGCTTGTGTTCCTGACATTTTGTATCCCTACCGCCTGTCCTCAGAATAACATCCTGAAAAATATTTTTAGTTTAAAGATTTTATATAGTTGGAGTCCAGCCTATCAATGTAGACAAGTTTCCCAATTATAGTAAATTCAAGTATGGAAGAAAAAACATCTCACCTTACTTTGTTTCTTTCTCCAAATACACTGGACCAAAGAGATCTAACTGTCTTGAATTCCTTTTTCGGGAAATAACAACACTGTACCCAAAGGTATTTATTTTTATCACTTTCTGGGGTGTTTTGGGGATTTCATGATTACATGCTTGCCAAGCTCCTTTGTTTTAGGTTCCTATAGCCTCCTGCTCAGCCTCTAATTGCTACCTATTCTGTCTGATAACTGCCTTTCTGTTTTGATTCTAGTGCCTTCCTAACAGTAATGATATTTAGTCTTTGCCTTGATAGATCATCTAGGTATGCACTGACCCCGCATCGGGAAAGGTAGTTGCATATGTTCAAAAGGCATTGGCTGGAATGTGACACCCCAACATGTATAGGGCATTTGGGAAGTCAAGGCTCTTCATTTTAGAAAGAGTTTTACAACTCTCTGCTGCTGTGGGTAGCCGATGCTTTGTTTGCCTTTAGCTTAGTAAAACTTGCTCTGTCTACACCATGTTACAAAACATATGGTTAGTGCGTGTCGACTTTGAGTGTTTCTTTTGCACAGAATCTTCGCCATGGTGGAAGCGATGGAGAGGGGGAGATACCTGTCTTTAATCAGTAGCAGGAGCATCTGGGGAGCCTGTATCACAATCTGCTCAGATTAGAACAGTCTAACAATAGTGCTCACCACACTGTACTCTCCCCATTTACCTCTAAGCTGCATCTTCATTGATTTGCTTCTGAAAATCAACTCTCTGACTCACTGGACTGAATTATTATCAGGCAGTCATGTAAAAATCATTGTCTTTTTTCCTATTCCTGTCAGTCTTTTATTTTTCTTCATGACAAGCCAAATACATATTAGAAATCAGTAATTCTCATACTTACGTTTACTATCCTTGTAACTTTTTTGTTGTCAACTTACTATTTCCTTAATCTCCTTTTCATGCTTTTTTCCTTTCTATTTCATTTTTGTTCCATTTCCCAAAATGATCCTTGCATTTCAGTTTTGTGAACTTATCTTTTATTGATAATGCTTTGGTTTATTTTTTCCCCTTCAAATAGTCTTTGTAATAATAATCTTCACATAGTGGTATTTCTGTGTTATTTTCTTTGAAACCAACATTTCTTTTCCTGCCATTGATAACTTACTGATTTTTTTTTTTTTTCACAAACAGCAGATTAATTCTCTACTCATTGTCTCTAAATTCAAAGTTGGAAACCTTACATATGCAAATTTGGTTCTATTTGCTTTAATTATCAAACTCTGTTTCCTTCAGTGAATATGTTCTGTTTTGCATTTAGATGTTGCTAGAAAATGAGAGAGTATGTGCAAAATAAGGCTGGAGGGAAAGAAAGAATCATTTGGAATTTTATTTTTCATTTAAAAAACTAATTAAAATTGTATAACCTAAGCAAAGGAAAACTTGACTCTTTTGTGACCGTAGGGTGGACTGTTGGATCTCACAAATTAGGAAGTTCAGATGTTTCTTCTTTGTGTAGGCAACTCTGAGTGTGATCATTATAAAGGACAATGCAAAGGAAGTGGGGAGTTTGAATGGCCAGACCACAGGCAGCATAATCTGAGTTTTAATAGTTAGGATTTGTCTATGGTCAGGAAGAAGTATTCTTAAAAATATATCTGAAGAGTATATTTGCATTATGATAAGGTGAACATTAAGTGGACATTTCACTCTCAGATATTTGTATAACCAAGGAATGCAATGCACTCTTGGTCACCAAGGACTCTGGCTGAGGCTTTAGAAGATTACCCACACTTTGTCAGTGAAGTGACAAGGGTGTTGTAGAAACAACACTCCTTTTCTTTCTTCAAGTCCTGTGTGGTTTCTGTTCATGTCTTTGTGTATCTTTCTCAGTTCCTTATGTGTTAAGTAGTCTTGAAAGCCAGTACTCTTCTTGAAAACTTACGAAGATTCTGGAGCATTCAATTCATATCTGTATGACTTGTCAGGCTAATGATGAGTGGCTTTGAAATCTGTCTGCATGGTCTCTACCCAAACTATCCTCAAAAGTGCTTTCACTTGGTTCTTTAGAGAGAGCTATATGGTAGGTGGGGGAAAAATGTGAGTTTGGGCTTTAAAGTAACAAATTCCTTTCCAGGGGAAATTGCACTGCTTTAACTGAGTATGGAAAGAAGATATTGGGAACATATGTGCGTTAGGTCAGCCTCCAGAGTATAGCTACATTTGCAAGACAGTTAACTTGGCTCAAGTGATGTAACTTTATATCACGATTGTCCTTTGGGTTTTGAGTGACTTGCAATAGTCTATTTTGTGATGATGGATTCAGAAGATGGTGAAAACAATGGACTGACCGTGGTAGTGAATGCCTTTGCGTGATAGTAAGAGTCCAGGGGAGCAACCTAGTCTGTTGGTGGGAGAGGATCCGAGAGGTCGGGAACTCAGGGCGTGATGTGTCTGTGCTGACACAGACATCCTCAGGTACCAGCTCTTTATCGACATCAACTGATGCTCTTCCAGGAGCCTGGAGCTCTATGGAGTGATATTGTATTTTATTCATTCCAAGCTGCATATTTTTTATAATTTTGCATCTCTGAAATCAGAATCTGTTTTATATGACTGACAATCTAACCTAGTTTGGTTGTGTTTTTTCCTGCTGCTACTGCTGCTGCTAAGTCGCTTCAGTCATGTCCAACTCGGTGTGACCCCATAGATGGCAGCCCACCAGGCTCCCCCGTCCCTGGGATTCTCCAGGCAAGAACACTTGAGTGGGTTACCATTTCCTTCTCTGGAGAATCTCCCTGACCCAAGGATGGAATCTGGGTGTCCTACATTGCAGGCAGAGATTCTTGACCAACTTAGTCACCAGGGAAGCCCATAGTAACGCAGGCACATACCTAATGTAGCACATTTCATCCCACATAAAAAATACAGATTCCCTGATGTTTAAATGTGATCAAGGGGGAAGGCAGAAGGCATTCATGAAAGGAGAGAAAGCGATCATGGTTATTTCAGAGAGAGGACCACGTGGGAAGGAGTTCTTTCCAGATTCTGTCTCTGATCCCTCCCTGTGTGAGTGCCTGCAGCTACCATGACAGTCATGTGACAGAGTATCCTCGGCCTCATTTTCTCCTTCTTTCTTCAACCACTTGCTCTTTTATAGCTGATTGATCTTTCCAGACTGTGCTGGGAGAGAGCATCCCTCTCTTCATGGCACTAATTTAGTGAAGGTGGTGGGCTGCAGTCAGACAGTGGGAGAGTGGAAAATTCAAAAGCCATCCATTTTACTTGACATCTCCCAGCTGGTCTTCAGTAATCCCCAGCAATCCTTTGTGTGAATGATCAGGGGATGGAGAGGCCAGCCTGCCTCTTAGGGCCGTGGAAGAGCAGTGGACTCATGTGTTTCTTAATTGACCTGACAGATCAGAGTGGTGCCCTGCATTATTGCAACTTGTATTTTGACAGAGTGACTTATAAAGAAATATGGTCAGTAGTCAGGAAAATAATCTTTGGCTGAGGAAGGCTAAAATTTGTCAGAACCGGAGAGAAACGTGACATTTGTTTTTACTTGCTTGTTTCACTGGGATCACCAGACAAAATGGTGGAAGGGGTAGCGTTTGCTCCTGGTGCTTTGGTGCATAGTGAAAGTCGCTCAGTTGTGTCCAACTCTTAGTGACCCCAAGGAATTCTCCAGGCAAGAATACTGGAGTGGGTCACCTTTCCCTTCTCATATCTGCCGTTATCAAATGTCACCACCTTTAACTTTTTAAAGTCAAAGGGGTCTGTATAGGTATTAAGTTTATGCCAGTTTTCTTTAATCTTAGGAAACGGATTTTTAGAATTGATGATTAAGTCGATATTTTCCCACTTTGTCTCAGAAGGAATTAGAAGTTTGAGTTACACTTGTGATTCCAGGTTCTGGGTCCCTCTTTAGGCATCCGATCTTCACTGAGCCTTCCCTGACCTGACCCAGCCCAGCTAGGGACCCCTCCACTGGGCATTAGTTCAGTTCACGTGTGATGTAGTTCATACAGCTGTCTTGCCTGCTGGTCTCAGAGTCCTTGAGCGCAGGGTCTGACTGCATATCCTGTTACAGTTCTAGAACCTGTCTATGTGATTTGCTGAGTGACTTTGTTGTAGGAAGGAATGGAGATGGGGAGAGAGAGAAAAGGGTGGAAGAGTGGAGGATGTTAAGAGAACTTTGTTTTTTTGATTGTACAGTGATGATTGCCTTGGTTTATGAACATTTCTATATGGAAGTCACAAAAGCTAACAGAGTCACTAATGTACTCAGTCCATAATCATTCATTCAGCAAATATTTTTTTAACATACTCATTGTATCAGACCTGTCTGAGCCAGGAGGAGAAAAAGGATAAAGTGGAAGATCTACCCTCCTGGAAGTCAGGTGTACAGAACTCGTCATAAGGTCCTGCATCGAGTGTGGCAGTGGATATGTGAATAGCACGGCAGGATTGCCGGCCAAGGGGCCTCACTTCCCAGCTGGGCAAGTCCAAAGGCCTCCGGATATGTGAATAGCACGGCAGGATTGCTGGCCAAGGTGCCTCACTTCCCAGCTGGGCAAGTCCAAAGGCCTCCTAGGAGGGAAGATTTTTCAGGTGAACCTCAAAGGATCAGTGGGAGTGCATTCAATAGGTGGAAAAAGGAGAGGGGACAATTCTAGACAAAAAGATTGGCCCACCCCACAGAGACGTCAAGGTATTAAGAGTGGAAAATTCAAAGGCAGCGTGAGAGGCCAGTGCCAGGAAAGAGACTGGAAGATTTGGTCAGAACCAGATTCAAGTCCAGCAATTAGCCTCTCTCCCTAGCCCAGGGCTTGTCTATCTTTTTTTTTTTTTTCTTTTAAATTTTTTTAGTGTCTCAAGAATCAGTAGAACTTTATTCACTTCCATTCTTTCGCCATTAACAGAAAACTGGAGAAAGCAAAAATGTTTTATGTGTTTACAAAGATAAAGGACCTCTTTACCCAAGGAAGATCAAAACCTCAAACAATAACAGGGAAGATCTTTTTAAAGCTCATGCTTCAAACCTAGAAGCGTGACATTATTAAAAAGCAGAGACATCACTTTGCCGACAAAGGTCTATATAGTCAAAGCTATGATTTTTTCAGTAGTCCTGTACAGATGTGAGAGTTGGACCATAAAGAAGGCTGAGCACCAAAGAATTGATGGTTTCAAACTCTAGTGCTGGAGAAGACTCTTAAGAGCCCCTTGGACAATAAGGAGATCAAACCAGTCAATCCTAAAGGAAATCAGTCCTGAATATTCATTGGAAGGACTGATGCTGAAGCTGAAGCTCCAATACTTTGGCCACCTGATGTAAAGAGTTGACTCACTGGAAAAGACCCTGATGCTGGGAAAGATTGAATGCAGTAGGAGAAGGGGGTGACAAAGGATGAGATGGTTGGATGACATCACTGACTCAATGAACATGAGTTTAAGCAAACTCCAGGAGATACTGAAAGATAAGGAAGTCTGGCGTGTTGCAGTCTATGGGTTTGCAAAGAGTCGGACATGACTTAGCAACGGAACAACAATATATTGCTTTGTTGCTACAGAGTCCCACACCCTAGCCAAGACTAGCAAGCTTTATTTTCAGCAACGCACGTTACAGAAGAAAAGATATATTTAATCTGCTTTTCCAGATAACCCTCCTCTTCACTTTCTGATGAAGTCTGAATGGGGAGAGGGTCCTCCGTTAGGAATCTCTGTAGCTTACCACCAAGGTGGTGCAGGGCGTGTGCTGGTGTTTTATCCAGTCACCAACTCAGGCTCTTGGTCAGAACAGAGGCTGGGAATAGTACCAGTTATGTATTCATTATGCTGTTTAGTTTAAAATGGCACCAGAAGAAAGGACAAATAATTACCTTGGGTCCTTGCCTTGAAATCCCACCCGTCTGTCCTGTGTATCTGTCTGTAAGAGTGGCTGGAGGAAGCAGGGGAAAGGCTGATTACCTCTTGGAGAAGGGGGTTGGGCGGGGATGAAGCCGTGGTTTACCTTCTCTTTTACTTGACTCTGTGTTTCTGAAGATAAAGGGGCGCACCTTGAAAGATCACAAGAGGGACTGTCATCCCGGGGCCTCATTCCACACGCTGGACCACAGGAGTAGAGTTGTGATTCTGTCTAGCCTGGTATCCTTTCTTCCCTGGCTCCCGCTCACATGGATCAACAGGCAGTGTCCAGGGATCGGGTATGTGTGGAAAACCACACAGGGATTGACCCACTGAAGTGCTTCCTCAACCGTGGCCATTGCCTGCCAGAAACAGCTCCAAACCCTAGTCCCCAAAGCACCCTGGTACAGGTTCGTGCAGCTTGTAGAGGAGCCCTGCACACTTCATGTGGTATAAGGTGAAATATATGCTTCTGGGGTTTCACTCCCTGAGATGTCAGGTGTGATCAGGATGATAAACCCTCACCTGCCAACATTTCTCCTGGAAAGAATACTCACCTTAATTTCTACATAGTGAGCGTAACCTTAGCTCACATGTGAATTTATCTTTCATTTTAAGCAGTTGGTTAGTGCTCAGTATTACCTTTCACATGGAGTATTTTTCTGTAGTTTTCTTTTTCTCCATTAACTTGATGGAAAAACACAGGTGATTTGAGGCATACTCTGCTCTGTCCAGTTCAGGCTCAGTCAGGTGATGCACATTACCTAGCATACTTCATTTAGAAGTGGAGCACTGGAGCTCAGAAAAATTGGCTTCCCTGGTGACTCAGACATTAAAGAATCTGCCTAGAATGCAGGAGACCTGGGTTCAATCCCTGGGTCCAGAAGCTCCCCTGGAGAAGGAAATGGCAACCCACTCCCGTATTCTTGCCTGGAGAGTTCCATGGACAAAGGAGCTTGGCGGCTACAGTCCATAGAGTCGCAAAGAGTTGGACACGACGGAGCGACGAACACACTTTCAGAAAAATTACAATGAGGAATACTCGACTGCTCACGGGTAGATTTTTGCTCTGTTTACATGGAAAGAGAATAATGAAACTAGATGATCATGTAAGAGAGCATTTTTTTGCGATTCAGGTCAAACAAAAGAATCTTTAAGTGTGCTCTGTGGAAAAAAGTTGAGTTCACTGTGGTCATAAACTTTTTGGATAGGAGCGTGACTCAATGAAATTTTTAACAGAAAAGACTCTTATGTCAGAGCTATGGAAACCTACAATATCCTGTAATAAATTATTTAAGAATATCATAGTAGTTCTGAGCCTCAGGATGTGGGAGGAAAATTAAACAATGGAAATCATGTTCCAGGACTTTGTATTTTTATACATACTTGACAGACATCGACAGTAAGTGGTTTTTTCATCAGATGACTTATAAGGAGGTGAAATGCCAGGTAATATCCCCAGGGAAAGAACAATGGGCAAATTTGTGAATACCATTTCTGTTTGGCTTTCTATTATCAAGGACAGTTGTTGAAGATATAATAAGTTCTGCTGTGAGTAAAGCCCTTAGAAAAATGAAAATGTGGGTGGATTTTAGAAAGCAAACATGATATCTAAAGGGGCTTCATTCTTT